>NC_080693.1:30870171-31180164 GCF_030445035.2 Dasypus novemcinctus
GATGAGGGACCAGCCCCATCCCAAAAACAACGTGTCTCTTCAACTCCTAGCAAAACAATTCCTTTCCTCTGCCCCATAAGATCTACAGAGCGGACATCACCCCAAACCCCTCAACACTAAGGCATGAACAAAAAGGGGGGAATGTAACCACGGACCAAAGCAGATTTATTGTTATCATAGTTATTAGCTTGTGTCCACAGAGTAACTTGTAACATTGATATATAAAATTTAAAAAAAATATTTGCGAAGTGAATAAAAGGATTTCACTAGCATTACCCTGTGTAAGGTGCTTTTGTACAAGAGAGCAAACAATACAAAGCACCGGTCATAGGCACTCAGCCCTCTGGCAAGAGGCATCTGGGAAAGCTTCATGAGGGAGGTGGCATCCAAGCTGTGGGGCAAGGAGAAAGGAACCCAAGCAGCAGAGAAGGAGTGAGCATAAAGACATGCACCCATGGTGATGTCAAATGATCCCTGCTCCAGGAATGAGCCTACTGGGACACTACCCCATGGCCTCTGCCCCACGTGTCCTGGGAGGACCCCTACACTGGCCTGCTTTCCCACCACCTCCCCTGCTTCCGCACCCGTGGCTGGGGCCCCTGCTCCACCTTGGGAGGAAATGAGGCTGCCTGGAACAAGCGGCTTGCTGTCAGCACGCACCTAGGCTCTTGGGGATTAAAGTAACCGAACAGAGTGCCCTTTAGCGGGGCCAAGATAGCCCACCAAGTTCCTGGGTGTACATCAGAAAAAGGCATCCCCCGGATGGACCAATTCAAAAAGGCGCCCCCTCCCCTGGACAGATGCAGCCCCTCACTTCAGCCCCAACTCAGCCCCTCTGCTGGGGGCCCCTGGGCAGGGCACGAACCGCACCACCTTCACCAGGGGCCCCGCCCCACAGCCAAAGACCTCGGGAGCCCTCTGCAGGTGGAGGCAGACCTGGGGACCTGGGGACCCGGGGACCCGGAGACCCAGAGGCCCGGGCTGGGCCAGGCTGAGCTCCGTCCAGCTGAGGAGTCCAGGCCGGCTCCGGGGTTTCTGGGGAGGCTCCCAGGATGACGGTCCCCGCAGGAGAGAGGCCGGGACCCATCTGCTCCCTTCCCTACCCTCTCCCTGTCGCTCACAAAAGCCGACGGCAATTCCCAGAAAAGACCAGCTGCGGGAGCAGAACAACCCGCCGTGCTGTTGAGTGGGGAGAATTAGAGATTATCAGTGGGCTGGAAGCCCTGTCTGAGTGTTTGCCTGATGATATTGGATTTTAAACATGTGTGCCTGTTTACTCTCCCTGCCAGAGCCTCGCTGGCCGCCCGTAGCCAGGCAACGCTATCTGACCTGGGTGACCGGGAGGGGGGCTCTCCGTGCCAGGCCGGTCACCCGGGGAGAGTTATCTAAGCACGGCTATTCTGAGTACAATGAAGCGCCTCCCCCTCCCACATCCTCCCAGCCTTGCCCCCAGACACCCCAGACCCACTACAGACAGTCCACCCTGTCAGGAGGCAGAGGTGGCCCTAGGTCCTCGGGATGGAAGTGGTGGCGTTAGTACAACAGGCCAGAAGCAGATGACCAGGGAGAGGTATCGCTATCAGCCAGGTGGGCAGCTGCGCTGGTTCCCTGCCGGCCAAACTGCAAGCCACCAGGCCGAGGCTGCAGCAGTTGGGTGGGACGGGAGGAAGAGTGCTACATGCATCTGAAGGCAGGCAATGGCCCCTCTTTCACGAGAGGGGACAACTCCAAATCGCGGCCCAGAAAATGGGCAAAGCATATGTCACACCCCCTCCATGAGTGGTTACCTTTCCACCTGGATGGGGGGGTCAGCAAGTTTCTGACTAAAGGGCAAAGTCAAGGCCATCTCTCAGCTCCTGATTGACAGCATGAGTCTCGATGGAAAAGCTAAGGGACATTCACGTCTACCATCAAAGTCATGAGGTCAGGGCGACAGCAACTGAAAGCACAGGATCAGTAAGAGCCTCACACAGCTGTGAAATGGGGTGAAGAACCCGTCACAGAACCAGGGAATCTCATAAAAGACCTACTGTGTGCTGGGGTTTCCCCAAATTACAGAGGAGGAATCCAGGCCTCAACAAAGCCCAGCCTCTCCCCACTGATCCACGAAGGTGGTCTGACCTTGTGTCGGCGGACTAGAAGCCCCCCAGATAGCCACATCTTAATTCCCAGAACGTATTGTTATGTAGCAAAGGAGAATTAAGGTTGCAGATGGATTTAATAGTGCCTGTGAACATGAAATGGGGAGATTATCCTGGACGATCCCAATGAGCCCAGGGTAATCTCAAGGGTCCTTATAAGTGGAAGAAGGAAGCAAAAAAGAGAACCAGAGAAATAGCCGGTCAAGGAAGACTCAGCCCAACACTGCTGGCTTTGAGATGGAAGGGGCCGGGAGCCAAACTGTGGGCGGCCTCTAGAAGCGGAAAAAAGCAAGGAATTGGACTCCCCTGCTGCCCCCCCAGAGCCTCCAGAAGGAACGCAGTCCTGCTGACACACAGAATTTAGCCCAGTGAGACGCATTTCAGACTTCTGACCTCTACACCGTAAGGTGATAAATGTGTGTTGTTTTAAGCCACTCGGTGTGTGGTATTTTGTTACATCAGCCACAGGAAACTAATACAGCCCCTCTGCCAGGCACAGTCACAGGGCAGTGGAGAGGGGAGCTGTGCCACTCTTGCATTGTGCCTCTGTCTTGGTAACATTTCCCTTCTCCCCAGAACTTGGAGTGAACAAAGGTTCACTTGCTTGAAGCTTTGGGGTGCTCCTCAGGAAACCATGTGTGGTCCCTCGGATCGACGCTGAGCCCAGGACTCACGCAGCAGGAGAAAGGCTGCCTGATGGGGACCACACTGTGCCAAGGGGCCTGGGGCACTGCCCACAGAGGTGGCGCTGTCCACGCCAGCTCAGGCTGGACCGAAGACATGGGAGGCCTGGGCTTCCTGGTGCCCACCCACCTCGACTGCCAGTACTAACCTTAAAAGACCCTTGGCTCCAGGTCCCCCACTCAGCCTTGCCCTCCTGTGAACTGGGTTTCTAATCCTGGCCCAGCCCGAACATTAAGTGGACTCTGCCCAGGCTTTGAAGACCCACTTTCAGGCTCTCGGATCTGGCATGGTTCCTGACCTGCTTTCTGCTTCATTATTCTGGTGTTTAAGGGACTCACCCCACCCCCCACACCCCCAAAATCAGTCCCTTCATGGGGAAATGACAGGAAAAGCATCTTACATATGCGTCATTCACAATTATCCTGACTTTTTCAGCCTGCCCAGATCTCCCCTGCCTCATCACCCAAAGCAGGGACCCCTGGATCACTCAGTCGAGGTCCCACCCCATCTCTTGTCACTCTCAGAACTTGGTTTCTGTGGCTTTTGCCTCCTTGCAGCTAGTATACCCTCCAAGAGTAGGGCGCACATCTTCCCAGATCAACCAAGAGTCACCAGGCATGGAGAGATGGAGACGAGCAAGGCTCGGCTCCTGCCCTCTGTCTTCAGCTCCTTGTCTTCTGTCCCGACCACCCAGGGGCACTGAATGACCACCTCCAAGGGGACACTCCAAAACAGTCCTGAACCCCACCTGAAACCCACAGGAGGTGAGGCCATGGGACCCAGAGAGGATCTGACCTGCTTCTCAGAACCCTCCTGACCCCTGCCACCTCTTTGGGGTGAGGCGCAATTCTGTCCTTCTCCCCCAAGCCTGGTCCACCCACCAGGCCCAGCCCTTGGGAAGGAAGAGCACTAGAAGCAGCAGCAAGTCATCTTGCAAAGGTCTTAAACCCAGATGCCTTTAGAGGTCAAGGAAGATACAAGACACAATAGGAGTGGTAGAAACCATGTTGATTTAGAGAGCACACATCTTTCCAAATAGTCTGGAAATCAATTACTTTTTAACATCATGTTGGCCAAACAAAACCTATCTGGGGACAAATTTGGCCCAGAACTACCAGTTTGTGACCCTACATAAAGCAAATCCAACTAACTCCTCGGCCTTCTCCCTCTCAGTTCCTCCTCTTCCTTCTCCTTCTTCCCCTTCTTTCCCTCCTTCCTTCTCCTTGCTTCCTCTCCCTTCCCTTCCTCCTATTTTCTTTCTCCCAAATTACTCCTCTTTTTATCCTCTACAACAGATGAAGCTGCACAGCCATCCACCCCCCACTTCTGGCTTCCCATTTAGAGCCAACCAGCCATCGTATTAACATCTGACATTTCAGAAACTTCTCGGTCCTACTGCCAAATCAAATCAGCTCAGCCCGTATCGTCTGCTACCAAACCCAAGTCTCCTCTGTAATGGGCTCAGCTTGAGACCCAGTGGCCTCGATTTCCACGTGTATGGGAGCTCAGGCTCTGGAACACCAGGTGGCTGAAGAACCCCCCAGGCAGACCCTTGGGAACCCAGTTTCAAGGCCCAGCAGTGTCCCTGGGTAGGAGGGCCTCTCTGAGGGGAGGAGCTCCCAGACGGGCCGGCCTCCCCTTGGACGAAAGAGGATCCAGACTCACCTGGTTCTCATATTTCAAAGCAGGAAGCTGACCACTATGTATTGAGTTGAAATAACTGAGTTAAAGAAATAATAATAATGTCTCTGCCCTCAAAGCTTGTTTTGTTAATCACCTTTTATCTCATCTGTAGAGAGCTCTTATAAAAATGAATATCTCTTATGGAGAGGAAGCATTTATTTAATTTTCAGTGATTCTTTCTGAGCAGGTTGGCTGGTTGTTATTTTTTTTTTCCTTCATTGGTTAAATGCAAGTAAAATTAAATTTAACTTTTTATTACAAAGGAGCACTAACAGTGTGATCCTGAAAATTTATCCCTTTCTGTGTATGTGATGCCAAGATGTCTGGATGCTTAGCAAATGGTAAGAATGGATATTTCTGGATGGTAGGATTTGGGATATTTTATTTTATTTTTACTTTCATTGTATTTTACAATTTCTTAAATTTTTTATACTAAGCATATATCATTTTATTTAAAATGGTATTTATTTTTTTGCTGCTTGGTTGCAAAAAAAAATATTATGAAAAATCTCCCCCAAAAACACAGGACTTTCTTTGTTCAGTGCCACTGAACACTTTCTCAAGGATGGATTAATCAGGGGCAATTAATAAATCACCTACTATGAGTAGCCACCAGCCACTAAGTATTTGTGAAGTACCTACTATGGGCCCCTTACGCAGCAGACCCTGTGGCACCCTGGCTGGGAAGGACTCTCCCTGCCCCCTCTGGGCTGTTGTCTCCGAGGCTGCCCCTGCCCAGGCTCAAATACCCTCCACACCCATTTGAATGATACCCAGCTACACCCGGGAATGCAGGTGCTGGCAGAGCTTCTGGGGCTCACCCAAACCCCAAAAAGCAGCTCCTAGGAAAGGAAAACCCACACCCCATAGTGGGTCGAATGGTGGCCCCCAAAAAGATAGGTCAAGACCTGGAACTTGGGAAACGGACTTTGGCCCAGTGGTTGGGGCGTCCGTCTGCCACATGGGAGGCCCACGGTTCAAACCCCGGGCCTCCTTGACCCGTGTGGAGCTGGCTATGCGCAGTGCTGATGCGCGCAGGGAGTGCCGTGCCACGCAGGGGTGTCCCCCGCGTAGGGGAGCCCCACGCGCAAGGAGTGCGCCCATGAGGAAAGCCGCCCAGCGTGAAAAAGAAAGAGCAGCCTGCCCAGGAATGGCGCCGCCCACACTTCCCGTGCCGCTTACGACAACAGAGGCGGACAGGGAGGCAAGACGCAGCAAATAGACACCAAGAACAGACAACTAGGGGAGGGGGGGAAATTAAATAAATAAATAAATCTTTAAATAAAAAAATAAAAAAAAAGACCTGGAACTTGTGAGTGTGGCCTTATTGGAAAAAGGGTTTTTGCAGATGTAATTAAGTTAAGGACCTCAAAATGATATGGTCCTGGATTACCCAAGTGGGTCCTAAATCCACTAACAAGTGTCTTTCAAAGAGACACATGAAGAGAAGTCATGGAGATAAACAAGGGAGAAGGCTGGCAGAGTTTGGAGTGATGCAGCTGCAAGCCAAGGAACACCGGGGCCTCCAGAAGCTGGACGCGGCCAGGAAGGCTTCTCCCCTAGGGCCTCCCGGGGGAGAGCAGCCCGCCCCACCCCTGGGCCTTGGACTTCTGGGGGACTGGATTTCTGCTGTATTAGCCACCCAGGGTGTGATAACTTGTTACAGCAGCCCGAGGGAACTAATACACTCCCCATCCAGGGCTTTCAGGGCCCGAAACCCCTCCTCCACTCTCAGCCCTGAGCAGGGCGTCTGCCAGGTCCCGGGGAGGGGGACGCCCAGGAGGGCTAGACGGGGGTGTCCGAGCTGTGCGTGGGAAGTCCCTTCAGGAACAAGCACAGAACCACTTCCACTGCCTCGAGGCGCCAGACAAAAGGCACTGGCCTTGAGTGTCAGGATAAGCGAGGCACATGGGGGTGGGGTGGGGCAGAGAATCCGCCAGGCCCCCACTCCTGAGCCCGCCTGTGGCAGCTGGAG
This sequence comes from Dasypus novemcinctus, assembly GCF_030445035.2. Classification (NCBI taxonomy): domain Eukaryota; kingdom Metazoa; phylum Chordata; class Mammalia; order Cingulata; family Dasypodidae; genus Dasypus; species Dasypus novemcinctus. Next base: position 30,876,655 of record NC_080693.1, read on the forward strand.
GAGAAGCAGAGTGGGGTTGTCAGTGAAACTGCCCAGCTCCGTCAGCACACATTTAACTTATTAGCCACGATAACAGCCACTCGTCTCCACCGCATACCCACATGCAGCAGCTGGCTGCACGGTGCCTGGTGCTATAAGGAGCCCGTGCCCACCTGCTTCCTCCCTTCATCCTCACAGCAATGCTGCACGGCAGGCTCAGGTCTACAAATGAAGAAACTGAGGCTCCTGGAATATTACTGAACTGCACGAGGTCATGCTGTCTGTGACTGAACCCCAGGACCACAGCCCAGGGCTCTGTCCCCAGACCCAACAACAAGCAGGGATACAGCAGAACCAGGTGCTAAGTTCTGGGGTGGGTCAGGCTTTCAAAGGCAGGAGGTGGGATTGGACTTAGAGCAGCCTGGGAAGGCGTATCCAAGGAGATGGCCTCAACCACCAAGTACTCTATCAGGGTCTCCTGGACAGAAGGGAGGTGGGCCGGAGCTGAGCCTTGACGACAGGCAGAGAAGAGGAGAGCATCACAAGACGAGAGGTCTGAGGCAGGAAGGGGCTGGCAGCTCAGCACCTTCTCCATCAGCCTGGGTGGCCCCCTTGGCTTTCAGTCCTGCCCCCACCCCCACTTCCCACCACCTCACCTCCATCCAGTGTTCCCCACAAGGCCAGCGCCTGTCTTAGAAATTCAGGCCCATTTTATGTTAGCCGAAGGTAAAAGGAATTAAGAAGGAAACTTCTGATGGGGACAAACAGATCGTACAATGCATTCCAAGGCCAACATTGGGACTCTCCCCAGCTCTGAATTACCCAAAGTCGCCACTCAGTCCAATCCAAAACCCTTGGGGGTGCTGGCCTTGCAGGTTCTTCCTGTCACCACGGGCCCTCCTGGCCCAAGGCCCCTGATTAGCTCAGGGCAGCTGGACTCTCAAAGCAAGAGGTGGCAGCACAGTCCAGGGAGGTGTCGTGCCCAAAGACCCCTCTCCTGGGCCTGTCTTAGCTTGCTGGGCTGGATCCTTGTTTTGGGCTTCTTCCAACACTCTTATTGCCACTCACATTTACCAGGCAGGCTTTTGGGTCTGATACACAAAGTGCAATTTCCATTCTTGTTTATTGGACCTAGAGAGGCACTGCAGCCATGGCTGCCTTGAGGAGAAACTGTATCAACAACAGAAAAATTGGTGCTCTTCCTTCCAGACCTTCCCACTGAGCACTGCTATTGTCTATTTCTGAAGCAAAGGGCTTTGGAGAAAAATAAGGACTGAAATTTATGTAGCACATACTATGTTCTAGCGATAAATGTCTGTTATCTCAATTAATCCCCATTATAACCATACGCGGTAGTTACTCCTATAATCTCTGTTCTACAGGTGAGGAAACTGAAGCGACACAGTGAGGAAGTGGTGATGTCTTCATTTAAACCCAGGCAGACCGGCTTCAGAACTGTGTCCTTAATGGCTATTCTACATTGCTTCAACTTTTTGAGAAAGAACCTTAAAGGGATCCAGATCTAGCTCATAGAACCTTGATTAGTAGGGCCAGTCAGAAGGAGAGGGAGATGGGCTGGCGATTAAAAGGACAGGGGAGGAGGGTTCCTGGAGAGCACATCCTGGGAGACCAGCCGGCCTGCTCCTCCCACACCGAGGAGAGGGGGAACAACGTCCAGGGGCCCAGGTGCTTTGGCCAAGGCCTGTCGCTTGGGCTCCACCAGCTTCCTAGGAGCAGGGTCCTCTGGGCCTCCAGATCACAAGGCCAGGGGCCCAAGGCTGCATAGGGACAGACCAGGGACTCTCATGTACTGGCAGCTCCCAGTCCCCTAGAGAAGATCTGCCTGTATGCTTCTCAAGGGCAAGAACCACAGTTCCATCATCATCTTCAGCTTTTTCCAACCAGTTAGTGAACACCTACTATGTGTTGGGTGCTATCTCCTTGATCCTCACACCCACTCCTCCAGGTGGCCATTATTCCCACTGTACAGGTGAAGAAATTGAAGGTCGGGGAGATTAACTTGTTCAAGCTTTATGCAAAGCAGCTCGGAGTAGTGGTTAAAACAACACATGATTCAGAACCACAAAGACCAACCTGAGTACAAATCCTAGCTCTGGTACAAACTGGCTGGGGAATTTGAGCAAGTAACTTAACTTCTTCTAAGCAATTTCTATCAGAGATGCCAGAAGAAATTCATATCAAATGTCAACTCCCACAGTGCTTTGTTGGAGAAGATTCTGAGACCACATCTAAGACCATGGGGAAAGAGTGCCGTGATCAATTACTATGTTTGCCATGGAGGAAGTAGGGCAGAGTGATGGCACAAGTGTCACATGTTTGCCATCCCTGTTCTAGAGAAACACTGTGACTTGTAGAGACAACTACACTCAGACACGGATGCACTTACACAGTCAACTGATTTTTTTTTTTTTTGAGGTACCAGGGCCAGGAATTGAACCTGGGACCTCTTACGTGGGAAGCTGGTGCTCAATCACTGAGTCACATCAGCAACCCTGAGTTGTTTTTTTATTTGTTTGCCTGTTGTTTGTTTTTGTTGTTTTTTTTTAGGAGGGACCAGGAACCAAACCTGGGACCTCCCATGTGGGAAGCAGATGGGAAGTGTTTGAGCCACATCCACTCCCCATTAGCCACATCCATTCCCCTGATTTTTGACTAAGGCACCAAAGCAACTCAATGGGGCAAGGAAAGTCTTTGCAACAAGTGATGCTGGAAAAACTGGATATCCTTATGGGAATAAATGAACCTAGACCTCTACATTGCATCATAGACAGAAATCAAATTAAAATGGACCTTAGACCTATAGCTAAAACTATAAAGCTTCTAGAAAAAAACATGGAAGAATATCTTTGTGACCTCAGATACACAAAGACTTCTTAGGACACAAAAAGCTATAGATGGGGAAAAAATCCACAAATTAGATTTCATCAGAATTAAAATTTCTGCTCATCAAAGACACATTAAGAAAGGGAATGAACTTGTATCCAGAGTATAGAAAAAATACCTGCAAGTCAAACAACCCATTCTAAAAGGAGGAGTGGGAATAAAAAGAAGCTATAAGAGTGGTAAATAAGCATATGAAAAAGTGTTCAACATCATTAGTCATCAGAAAAATGCAAAGTAAAACCATGATGAATTTTACACCAAAAGCATGAACAAAAAAAGAAAGAAAGAAATGGGACTTCATCAAAATTTTTAAGTTTTGTGCCTCAATGGACTTTATCATGAAAGTTAAAAGACAACCTACAGAATAGGAGAAAATATTTGGAAACCACATATCTTACAAGCATTTAACATTCAGAATATATAAAGTAATCCTATAACTCAACAACAAAAAGACAAATAACCCAATTAAAAATGGACAAAGGACTTGAATAGACATTACTCCCCAAAGAAGATATACAAAAGGCCAATAAGTACATGAAAAGATGTTCAACATCATTAGCCATTAGGGAAATGCAAATCAAAACCACAATGAGATACCATTTCACATTTTACACTACTTATAAAAGATAATAACAAGTGTTCAAGACAATATGTAGAAATAGGGACACTCGTTCATTGTTGGGAGAAATGTAAAATGGTGCAGCTGCTATGGAAAGCAGTTTGTTGGTTCCTCAGAAAGTTAAGTACAGAATTACCATATGATCCAGCAATCCTATTTCTAGGTATATATGCAAAAGAATTGAAATCAGGGACTAGAACAGATATCTGCACAACAATGTTCATAGTAGCATTATTCACAATAGCCAAAAGATAGAAGCAACCCAAATGTCCATCAACAGATGAATGGATAACTGATATATACACACAATGGAATATTATTCAACCATAAAAAGAAATGAAGTTCTGATGCATGCTACACCATGAATAAACCTTGAAGACATCACGTTGAGTGAAATAAGCCAGACACAAAATGACAAATATTGTCTGATTTCACTCATACGAAATAATTAGAATATGTAAATTCATAGAGACAGAAACTAGAATACAGGTTACCAGGGGCTGGGTAGGGGTAATTAAGCATTACTTAAGTAGTACAGAATTTCTGTTTGCCATGATAGAAAAGTTTTAGTAATGAATGGTGGCAATGATAGTATAACATTGTAAATGTAATTAAGACCACTGAATTGTATATGTGAAAGTGACTAAATTGGGAAATTTTAGTTGTATAGAATAAATTTTAGTTGCCAGAATAAAAATTTTTTAAATAACAAAACTACAGAACTGTATAAAACAAAGAATGAATCCTAATGTGGACTATGGACGATAGTTAATAGTATAATTATAATAATATTGTTTCATCAATTGGAACAAAGGTAAGGCTAAATGGTAATAATAGGGAAAACTGGGAGGGGTTATGGGAACTTTGTACTTTCTGCATCACTTTTTCTGTAAACCTATGACTACTCTAATAAAAAAAAGAAAAAAAAGGAAAAAACCCACAAAAAGATACCACCTCTCTCTTCTAGAGAGGTTAAAATTAAAAGCCAACAATGGTAAATATTAACAAAGATGCAGAACAACCAGAACTCTCATCAAATTTCCGGTGGGGACGTAAAATGGTATAAGCATTCAGTAAAATGGCATTTTCATATAAAATTAAATGTTCAGCTACTCTTTGCTCCAGCAATTCCGTGGCCAGATATTTCCCTAAGAGAAATGTCCAAAACAAACAAGCTCTTACACCTGTATGTTCATAGTTCTTGGCTATTCATTATAGCCCAAAACTGGAAACAACCCAAATGACAAGGGAGCAGATAAACTGTAATACAGTCACACAACGGAATATTACTCAACAATAAAAAGCAGTCACATGGGCAAATCTCACAGACATTAGGCTGAGCTAGACCCAAAAACAGCACATACTAGATGATTCCTTTTAAATTAAGTTCAAGAATAGGCAAAACTCATCTAAGGTAAAAAAAAAATCAGAACACTGGTCACTTCTGGAAGGGACAGTTGGGATTGACTAGGCAGGGATGCAAGGGAACTTTTCAGGGTGGTAGAAATGTCTTATATGTTGACAAGAGCAGGGGTCATGTGGTGTATCCATTAGAAAAAGTACACAGTTAAGATTTATGCCTTTCAATATAGTAAATTTTTTTCCTGTCTGGTTGTATCATCGTCATTTTGGTGCGCCTCTCCACACCGCACAGGTCTGGGGAGGCTTTTTTCTTTTTTTAACCAGGAGGTCCCAGGGATTGAACCCAGGTCCTCCATATGGTAAACGGGAGCTCAATTGCTTGAGCCACAGCCGCTGCCCCAGTAAACTTTTTTTAATCTGGTTACACCTACAATAATTTGCTAGAAGTGTAAGCCATTTGGCCTTAAAACATCAACAAAATCAGAGAAAACACACATGTAAGATGGACTCTCGCAAGAGGTGCCATATCCGTGTTCTTACAGCCTGCCGAGGAGCATCCCCACCCTCAGAATCCCAGTAAATCCTTCCTCACGCCTGACTTGAATCATGGCTGCCTTTCCTTGCACTGCCCCAGGATCCTTTATCCAGTGGTCCAAACCAAAGTGGCTCCTTAAGACACAAGTGACATAAAAGCACCAGCGCAGAGACCAGAGACTGCTCGCTCAGGGCACACACAGCCTCAACAAGAGAACCAGCTGGACCAACGTCCAGCTGTTATAATAGGAGGAAACAAATAGTTTCTTCCTGAGGGGGAAAACCAAACCTCCCTGTAGATGTCCTTGAGCTCTTCCTGCCCCAGCCCAAGAAGGTTCCCAACACTCTTTACCACAAATGCCTCCTGACCCCATCCCCATTGATGCAAAATCGACCTGACACCCCCTCATTCAACCTTGAAAGAAAGTAGATAGGACAAAAAAGGGGAGGCAGCAACATGGGCAAATTGAAGAGATGGAAGTGGGGGTGGGGGGGTGGGCAGTGCTACAAGTTGGAAAGGAAACTCCACTCCCAGAATGGGCATGCAGGAGCCTGGCAGGGAGGAGAGGAAAAGACACAGCACAGCTCTGCCCAACAGGAATGGAAAGCATAAGGAAGAGAAGGCACCTTGATCTCCTTCTTCTCCCCTAGCATGAAGTCTTACATACCTGCCTGATCAACCTCAGAGGAGTTCTGTTGCATAAGGAGGTCATTGAGAGCAAAGCACTAAAGGAGCTATGTGGGAAGAAGACTTGGATTCATTCTTGCAATGAGACCCTCAGGCCTCTCTTCCCTTCTGAAAAGGAGATGGTCTGAGAGAGGGTTGCCCTCAGATTTGCACAAAGGATGGAGAAGGCTGGAAAAGGGGCATCTTCTAGCTGACCAGCCCAGCCAGCACCTGGTGGGACTCCAGAGTCAAGTCTAACCATTTAGGCCAATGCCACCATGTTCAACTTTAATGAAATGCCCTGTGCATCTATTGTGAGCTGGAAGAAAACAAGAAGGATCAGTCCTAACTCATTCATTTCACACAGCCCAGAAAGGTTGTCACCTAAGGTTCCAGGGCAGGGAGGGGGTGCCGACTCTGGCACCCCCCTCCCTACGGAGCTCTCCCCACTCCTCCCCGTCACGCTGAGAAGCCACATTCTACATGTGAGCTTTGGCACATGCTGAGCCATATGGTTTCTTCTGCTCAGTTAAGGTCCCTGGAGACAGGAGGTTCTTTGAGAGTTGAAGACTGTGGCCTCCACGTGACCCCACAGGGCCTTGCACAATGCCAAGCACACAATGGGCCCTTCCTAAATGTCTGTTGGTCCATCTGGTCACTAAGACCAGATCATGAAAATGTGGACCGGGAAACAACCCACTGCATTCCAACGGAGGCAGCCCCAAGCCCCTCTCCCAGCCCACCCTGCATGAGCCACCGTTTGCTTTCTGGCTGGGAGCCGAGCTCTCAATCAGCCCATCTGCTCAGCAGCTCTTTGGGTTGCTTTTTCTCAGCTTCATATTAAGGGGGGCGAGGGGGGCGGGTAGAGAAGAAGAAGAAAATTCCCTTGGAAAAAAAACAGCAAAGAAGTGGGGGAGTATGAGTAAAGGACCAGTTACAGTAGGCATGATGAGGGGAGTAGGGGCCCCAAGTGGGGGGTCCACCATTTGGGGGCCAACTATGTTTCCAACAATCCCTTCTGAGGCAGGGGGGAAAGCATCGCCCTGCATACATGGGGGTGAGATACGGAGAGCACTTTACCAAAAATGGTTTGGCTCTTAATTTTTAACATATTCTACTGACTACAAGAACCAATTATCTTGTACTAGGACCTCAGATGAATCATTTTCCATCTCGGGGCCTTTGGTTCACTTATAAAGGAAATGAAGTGTCCATCCTGACATTCTATGACTCTCATGCTAATCACCCAAGGGTCTCCCTGCCTCCCATTCCATGCCTGCACTGCCAATGGGAACAGGTGAGGCCCTCCCCCACTGCCCAGATGCTCAGTGGGGTAGAGAACCGACTCACGAGGGGGGCTGCAGAACCCCTCAGGAGTCCAGCCACCACCCCAGGGCGTTTCCGCCTCCGTGTGCGAGAAAAGCCTGGGGAGGTCAGGAGCCCTCAGAAAGCAGAGCTCTGACCCCACCTCTGGAGACTGACCTAGCAGGTGGGAGCCCAGAGCTGCAGAGTTAACAAGCAGCCCCACATGCAGCATGGCGGAAGAGGAAATCTGCAGCCCACACCTTAAAGAACATATGTCTGGGGGCTTAATTTAGAAAACGATTACCTGGAGATAGAAAGCCTGCTGGGAGATGAGATTCCGGCAAGCTCAGAGCCCCTGCCTCCTCCGACCTGGAGGCCCCATTCGGTCAACACCCCCCGGTCAGCTGCCAGGCACCCACCCACAGTCACTGCCCTCAAGGAACTCAATCTAGGGCAAGTGTCAGCAGCAGGAACCACCACATTGTTTGAGAGTGCACACACAAAAGGAATGCTCCCTCTGAGGCCAGAGCAGGTTGGTATGAGGTGAGGATTGTGGCTGAAATGCCCTATGGGTCAGTTAGGCTGGCACAATGAAAGAAAACCATCCTAGCCACAGGCAGGCTTCTAAGCACCACCCCAGGCTAAGTCTCAGCCACAGACCAAGTGCAAGTCACAGCAACAAAGGGCCCCCAAGGCCTGGGCACAGCCCATGCTGAGCCCCAAGTCCAACCACAGAAGAACCCCGATGCCAGTCTGAGACCCTCACATCTTCCTCTGAGGTCTTTGGACCTCTGGATTAAAAAAAAAAAAAATGGGCTGCGGCTGGGAAATTCCAGAGCTGAGTTCAAACAGGAGAAGGACAAAGCATCTGGGGTAGGGAGAGGGAAGGTCTTCAGACTGGGGGTCGCTGAGGTTGCCACGGGTTGCAGCTCTGCTCTGGGCCTGCCAGGGCCCCACTGGGGCCAGCCTTCCCTCCCCACAGCCCCTGGCCCGGGGACAGTTAGAGCAGGGCAGGGCTAGCACCCAGCCAGCGGATGCCCCTCAGTACTCTGAATGAATAAATAGTTAGCTAAAGATCTCTTACTCTAGTCCCAGATTTTTATCACCTCTCTCTCCTGTACCTCTTATACCTTCGCGCTCCCCACTTTCAGCAGTTCCCCATCTCACAAGTGCCTACACCCTCTAACTCCTCAACATGCTGCTATGCCTTCCAGAACTGTTGTCATTTACATCAGCAGCAAGCACAGGCCATGCTGCTAAACCCAGGGGACAATGTGCACTCCAGGTCGCCTTGACCTCTCAGCAGCAGCTGACACTGTGAAATACCCCTTTCCCTCCTCTTCTAGGTCCAACCTAGAGCCCCCAGGAACAGACTTTGCCTGGAGGAGACCCTCGAGGCACACCCCAGCACCTTTCCTCTTGTCACTCCCCACTCAGCCTGGACAGCTCACCCCAGAGCTTCACTACCCATCTCTTATGAGGACTCCCAGATTTCTGCCTCCAGCCCAGACCCTTCTTCTAAATCTCAGCCCAAATACCCAGCTGCTGGCTGACATCCCCCACTCCTGTCTCAGGCACATCCCACTCAGCATGTTTAGAACTTAACCCCTTACCTTTCCTCCCAGGTCACGCCTCTCTCAGCAAATGGCTGCACCATGCATTCAACCACTCCAAACCTAGAAGCCACTGCTGCCTCCTCCCTCCCCCCAAATCCTCCTATCGCCTCAGTCTACCTCCTTGACCTCTGAGATCCGACCACTTCCAAATCACCCCCACTCCGGGCAGCATCCTGACTCACTTCCGCTTTCCACTCTGCTCACTCCCACACATTCTCCAGACAGAGCTGGGTGACTTTTCAAAATTCCTGTCATCTTACTCCTCTGACTAAAATCTTCAATGATTTCAGTGACCTGAGAATAAACTCCAAAGTCTTGGGAAAACTTCCAAATGTCTGCTTGATCCTTCCCTGCCCACATGCCCAAACTCTTCTCCCCTAACTCTAGGCCTCTTCCTGAGTCTCCTGCCTTGGGGCAGTGACTGCTCAGAGCAGGGGCTTCCCAAGCTTTCATGTGCACACAAACTGCTTGGGAATCTCGGTAAAATGCAGATTAAAATGCAGATTCTGACGTAAGGTCTGAGATTCTGCATTTCTAAGGAGCTCCCACATGATGCTAAAAAGACGCAGGCAGGGTGCCTAAGAGTTACCTCTTGAGAGCCTCCATGTTGCTCAAATATGGTCACTCTCTAAGCCAAACTCACCATGTAAATGCATTACCTTCCCCCCAGCATTGGACATGACTCCTGGGGATGAGCCTCCCTGGTGCCAAGGGATTACTACCAATCACTAGCTGGTGATGCAACTAGAAAGAGACCTTGAATAAAAGGGTAACTCAGACCAGCAGAATATCTCAGCCTACTTGTAGGAGCATGTGTTAAAAACTGCTTTTTGACCTTGAATAAAAGGGGGAAATGGCAAAGATGAATGTCTTTATTTATTTATTTATTTATTTATTTAGATAAATGAGTTTATATGGCTAAGAGCCTTCAAAAAAGTTGGGAAGTCATCAGAGGGGTCGCACTTAGGCACATCTCAGCAGGACCCCAGAAAAAGCCAAAGTAGATACAACCCTAGGTACTGGTTCTCCTGAAGGCTATGCAGACCCACAGGGTATATGGTCATGGCAAATGGATCTGGAGTTCTGTGCCATGTCAGAGGGCCCTACTTTGGAATTTGTGCCCCTGAGTGTGATGGAGACTCAGATGTGACTTTTCTACACATGCCTCTTCTGTCACTTTTACTGAACCTGTAGTTGGCACGAGGAATGGTGTATACTCAGGGGATTTGAATTTCTGACTGCTCATGTGCCAGCTGGGCCCTGAGCCTCAGCAGAGTTGCAACTCCTACTCTCTGGTTTGTTGGACTTACCCAAGTCAGCTAACAGGGAGGTGAAGATGGTCAACCACTACACCAGGCAATCAAGAGTGCCTACAATTGCAAGTAGAAGTTTTGCATCGATCATCCATGTGGAATTTAAGCCCCCTCTTGATCTAGAAGTGGAGTGGACATCACCATCCCAGGGTCCACAGAACAGTGGAATAAAATAAGGGTTAGAATGGACTTACTGATATTCTACTATAAAAATATTGTGACAAGTAATAGAAGAAATTGTAGCACTGAGGTGGAGGAAGTGGCCACAATGTTGCTGAGGGCAGGGGGAGGGAAGAAGAGATATGATGTGGGGGCATTTTTGGATTTTGAGTTGTCCTAAATGATATTGCAGAGTCAGATGCAGGACTTTATATATCCTGCCATAACCCACTGAATGTACTGGGGGAGAGTGTGAACTACAGGGTAAACTATTATCCATGTGGTGCAGCAATGCTCCAAAATATGTTCACTGAGTGCGATGAGTGTGCCATAATGATGGGGAAGTTGTTGGTGTGGGAGGAATGGGGTGGGGAGATGTGGGTTATACGGGAGCCTCTTATGTTTTTTAATGTAACATTTTTTGAGATGTATATATCTTAAAAAAAATACAACTTACAAAATGATGGGGGGGTGGGGAGTGGGTTATATGGGATCTTATGTTTTTTAATGTAACATTCTTTGTGATCTATTTACTAATTTTTAAAAAGCACTAAAAAATAAAAATAAAATAAGAAGATGCAGGCGCTGGTCCCTTTACCTCCCTTTGAATAGCAAGGGGTCTAGCACATTCTCCTCCACCCTGACTCTACCTTTGCCTAATTAACTCCAACTTTTTTTGAACACTTTTGGCTATTCAAGTGCACTTTCTCTTTCAAATGAATTTGGTAATTGCCTTTTCTAATCCTGTAAAGTAAGTTGTTGGGGTTTTGATTAATATTGCATTGAATCTATAAGTCGGTCTGGGGAAGACTGACATCTTCACAGTATTTATTCTTCCAATCCATGAACACAGAATGTCTTTCTATTTGTTTAGGTCTTTTTAAATTTCTTTTAGTATTTTTTTCTAGTTTTCTGCATATAGGTCCTATACTTCTTTGTCTGTTCGTGTCACTGCTCTCAGTTCTTCTGGGTATATACCCAATAGTGGCATTACAGGGTCATGTGGCAAGTCTATATTCAGCTTCTTCAGGAAGGTATTTGAGTATACATTCATCACACTTAACTGTCTGTCTCTCATTCTTGAAATTCTTTTTTCAACTTTTGCCTCCCTAGCTAGGCCACAAGCTCTAGGACAGCAGAGACCAAAACTGTCTTGTTCACTACTAATCCCCTAAAGCCCAGCAGCAGGCCTGGCACATCATCAGCACTTGTAGTAGAAAGCCGTTTGCTTGCCTGCTCTGCATCCATTTTCCCTTCTTCTCATAGGAGCAGCTTAATTTTCCTTAGAGGAACCAGCCTCTCCAGCTCTCAGATCTTATGGGTTGACAGGAGGCCAGGTGTGGCCAGTCAGAGTCTTCTATCTCTCTGATCACAATGATTGGTTCAGGATTAGACATGTGAACTAAGTCAGGCCAATGAGCTTCATTACTAAGACTTTTGTTAAAACAACTGGGAAAGCACCTTCTTTCCACTGATGTTACTTGACAGGTTACTTGGTCACCCTCCTATCACCACAGTGGCAGAGCTTGGCAAAGAGTGAAACCAGAAAGGGAAGGCAGGGCAAGATGGTGTCTGAGTGAGTGGACCTTGCGGTCTCTCCTGCGAAGAGGCGGCCGAATGGGGTTGGAGTCTTGCTGGAGCGGGCTGTCTTGGGGGCTTGCAGGTCAGAGGGTGTGTGGACACTGATTTGGAGAGAGTGGCAGAGGTGGTGCTTGCTAAAGGTAGAATTGCAGCTTACAAGTACAGAGATCGGAAGGTATGTGCTGGCGGGACCCTTCCCCCCCTTGGGGCTGGAGGCCAGGGTGTTTCCTGAGAACTCTCGGTTGTGTGGTGGCATTCCTGGGCCCCGTGGTCCCCGGATGCGTGGTTCCCAGGTCAGTGTCCCCTGAGCCCCCATAGCCCGTGTCCCACAGACCTATGTGCCCTGGGTCTGCAGAGTCCCAGACTTCCCTTTCCCAAGTCAAGCGCTCCCGGAGGTCCAGGATTGCCTTAGCCCTCCGGTTTTGGACTGACTTCTGTGGGTGGGAGGGATTTGGTGGGGGCCTGGCTAGTGTGGGTTAAATTTTCTGGTGTTTCCCCCCATTTTTTCTTTTCTTTTTTTTCTTTTTTTTGCACTTGTAGGAGCATACCTGCTGGCTTGGGGAGAGTCTGGGAAGAGAGGAGTGGCGAATCTGCTGAGAAAGCCCGATTGACCTAAATACCCTGGGATAGGAAACTTGGCCTGGAAGAAGGTGGAGACAGAAAATCAACAAGCCCTCTCATAGAATACCTAAAGGAGAGGGACTGTAGGAGCTGCTTTCCAAGCCTCCAATATAGCATACCTGGGGTTCCTGGTGAGGTGTGGGTGCTCTCTCTCTGGAAATTAAGAGTCATTGTTTTCTGTGTGGAGCTGATTCAACAAGGACCCTCTTGAATCTCCTACCGGACCTCTCAGGCAGCTTTCCTGCTGCCTGGGAAAGAGGGAAGTGAGGAAGGGAGAAAAGGGGGAATGTCAGATCCCTAAGTGTTTTATTTAACTAGAAACAGGATTCCTTGCTTGAAACTTTCCCTAGTATTTGGTTGGTTTTTCCTTGTTTTTCCTTCCTCTTTAGCCCCTCAAGGCCCTTTTTCTTTTTTTTTTTCTTTCTTTCTCTTTTTCTTTTTCCTGCTTACTTCCCCACTCCCTTTTGTCCCCTCTTTCTTTCTTTCTCTCTTTCTTTCTTTCTCTGCTTTCTTATTCTTTTTACGTTAGGTGCTGCAGGGAATGATTCACAATTGCTGTATTTTCTCATCCTCCGTTTACTCTTTTCTGTATGCATTGATTTTGGCCACCAACACTATCCCCTTTCCTCTACATCTTTCTATCCTCCATCATTGATTGTTTCTCTTACATTACACCTCTCTTTGTTTGCCCCCCTATTTTTTTTACTTTTTATTACTAATACCTTTGTTCTGTTTTCTGCCTTATATTCACTCTTTATATTTTTGTCCTCTCTTTTATCTTTCCCTCTATCCTGAACACACAGGCCTTTTAATTCACACTGTATTCCTCCCCATATTCAGATTTTTACATTCTCTACTTTTCTTACTGTTACAACTCTACATACCTTACATGAGTCTAATATCTATTCTCCTATATCTCACATGGTTCCTCTGTTAATATTTACTATCAATACTACTATTATTCATTTTCTTTGCTTACTCCTTTTGCTTTCTCTGGCCCTAATATTTTCCTTCAAGTGAACTTAGTCAACAACAAGGAAATAGAAGAAGAAGAACAAAGTGACAAAGAGAAGACATAACATGCACACAAAAACAACAATTAAACTCCAAACTAGACAAAGAAGCTAAGCAACTGACTAAAACTGTCAAGATAAAATGATGATCAGACAGCAATAAAAAACTACAAACCAAACCAATAATTAGGAAAACATGCCCCAATCCAATGAACAAACTGAAAACCAGGAAGAGGAGCAGAACATCAAACAAGTAATTAAAGATCTCAAAACATACATTAGGGACCAATTTGATGAGGTGAAGGAAGAGATTAAGAATTTGAAGAAAACAATTGGACAGAATACAGAAGAAATTGCAATCATACACAAAAATATAACGGATATGACGGTGATGAACAGCACAATTCAAGAAATCAAAAATACACTTTCAGCAAATAACAGCAGACTCAAAGAGGCAGAGGAAAGATTAAGCGACGTGGAAGACAGAACATCTGAAATCAAACACATAGTAGAACTGGTCGATAAAAAGAGACAAAAAAATCCATCAGGGAATTAGGGACCTGAATGATCATGCAAAATGCTCAAACATATGTATTATAGGCATCCCAGAAGGAGAAGAGAAAGGAAAGGGGACAGAAGGGGTGTTGGAGGAAAAAAATGGCTGAAAACTTCCCAAACCTATTGAGGGAGATGGATGTACTTGTCCAGGAAGCACAATGCACCCCAAATAGCATAAATCCCAACAGGCCTACCCTACCCCAAGACATATACTTGTCAAGTTATCCAACACTCGAGACAAAGAGAAAATACTAAAAGCAGCAAGAGAAGAGAGAACCATTACATACAAGGGAGGTTCCATATGATTAAGTGCTGATTTCTCATCTGAAACCATGGAGGCAAGAAGACAGTGTTATGACATAGTCAAGGTACTAAAAGAAAAAAATTTCCAACCAAGAATACTCTATCCAGCAAAGTTAGTATTCAAAAATGATGGAGAGTTCAAAATATTCACAGATAAACAGAAACTAAAAGAGTATGCCAACAAGAATCCTGCCCTTCAATAAATACTAAAGGGAGTTCTGTAGGAAGAAAGAAAAAAACAAAAGAGACAGAGTTGGAGGAGAGTGTAAGAGCAACTAAAAAGACAAAAACAGAAAAAGAAAATCAAACCAAATATGAAAAACACAAATCCAAAGAAAATATGGCTAATATAAGTAATTCCTTGAAAGTAATAACACTGAATGTCAACAGATTAAACTCACCTATCAAGAGACTCAGACTGGAAGACTGGATAAGGAAATATGATCCATCTATATGCTGTCTACAAGAAACACATCTTAGACCCAGGGATTCAAGGAGGTTGAAAGTGAATGGCTGGAAAACAATCTTACAAGCAAACAATAACCAAAAAAGGGCAGGAATAGCTATATTAATATCAGACAAAATAGACTTTAAATGCAAAACAATTGTGAGAGACAAAGATGGACACTACATTATTAGTGAAAGAGATAATCTTTTAAGAAGAAAGAATAATCATAAACATTTATGCTCCTAAAAAGGGTGCCTCCAAATACATGAGGCAAACACTGGAAAAAACTAAGTGAAGGAATAGATGCCTCTACAATTACAGTAGGGGACTTTAATATACCACTATCAACCTTGGACAGAACATCTCAAAGGAGAATCAATAAAGAAACAAAGACTTTGAACAGTATATTAGAGGAGCTGGACCTAATAGACATATACAGAACATTACACCCAAATACAGCAGCATATACATTCTTCTCAACTGCACACGGATCTTTCTCCAAGACAGACAACATGCTAGGCCACAGGAAAAGTCTCAATGAATTCAGAAAGATAGAAATCATACAAAATAATTTATCTGACCAAGTGGAATGAAACTGGAAATCTGCAAGGGCCAGAGACCCAGATTTGGCACCAAGATTTGAAAGTTAAACAACACACTCTTAGAAAAACAGATGGTCAAGGAGGAAATCTCAAAAGAAATTAATAACTACCATGAAAGTAATGAAAATGATAACACAACATATCAAAACTTATGGGATACAGCAAAACAGGACTGAGAGGGAAATTTATAGCCATAAATCCATACATCAAAAAAGAAGAGCCAAAGTTGAAGAACTAAATGCACACTTGGAGGAATTAGTTAAAAAACAACAAACTAACCCCAAAGAAAGAAAAAAGAAAGAAATAACAAAAATCAGAGCAGAACTAAATGAAATAGAAAATAAGAAAGCACTTGAAAAAATAAACAAAACCAAGAACTGGTTCTTTGAGAAAATCAATAAAATTGACAAACCCTTAGCTAGATTAACAAAAAAAAAAAAAAAGAGAAGATGCAAATATACAAAATAAGAAATGAGAAAGGAGATATCACAACTGATCCCAAAGAAATAAAGACTATCATAAGAGGATACTGTGAAAAACTATATTCCAACAAAAACAACAATTTAGAGGAAATAGACAAAGTCCTAGAAACAGTCTACATTGACAAAAGAAGAAGTTGATGATCTCAACAAATCAATCACAAGTAAAGAGAGAGAGTCAGTCATTAAAAACCTCCCAACTAAAAAGAGCCCTGGGCCAGACGGCTTCACAGGTGAATTCTACAAAACATCCTGGAAAGAACTAACACCAATCCTGCTTAAACTCTTCCAAAAATTTGAAACAGAAGGAACATTGCCTAACTCATTCTATGATGCCAACTTTACTCTAGTACCAAAGCCAAACAAAGACACCACAAGAAAGGAAAATTACAGACCAATCTCTCTAATGAACCTTGACGTGAAAATCCTCAACAAAATACTTGCTAATCGTATTCAACAACACATTAAACAAATTATACACCATGACCAAGTGGGGTTCATTCCTGGTATGCAAGGATGGTTCAACATAAGAAAATCAATTAATGTAATGCACCACATAAACAGATTGAAGGAAAAAAATCACATGATCATATCTATAGATGCAGAAAAAGCATTTGACAAAATACAGCACCCTTTCTTGATACAAACACTGCAAAACATCGTAATAGAAGGAAACTTTCTGAACATGATAAAGAGTATATATGAAAAACCCACAGCTAACATCATTTACAATGGTGAAATTCTAAAATCTTTCCCTCTAAGGTCAGGAACAAGACAAGGATGCCCACTATCACCCCTCCTATTTAACATAGTCTTAGAAGTACTTGCTCAAGCACTGAGGCAAGAACCAGACATAAAATGCATCCAAATTGGAAAGGAAGAAGTAAAAATTTCACTATTTGCAGATGATAAGATCCTGTACATAGAAAGCCCTGAGAAGTCTACAACAAAGCTTCTAGAACTTATAAATGACTTCAGTAAAGTCACAGGTTACAAGATAAATGCACAAAAATCAGTAGCATTTCTGTACACCAATAATGAGTAATCTGAGGAGGAAATCGGGAATCAAATACCATTCACAATAGTAAATTAAAAAATCAAATACCAGGAATAAATTTAACTAAAGATGTAAAAGATTTATACACAGAAAACTACACAACACTGTTCAAGGAAATCAAAGAAGACCTAAATAAATGGAAGAATATTCCGTTCATGGATAGGAAGACTAAATATTATTAAGATGTCTATCCTACCAAAACTGATCTACACATTCAATGCAATCCCAATAAAAATCAACACAGCATTCTTTAATGAACTAGAGAAACTAACTATGAAATTTCTTTGGAAAGGCAAGAGGCCCCGAATAGCCAAAGACATATTGAAAAAGAAAAATGAAATTGGAGGAATCACACTACCTGCCTTCAAAACATACTACAAAGCTACAGTAGTGAAAACAGCATGGTATTGGCACACGGAGAGACACATTAACCAATGGAACCAAACTGAGAGTTCTGATATAGATGCTCATATATACAGCCATACGGTATTTGACAAGGCCACCAAACCCTCTCAACTGGGAGAGAATGGCCTCTTCAACAAATGGTGCCTGGAGAACTGGATATCCATATGTAAAAGAATGAAATAGGATTACCAACTTACACCTTATACAAAAATCAACTCAAGATGGATCAAAGACCTAAATATAAGACCCAAGACCATAAAGACCTTGGAACGCAAAGTAGGGAAGCATCTACAGGACCTTGTAATAGGAAACAGCTTCATGAACTTCACACCAAAAGCACGAGCAGCAAAAGAACAAATAGATAAATGGGACTTCCTCAAAATTAAAGCCTTCTGCACCTCAAAGGAGTTTGTAAGGAAAGTGAAAGGAGAGCCTACACAATGGGAGAAAACATTTGGTAACCATATATCTGATAGGAGACTTATATCTTGCATATATAAAGAACTCCTACATCTTGAAAATAAAAAGACAAACAGCCCATTTAAAAAATGGGAAAACAATTTGAACAGACACTTCTCCAAAAATGATATACGAATGACTGAAAAAAAAACACATGAAAAAAATGCTCAAAATCCCTAGCTATTTGGGAAATGCAAGTCAAAACAACAATGAGATACCATCTTACTCCCATAAGACTGGAAGCTATCAAAAATTTAGAAGACTACAAGTACTGGAGAGGTTGTGGAGGAATGGGAACACTCATCCACTGCTAGTGGGAATGCAGAAGGATCCAGCCATTCTGGAGGACAGTTTGGCAGTTTCTCAACAAACTAGCTATAGATTTGCCATATGACCCAGCAATTCCACTGCTGGGTATATACCCAGAAGATCTGAAAACAAGGACACAAACTGATATATGCACACCAATGTTCATAGCAGCACTATTCACTATTGCCAAAAGTTGGAATCAACCCAAATGCCCATCAACAGATGAATGGATAAATAAAATGTGGTATATACACACAATGGAATACTACTCAGCTGTAAGAACAAATACACTACAAACACATGTGATAACATGGATGAATCTTGAGAACCTTATGTTGAGTGAAGCAACCCAGGCATTGAAGGACAAATACTACATGACCTTTCTGATATGAAATAAGTAAACCAAGCTGTCTCAGAGAACTAGAGACTGGATGATAAACTTTAAGGTAGTTGGAGGGTAAAGGAAGGTTGTGAGCTGACAGCTACTTGGGTGAAATCTATGATAAGCTGGAGGTAAGTATTAGTACAGGGAAGGGATAAAATGGGGGCATAGGGATAACTTTGGGTGGGGCTGCTTGGGCTTTAGGGGTGCTAGGGATGGGAGGATGGGTCAGATGGCCCAAGAAATTGGGAAGAGGGTGAGGAGAACATTTGATCATGGGAAATTGTCAGGTATGTGGTCAAAATTGTGGTGCAGAGAAAACTCTTTAGAGATGTAATATGGAAGGTTGCCTGTTTGGGATGCTTAAGGGGGGGGCATCTGACATAGGACAAGCATCTGGGGAATGTGTGAGTGCTCATTTGTCACAGTGGATTATATCATTGGGTGGAGACCCATACAATATCAGTGCAGGTATACCCACATCCTGGGGAGGACCGATGTTCTCAAACAGAGGGAACTGTATCTCTTAAGAGAATTGGTGGCTCCCAATGGGTTAGGGCAGTCAAGTATGTCAAGCCCTCAACATTGTTGCAAGTATCTCTGAATATGGTCCCTCAAGTAATAAAGATTGATTGTCATGGTGGGCCCTGAGGGGAGTGGGAAAGAAGTGTTGAATACATGGAATCAGGGTAACTGTGGGGCAATGGAAGTGTTCCACAAGATCATGCCATGATGGATATAGGTCATGTTAAATTACACCAAAAATGTATAAAAGTCTGTAGGCTAAAATGTAAACCATAATGTAAAACATAAGATAACTAAAAATTTAGAAAATTGTAGTCTAAAATATAAACCATAATGTAAACCCAAATCGAACCATGTTTAAAAGCTATCGTTTCAATATCTGTACATTAGCTGCACCAAATATAATATGAACATGTAAAAAGATCACTGTTGGGGAAGAGACAAAGGGTTTGATATTGGATATGTGGGAGTACTGTATATTGTATATGTGAATTACTGTGACCTAGACTGAGGAAGAAATGGAAGAAATTGCCTTGCCACTGTACATACAGGGCAACACCTGTAGCAGTGATGAAAGACAAAATGTCGAAAACAAAGCTTTTTCATTTTTCATTTCTTTGATACCCCAATTTATTTTTCCTTTATTTAATTTTTCTAAATTTCTATGTATTCTTTATCTAACCTTTAAATCCATCACTATATTCCATTTTTCTATTAATGGAACCTGGCAATATATTGGGCTTCCTTTTTGAAGAAGTTTTGGACTACAGAGAGGTTCAACTATGGCGGGGGAGGAGCACTTGTGTGGGGTGTCATTAGTGGGCTGCACATGGTTGGGAGGGAATTCTCCAGGGCATGTTACAGGGTACATAGAAAGGTCTGGATATTTTCATAGTGGTTTCAGTTGGAAATGACAGATGAGAGAGTGCTGAATTCCTGACCAGGGAGCTCTATCACTTTCCCCAATGGAACAACAACAATCCCCCAAGTGCAATGACAAAGACCATCCAAAGATGGATGGTCCAGTGATGAGCCCTTGATACTGATGGCTGTGATTATGAATCTCTGTGCCTGAAATATGAACTAGGCCTATAGCTGTGGGGTGCCTAAGAGTTACCTCCTGAGAGCCTCCATTGCTCAAATGTGGCCACTCTCTAAGCCAAACTCATCATGTAGATGCACTGTCTTCCCCCCAGCATGGGACATGACTCCCAGGGATGAGCCTCCCTGGCACCAAGGGATTACTACCAAGCACCAGCTGATGATGTGACTACAAAAAGACCATGAACAAAGAGGTCAACTCAGACTGGCAGAATATTTCAGCCTATATGTAATATCAGGTGTTAAAAACTGCTTTTTGACTTTGGATAAAAAGGGGGAAATGGAACAGACAAGTGAGTTTATATGGCTAAGAGTCTCCAAAAAAGAGACAGGAGGTCATCAGGGGGTGATGCTTATGCATGCCCCAGCAGGGTACCAGAGACAGCCAAGATAGATGGAAACCCAGGTGCTGGTTCTCCTAAGGGCTGCAGTGACCCACAGGTTCTGTGATCAAGGCCAGTGGCTCTGGAGTTCAGGGCCATATCAGTTGGCCCTACTTTGGAGTTTGTGTTCCTGAGTATGATGGAGTTGGACTCAGATATAACCTTTCTACACATGCCTCTTCTGTTACTTTTACTGGACCTGTGGTTGGCATTTGTGTTGGTGTATACTCAGGAGACCTGAATCTCTGAACTGTGCATGATGGCCAGGTCCTGGGCCTCAGCAGACTTGCAGCTCCTACCCTCTGGTTTCTTGGACTTACCCTGGCCAGCTGACAGGGAGGTGAAGAGGGTCAACCCTCACACCAGGGAGCCAAGAGTACCTACAGCTGCAAGCAGAATTGCATCCATCATCCATGTGGAATCTAAACCCCCTCTTGATATAGAGGGGGACTGGACATAACCATCCCAGGTCCACAAGATGTAGGAATAGAGTATGGATTAGAGTGGACTTACTGGTGTTCTGCTAGGGAACTATTGTGATTAGTAAGCAAAGAAACTGTAGTAGTAATGTGGAGAGGGTGGCCACGGTGGCCACTGATGGTCAGGAGAGGGAAGAAGAGACATGGTGTGGGGGCATTTTCAGGATTTGGAGTTGTCCTAGGTGGTGCTGCAGAGACGGATGCTGGATGTTATGTGTCCTGTCATGACCCACTGGAAGGACTGGGAGAGAGTGTGGACTACAATGTGGACCACTGTCCATGTGCTGCAGCAGTTCTCCAGAATGTATTTGCCGAGTGCAGTGGATGTGCCACAATGATGGAAGAGTCTGTTGATGTGGGAGGGGTGGTGTAGGTGGGGTGGGGGATATATGGGGACCTCATATTTTCTTAATGTAACATTTAAAAGAATATAAGAAAAAAATAATAATTAAATTAAATTAAATACTCATAGCTTAAAAAAAAAAAGAGTGAAACCAACACAGAAGAGAGATGGAAAGAGACAGACTTCCTGGATATAGCCAGGCCTGGAGTCTATAACTTGCCATTACAAAGGCAATAAATTCCCTTTTATGCTTAAGCAAAATTGAGTTATGTTTCTGTCACTTGCAATCAAGAGTCTTGACTACTACAACTTGTAAATAAATATTGGGTGTTGAATACATTAAATGAGTGAATAAAGAAAGCCTGGTAAGAGAACGCTCTTCCTAGGAGACTTTCGGAGTTCTCCCTGCAAACTCAGGCCATCCATGAGCACAGAGACAAGCGTCCCACAACCAACTTTGCAGACCACGGAGCAAAACTCAAAATGGCAACACACTTCTCAACATTCCCCTTGCAGACAAGCCAACCCCAGCCCCTGGCTCAGACACCAGCCCTGGGACTAAGCTGGTGAAGGTGAGCTAGCTCTCAGGGCCCCTGGGTACTCCCCCAGCAGGAGGCAGTGCACCCTACCCGCTGCTGAGCTCCTAGCCCAATTCAGGGCAGGCTCCAGCTGCCACTCCCTGCTATTCCCCCTCAGTACATACCACATGGCATTCAATCTGAGACAATAACGGGAAGATGGATGGGTTTTACCCACATCCTTTGGGGGTGTCATCTTGCAAGGGATAAGGTCTAGAGAGGGGTGCAATAGGGAGCAGCAGCAAAGAGATGCCTAGTTAGTTCCCTGTGAGTCACCCCAAAGCAGAGTCCCAGGACAGAAGGAGGAAGAGCATGAGGAGAGGGGCAAAAGGGGAAGGGCAGGGGGCCTCCAGGGCAACTCTCCCACACCGACTGGGGTGACAAGCCAGGGCTCACAAGGGGCAGTCAGAGGTCGAGCAGAATGCAAGGCCGTTCAGGCACCAGGAGGGTCCCAGCCCACCCCACCCCAGCCAGTCCTGGGCAGCAGCCCCTGAGGCACCCAGCTACACTCTGGGTCTCCCCATTTCCTCCAGCCTGGGCCTCTTGCTCCACAAGGCCTCTTGCCAATGACCAAGACTCCTGCCAACCCCATTTCAGCACCTGTCTATCTCTATGCTCCGCCCTGACACAGACACCTCTCAGCCTCCCAGTCCCACTTAAGTCCCTGATGAGTTTAATTGGGTACAGCGTCCAGAGGTATCAGGGCATTTGGTGGTCCCCACTGGGGCAGGAGCCGCTGGGCCTGGAGCCAAAGCTGCAGGAAGGCCCGAGACTTGACCACACATCTCCCCCCACCCCACCCCATGCTAAGCCTCTTACCTTCATGGTGGGGGGCGCAGTGAGAGGGGGGGACAGCGGCCGGTCTGGGAGGGTCACATCCGGGCTGTTGGCCAGCTCCTGCTTCCTGTAAAGAGGCCAGAGAACACAGCAGAGGTAAGTTCCCCTTTCCCTCATCTCTAAGAGCACCACATTTTAATACATGATGCAGAAAACAGAGTTGAGAGTGTCTTCGCAGCTGGGATGGCCTAAAATCTTGAGCACTGACACTGCAAGGGCAGTCCCTGGACTACTGGCCTCACCGAACTTTACCTGGAAACTTGTTAGACGAGCAAACTCCCAGGTTCACACCAGTCTCCAGCGGGCCCAGGAATCTATGTTTTATCAAGCTCTGTAATAACACACACTGAAGTGTGAGATGCACTGGTCTAAAGAGATATAGGTCACAGGACGGGGGCTGAGGCACTGAGGAGGGGGAGAGGCACACACAACTTCCTACCCCTGAGGCCCTGGCCCGGGGGCTGACTCGGGAGGATGGGGCTGCCTGCTGTGTCAGCTGCAGGTAAAACTTATTTTAGGCACTGCCTGCGAGGCCGTTGGAGAGGCAGCCGAACAGAGTCCTGTCACCATGGCAACGCGATTGCGACAAGTTCGCAGCTCTCACGCACTCCCCACTTTCCATCTGGCCCTCACTGGTGACCAGGGAGTGCTTGTTTACAGTCACATCACCAGGCAGAATGCTTGGGGTGGGATAAGGCTTCGGGGCAGTGGTTATGCAACAGGGCCATCTGGGCAGATCCTGGGGGGTCCCTGCCCAGGGGACTCTAAAGTCCTGGGCTTGCCCCGGCTGTAACCCAGGAAGGACAGGAGCAGACAAGGACAATGGTACTAAGAGCCCAAGAAAAGTGCGCTGTGCCATCAAAGCCCCAACTTTGTAGCCCCTCCCTGGGGCAGCCAAGAGAGTCAGCCCAATACCTGGGACCCCACTTCCATGACCACAGAGCCCCCCGCCACCTCGAGGGAAGGCTTCTGCCCCTCTTACCAGCCCATGACCCGCCAACCAGGGACAACAACTGCAAGGGCAAGCCATCTGCAGAAGAGAAGCCCACCCCTGTTACAGAGCCAGGGCCTCAGGCTTGCCCAGACAATGGCTTGCCCTGGCCGCCTTGGGCCACGGACTAAAGAAGAGCTTCCTGCCCGGCAGGCACCCTGAAGGGCCTGGCCAAGACCTGCCTGAGGGAAGCCAGGCACAACAGCCCTTGCCTGCTCCTGTCCTCCCTGTCCTGTCCACCCTCACTGTCCTCTGAGCAGCCAGACAAGAAGGCGGCCTGCACAGCTGGCTTGGCAGAAGATCCGTGTCCCACTAACCTCAACCCTGCCAACCCCCCCCTTTTGCTCCTTCTTCTCCCCTCCTCCTTCTCCCTCCTCCTTCTCCCTCCTTCCTCTCTCTTCCCAGACCTTGGTCTCATGATGATGACTGGACAAGGGTCCCCTCCTGATCCTGGCCCTGGGGCAAGTTCTGCAAGGTGAAGACACAGCACCCGAGCAGACACAAGGCTCCCAGGATCCTCCTGCCGCTCAGCCAGAACCACCAGCTCTTCCTTCCATCTGCGGCCTTGGACGCTGCTGTGTGGGCTCCGGCACAGACTCGGCCCCTCCCAAGCAGCCCCATCCCTCCTCCTCAGTGGGCCCGGCCCCCCGTGAGCCACAACGGGGGACAGGGAAGGAATGATGGATGATAAATGACCCAGGAAGCAGCAGCCAAAGGTGAGGGCAAGGGCAGCTCCCCTGTGGGGCTGGGAGCCTGGGAG
Organism: Dasypus novemcinctus; assembly: GCF_030445035.2. NCBI lineage: Eukaryota > Metazoa > Chordata > Mammalia > Cingulata > Dasypodidae > Dasypus > Dasypus novemcinctus. The sequence continues at coordinate 30,901,327 of NC_080693.1, forward strand.
GGAAAGGCAGAGAAGAGAGGGAGGCAAGCTCCCCACCGCCCAAAGTAAGTCTGGGCGCTAGCTGAGAGCCTTTGGCCTTTGACCCTGGGAATGGCTTGACCAATGGAAGCCCTGACTCTCCAGGAACACAAACCCACAAGGAGGCTAATGCTGGCAGGTTTGGAGCATCCCTGGGCAAGGAGCATTTCATATAGTCACCTTGTCTGACCCGAGCAGATGTGATTTCTGTCCAAGTCCCTGAGCCCTGGGCAAAGGACCCCACACCCAACTTCCCTGGCCTGAGCCTGGAAGCTGGAATAAGTCTCCCAGGGAGTGGGGAGGACTCTCAGGTGGGAGCACGGAAGGATTTCAGAATTGACATTTGAGACCTGGAAGGGGCTGGAGCAAGAATGAGCACCAGCGGCTTACTGGCCTCATGCTAACTCCGGGGCTCTGTCCAAGACTCTAGAGGGGGCAGAGGGTGTACACAAGGCATGACAGCTGCCCCCAAAAGGACCGAACACAGAGCACACACAGGCCCTTCGTCACAAATTAGAATTGACCCAGCCTCGGTATGCAGATGGCCTCGAGGGGCACTTGCAGGGTGGGTCGGGCCGCACTGCACCAGGCCCACTCTTGACTCCAGCCCTCCCTCCTAGGAGCCAACGGCACATATTTAAGAGCTAAGTGCCCAAGTCTCAAAGTCTAGCCTTGGCTTTGTAATTGGAGGAACAAACACAAGGAGGATCAAAGCCCCTGCTTCAGCCACCAACCCTGCTCTGATCAGCTGTGTTGGGCCTCGTCCTGCCCCAGGCCTCAGAGCCAACACTATTTGTATGGCAGCCACAGTCCCAAAGACGGCCAGGCCCGGCCCAGCCACCTGCTGGAGCTAAGATCAGACACAGCAAGAGTCACAGTGCTCCGCGCAGTTCCACCCTTTCTCTTCCACTCAGGCAAACATATCAAACACAAGAAGGTGAAAGTGACGTGATTACATCAAGGAAAAACCTTGACTCTACCGCTAATTGATGATAAGCAAAAGGTAAATCATTAGCAAAGTCACATTTGCTATTATCTGTAACAACTTTCTTGTAAGCCACAATGATCTTGACATCAATGGTGACATTGAGATTGAAAGTTGCCCCCCCCAGCTAAATACACATGGCCCCAAGGCAAGGGGGTCTCAGATCCACACAGGGAGAGGACAGGAGGGGCTGGTGACAGGGGCAGCTTGGAGAGCGAGAAGGGAGGAGGAGGAGAGGAAAAAAGTATGCACTCAGCTGAAAGAAAAGGGTAGCAAGGGCAGCTGTGATGGACAGGTGCAGAGCCTCCTCAGGCCTGGGCATGCTTGGAAGCTCTGCTCACTCGGCATCTCTAGACCCCAGGGCCACTACTGACCACGTGGCACCGAGGTTCTCGGCTCTGGAAGTGTGGGAGCTCCTGGGGCAGACGAGAGCACTCAGGGAGGCCACGCGAGGCCCTAGCCAACTTCAGTCAGATGAAAATCTCAGGAGAAAATGATCAGAGGGGCCTGGCATGGAAGTTCAGAAACCAGAGGGGATTGTTCACCCAGCTGGGGCTGGACAGTTGTGGGGGGGCTCTATGATAACACCCTCTCCCCCAGAGTCCTCGCCTCCACCCCCACTTTGCTGTGCCCCAGATCATCTGAGCTTGTTTGCAGCTGTCATTTCTCACACACTGTTGTGAAAAGTGCCCTACACTTTCCAGTTTGAACTTTACAGTTCAAGTTTGGCTCTGCCTGCTACCTCGCTTGGGTGACCTTGGTTAAGTTCACTTTACCTCTCTGTGTTTCATTGTGAAGACAGCAGTAATCATATCCTGAGGAATTGAAATAAAACACAAAGTCCTACGAGAATGTAGACCATAGTTATTATCAGGAGAACCGCCATCATTATTATTATAATTCTTATAAAATGGTGATCTGGCTTCCAAGTGAAGAGAAGCAAGGGCCCAAGGCTGTTTCATCAGCTTTAAAAAATATTTCTAGCATCTTAAATAACCATCCAGTGTAGCCTCAGGAATTTACTTTCAGGCTCATAACCATCAGATAATCGTCAATAGCAGGAAAAATAGCCACCTATTGGTAGATGGCTCTGGGACCAGGGTTGAGGCCTCCCTCTGGCAAAGAGTTCCCCCAAACCTTTAAATTCCCTTTTTCTGTACCTCCCCGGCCACTCTACCACATTCAGCTCCCACTTTCTCTTACTTTCCAAGTAACTAAGCTAAAGAAATGCAGATGGCTGGCTGCTGCAAAGAACTTCTCAGAAAAGAAAAAGGAAGAAGTAACATTATTTGTTAACAATCAAAAAGCAAAAACAACCCAAAGGTCCATCAACTGATGACTAGAAAAACCAAATATGGTATATACATACAATGGAATATTACTCAGCTGTAAGAAGGAATGAAGTGTGCTGACACACGCTCAACACGGATGAAGCTTGAAAATACAAGATTCCATTTATGTCAAATGTCCAGGGCGGGCAAATCTACAGAGACAGAAAGTAGATGAGTGGTACCAGGGACTGGCGGGACAGAGGAACAGGGAATGACTGCTCATGGGAATGGGGTTTCTTTTGGGGGTGATAAAAATGTTTTGGAATTAGATAGTGGTGATGGTTTCACAATTTCCTGACTCTGCTCACAAAGCACCTTTAAAGGGGTGAATTTTAGGGTATGAGAATTACATCTCAATTTTTTAAAAAAAGGATTGAGCAAGACGGGGCTGAAGGAATCCGTTTCCTTCATTCCTTCTGTCTACTTGCCTCCGGGCTGCCTGCAGCCGTGGCGTTAGCCAGTGTGCTCCTGCTGGGAAGCGACAGTGGGAATGCTTGGGATGCTGAGCAGGGCCCCCGCCCCCACCTGGGGAAAGCCACGCCGGTGGTGCGTACAACACAGTCGTTCAGCTGGAGAGATTTTTAGAGTTCTAACTTTTCACATTTCCATGCCCTAAAAAAGCAACTGGACCCATAAGTTACAGAATAAAAAAGTAAAAGGCTTCAAGAAGAATCATTAGGGAAGCGGACTTGGCCCAGTGGTTAGGGCGTCCGCCTACCACATGGGAGGTCCCCAGTTCAAACCCCGGGCCTCCTTGACCCGTGTGGAGCTGGCCCATGCGCAGTGCTGATGCGCACAAGGAGTGCCCTGCCACGCAGGGGTGTCCCCCGCATAGGGGAGCCCCACACGCAAGGAGTGCACCCCGTAAGGAGAGCCGCCCAGCGCAAAAGAAAGTGCAGCCTGCCCAGGAATGGCATCGCACACATGGAGAGCTGACACAACAAGATGACGCAACAAAAAGAAACACAGAAGAACACACAGCAAATGGACACAGAGAGCAGACAATGGGAGCGTGGGGGAAGGGAGAGAAATAAATAAATCTTAAAAAAAAAAAAAAGAAGAATCATTATAAGAAGCAGACACAACGGGAGGAAAAGTGAAGGAGAAGGCAGGCCCCGCGAGCTCCAGGCCCGACCGGCTGGACCCCTGAGGACTCAGGAGCTCTGCTGGCCCTGCTGCAGAACAGGCAGACTACCCTCCGACTCCCGGTCCTGGAAAGCTCCTCAACAGGACTAGAGCCCAGGACAGCTTTCACGACCGCAGGGAATTACATGGTCCCTGGTCGAGCCAGGTCAGAGGGCAAACCAGACGGGCAGGGGGCAGGCTGAGGGTTCACAGCAGGGTCCGCCGGGGGCACGGTCGCACAGCCCCCTCGGGAAGCCCGCGCGCGGGGCGTCCCTGCGGGGGGGACACAGCATTCAAAAAGCCCCATCCCTGTGCGCAGGACGCCTGCCAGCAGACTGGCATTAAGGGCGGCAGCTGGTAGAGCGAAGGGGGCAGCACAGGAGAGGGTGGAAGGCCTAGATTTGAATTCCATCGGGACCCCTGGTTAGCTCGTAACCCTGGGCTGGTTACTGCACCTCCCTGCACTTCAGCTTCCTCCTCTGTAAAACTATATGAGCAATGATAAATAATAATAAAGGTATGTGAGTCAGGCCAGGGAAGCACTTAGCACAAGGCTGCTATGAAAAAGCCTCAACCCAGGGAGGCCACTGTGTTGTCATTAGCAAAGCTTCCACGGAATGAACTAGAACGAGGAGTACACATGGTGGGGAGGGGCCCAGAGAGAAAGCCAATGGGCCGGTGGCAAAGGGGAAGCGGTGGCTTCCTCAAACCTGGGGTCACTCGGATGCCCCACATACTTTGGCCCCTACGCCCCGGAGGCAGGGCCACAAGAGCCCAGCTGCTCCGGGGGGTCCACGAGGTCCAGGTGTGCGCACATGACTTCTTTCCAAACCCCGTGGGTCCTGGGATGGAGGTGAGGGCAAGTAGGGCCATGCTGCCAGGCTGAGCCCACGGGGAAGGGAGCAGGGGAGGCCAGTGGATTCAGATGTGAGCATATCCGACAGGCAGAGTGAGTCCCGGTGCCCTCTTGGACAGCCCTTAGGAAGGAGGAGGTTATGTCACCTGTTGGCACCTGACCGTGTTCACATAGGTGTCACATCCCATTCCGGCGCACACTCTAAGACAATCCCAGAGATTCCGAGCATGGCTCTAAAACTTTGATGACTCAAAACTCCCTGGGGGGGAGCAGACTTGGCCCAGTGGTTAGGGCATCTGTCTACCACATGGGAGGTCCGCGTTTCAAACCCCGGGCCTCCTTGACCCGTGTGGAGCTGGCCCATGCGCAGTGCTGACACACACAAGGAGTGCCCTGCCATGCAGGGGTGCCCCCGCGTAGGGGAGCCCCACACACAAGGAGTGCGCCCCATAAGGAGAGCCGCCCAGCGCAAAAGAAAGTGCAGCCTCCCCAAGAATGGCGCCGCACACACAGAGAGCTGACACAACAAGATGACGCAACAAAAAGAAACACAGATTCCTGGTGCTGCTGCTAAGGATGGGAGCGGTCACAGGAGAACACACAGCAAATGGACACAGAGAGCAGACAACTGGGAGGGGGCGGGGAGGGGAGAGAAATAAATAAATAAATCTTTAAAAAAAAAAAATCTCCCTGGGAGTGGAAAATGGCAATGCCCACCCCTTCAAGGCCAGCAGCCCTGGGGGAAACAGATGCCAAGCAACAACACAGCTTTACAGACAAGAACACTGAGGCCCAGGGAGGCACGGTGAGTTGCCCAAACCCCACAGCAAGCCTCTCTCCTCTCCCTCTCCAGAGAAGACGCTTGAAGTGAGCAAGCCACGTGTCCAGGAAGAATGAGTCAGGGAACACATCCCTTCACTGACAAGGGTTCCTAAAGCTCCCCTGAGCATCAGAGCTCTTGTGTGAGGGGCAGGAGGGGCAGGAGCCAGAGGGGTCGGTGTGCCCCTTACTGAGCTGGCTGATGGCAGAGGCCCGGGCCGGGAGAGAGGCTGCACAGAGCGTAGCCTGGACAGACGGTGCCGCGGGCCGAGCCCCGGGACGTGTCAGCACAGGGAGACCACGGGGAGGGCCCGGGCGGCACGTTATGACGGCAGCTCCAAAGGATGCTCTGGTTTTTCTCTGGGTGTGCCGGGAGAGGATGGCACTGCCCTTCCCCAGAGGACTGTAAATCCTTAAACTGGGCCAGGGTGGGGAGAGAGGGCAGGAGCTGCCAGGGGCAGAGCGTGACGGGGAGAACCAGCCGTGGCCGCCCACTCGTCCCTGGGTGGGGATGACCGAGCCTCCTCCTGTGTCCGATCTCAGAAGAGACGGACCAAGCTAGCCACATGGGCAAATCACCACCCTCCCGGGAAAAGAGACCTTCACCGACCTAAGGACATTTAGAGCTGGTCAGTCCTTCGCAGTTTACACATCAGCAAATGAAGACTCCAGGTGTTCAGTGTGGCCCTGAGGTCGCAGAGCCAGAAAATGCAAGCGTTGGGCTCTCCTGAGGTCCCTGACTCCGATCCCAGGGCTTTTTTCCATCACCAGGAGAAAGCCAGCTCCACCTGGCCCCAGTGCCACAGCAGGATGTGGAACCGACCGGCATCTTCTCGTGTCCTTAAAGCTTGCGTTCCTGGAGGCCCGCGTGTCTGTGTCTCAGTGTGGGGGGCGTGGTGTTTACAAGCATCTGAGAAGACCATCCAGGCAGGGCAAAGACCATCCTGAAGGCACAGCACACCACGTGGAAGGCCCGCTGGCCAAACATGAACTGCGGGTTATGGGTTAAAGCAGAGGCAGAGAATAAAGAGCCACGGGGACACAGGGCCGAGCGGCAGGTCTCCTGGAAGGTCAGCTAAGCTTTCGCATAGGAGATGGCGGCCGACCTAGGCATTTACCTGGGACCGAAAAAGGAAAGGCAGAGGGGTGACCTCAGGGTAGACCTCAGGGGTCACCAGTGCTGAGGAAACGCCCTCAAAGACGATAGGTGAACACTAGCCCAAAATAAAGTCATCAAGGGCTTACCATGCAGCACAAGGTACTGTTTGAAGGGATTCACATAGTCGCTCTCATTTAATGCTCACAACAACCCTTTGAAGCAATTATTATTAATCCCACCTTACAGATGGGGAAACCGAGGCTCAGAGAGGTTGTAACTTGTTCAGGATCACACAGCTGGAAAGCAGTAGAGCAGGGCCTGGACACAGGCAGTCTGGCTCCAGGGACCACAAAGCCACTGTGCTACACTGCCTCAGGGGAAGAAAAGGCACCAGCCCATGATGAGATTCTACACCACACTAAGACTGTTCCCCAAAGGGGGGTACGTGCGCCACTGCCGGCACCTGAGATGATTTGGAGAGGTCAATGTCAAGTGGTCTTTGTTGGAATAGTTATTTATAAGCTTTCACAGTTACCTTCTATTTGGGGGCAGATCATCCTGATTTCCCTTTTATGATGGTAATAGGAAGCTGCCTTCTAAAATAAGGTTATTAAAGTTTTTTAAAAATGAGCCAATTAATGGAAAATATTATATAACAAAAAATATGGCGCATAGACACGACAGACAGTGAAGGTAGTTAGAGAAGAGCTGGAATTGGGAAAGCATGTGCTAGGAAATCTGACTCTGTCTCATAGACCAAGGGGAGAGGCAGGTTGCTAAGCCAGGGCAGGGCTGGGCTGCAGAGCTTGGCCTGAGGACTCCGTGGGGCAGCAGAGAGGACAAAGTGACTCAAAGAGTGGGGAAGAGAATGGGAGAGACTGGAGTGCAATTATGGCCACAGAAGTGAAAGGAAGGGGTCAGATTCGTAAGTCATTTCAGAGGCAAAGTTAAGAGAACGTGGTGACAGAAGATAAAGGAGGAAGAGGGAGCTCAAGAACCCAAAAAACCTCAGCTTTCAGAAAACTGAATGACTGATGCTTCAGCCAAGATTCAGACTGAGGAGGAAAACTGGGTTTGCCAGAGCAGATGATAAATGTTCATTGTAGACAGGCAGCCAGTGTGCCCCCAGGCCACCCAGGTGGGACTGGAAAAGGACTGAAGCCTCAGCAGAGACCCGCGTGATGAGAATAGAGGTAGGGGTTGAGGCCGTGAGAGTAGAGGAGGTTCCCAGGGAGAGCAGGCAGGGCTAAAACACCAAAAGGAACAGGCACCCTCCAAGGCGCAGGGAACGAGAGGAGAGTAGGGACACCAGGAGCTGTGCCAGGGTGGAGAGGAGCCCAGGAACCCGGGGAGGGGCGAGTGCCGAGAAGACGGTGGTGGGCAAGCTCCGTAGTACACGAGAGGCCGCGCCTCCCAAGCGCTGGGGAAAGCACTAAACCTGCGCGCTTGTGCCATCCGGCCCCTGAAACGCACTGCATCATCTGGAAACTGCCGAGTAAGCGGCTCCGCTCACATGGTCAGCGGTTCTGCTTGGCACTACCTGGCCTCGGCTAAGGGAGCTACATCATGGTCAGACCAAAGGCAGCCAGCTCCCAAGGTCACAGCTTCAGAAAGCTTCAGAGGCAGGACTCACCAAAGCATGGGGTCACAAAGTCTCAGGATACGAGCACTTTAGCAGCCTGCTTGTATTTCTTAATCTGAATGGTGAGTAGATGGGTGTTCAATTTTATTATTCATTTGGTTTGTATAGATGACATATATCACAATTAAAAAAACATTTTAATTAGTGATAAATATGTTCTCTTACTTCGTTTATGACATAGATGTACATATAGGTGATTATAGATTGAGGTAGAGATAGAGACATTCTTAAGCCTTTTAGGACTTCCAGGATGAACACGGCAGGTTGACTATGTGCATTTACTCCACTTCTTCTGAAGCCCCTTCAAATAATACTTAAAAAGGAAGTGAAAAAAAAAGTGTGAACTGACAAAGACAAATACAATGGGAGAGGAAATTCAGCACACAAGAGATACCAGGTGCTCAGAAGATGGAAAGTGGATGGAGATCGGGAACTATCTTGGCAGAGTGCAGGAAGCTATACCCTAAGCCCCTGCAGAGGAGGATGCTGTCCAAGAGGGAACGCTCCACTAAGCAGAACCCCAGGAAGACGCAGGCCTCTGCACCTGAGAAGCAGCATGGGAAACCAAGGGAGGCTTCTGACACTTGAGGCACTGTACCCCTGGACCCCAGGTCACTTCTCCACCAGCCAGGACTCCCCCACGTCCTATTACCGTGGGAGACCAGAGGTTTATTCTCCATAGGAATTGAACCAGAGGGCATCTGGATTTGATCTTGAGAGAAACGGAACAATCCCAAGGAAAGATAATATCTGGGTTCCTCCAGTGGAAAGGGCAGCTTGGAAGCCCTTAGGTGGCAAGCCAGCCCCCACATGGAGCTCCCAACCCACTTACTAGTGCCTCACTCTTAGGTACATATAGAAAGTCAAGGATAATCAGACATTTGAGAAAGTATGAGAGACACCAAAACAAACAAGAGGGACCTGAAGGAAACAGACAACCCAAGGAACCAATGAACACTTCAAAAAATACTATAAATCATTATTAACATCCTCAGAGAGATACGATGTTATATCCATGACCAAGAACAGAATGCTATAAAAATGGTATGTTCAGGGTACAAGAAAGAAATCTTAGAAATTAGAAATATGATTAGAAGACTAAGTCAAGGAAGCCTCCCAAAACATAGAACAAAAAGACAAAGATATTGGAAATAAAAGAGAAAAGATTAAAAAAAAAACAGCAGAAGATTCAAAATCTGATTGATAAACTTTCCTAGAAAGAAGCAACAGAGGAAAGGGCAGGGAGTTGTGGTAGCTAGTCTCCAAAGTGGGCCACCCAATGAGCCATATCTCTTGGTATTGATGCTCTTGGGTAGTCCCCTTCCCCTAAATTGGGGATGGTTCTGTAACCCAGTTTTGACCAACAGAATATGACAGAAGTAACATAGCTCAGCTGCCAAGGCTGAGTCATAGGAAACCTTGAAGCTTCCACTTGGATCTCTAGGTAGGTTCGCTCTAGGGAAAGCAAGCCATGATATGACTACTCTGAGATTGCCATACTATAAGGAAGCCCAGGCTATCCACATGCATTGATGGAGATGGCAAGCCAATTCCCAGATGTTCCTGCCATCCCACGCTAGGCTTCACACACACAATTATAGAAAATATCTTGGACATTTCAGCCCCTGCAAATGCTACAAGGAGAAAAACCTAGGAAACAGCTACAGTCCATCTGAGTCATCCCAGCCATCTCCAGCCATCTCCAGCCATCTGAGCCAGTCCAGATGAAGTCTCAGCCACTCTGAAGCAAAGACAAGCTGTTTGCACTGTGCCCTATCTGAATCCCTAACCCACAGAATCACAAGCATAATAAAATAGTTGTTGTTTTACATCATTAACCTTTATGGTAGTTTGTTACACAGCAACAGGTAACCATAACAGAAGGAAATTACCAGAAAAAAAGAGTATAGGAACACTTTCCAGAACTGAACGTCCTGAAGTCTCTGGGTCTGCTCAGTACCCAGCACAGTGAGTGACAAAAGCTCTACCCCACACATTGCCAGGAAATTTCTGAACAACTAGATAAATGAAAAAGCCTCAGGCTCCAGAGAAAATATAAATACAAACCATATACAAAGGAATGTGAGTCAGCATCCCATCAAACTTTTCCACAGCAACTCTAGAATCTGGTAGGCAACGATGTAATAACTTCAAAATTCTGAAGGAAAATGGTTGTCAAACTAAAATGTTATACCCAGACCAACTATCAACCAAGTGTGAGAGTAGAATAAAATCATCCTGAAATATGCAAGAGCTCAAAAAATTTACTCCCTTGCACTCTTCCTTGGGAAGCTACTGTTAAAAAGCAACTGTCTATAATAGAGGACGGAGACCTCTGGAAGTGAGGTCTCTTGCTTGAAAGAATGAAACTAATGTGTATGAGCTTTTGGGGGGAAACATTAATGGAATCGTAGAATAAATAAAGGTAGTAAAATAGAAAAATAAACATAGGTACAGAGAGAACTATGCTAGTGGGGAAAACGTGAGTTAATCATTAACTCCAGGAAAAATAAGTTATTCAAGAAAAGAATAATAATTATAGCACCCTCCTTGTCTCAACTATGAATTTACACAGTCATAGTAAGTAAACATTGAATACTGAATTGAACTTCAATAATGGTGCTACTGGGAAGATGCACTACTTAGTAAGTCATCTTGTGTCTTGGCTGAATTCACTGGTAAGATTCGGGAGAAGGGGTCCCCCACCCCCCAGTGCTCAGCAGAGGGGTGTGCCAGGCCTTCCATGCTAAGAAGCCACCTGAGAGTCTACGGGCATTGGAAGTCACCCTGTCACAGAGACAGCCAGCCTCTCAGCTAAGCCATCACTCCAACCCCCTCTCCATGCCTGTATCTTAACTCTCTCAACGCTTAAAGTTTCTGAATAAGTTATTATTCAGCAACATACCAGCAGACCAGAGATAGGGGCTTTTTATCAGTGGTTCAAACTAAGCAACTGTCTCAGCAGGGACAGAGCATATTATTTCAGGATAAGTATGTCCAGTCTTTCAGGTAATAATGTTATTCCCGCCTATGAAAGTTTCCTGCATCAGAGAGACAAATGCTTGGAGCTGGTTTCCAGCCCTGAGATGGGGTACACGGCCTGTCCCCACTCTTGTCTTTTCTTGCTCCTGACCATGGGCCCTCTATGGGAGATGGACGTCCAGGACAGCGGAGTCCACCTGCGACCAAGCAACCACACGCCGCTGCGGACTCGCTCGGCGCAGAGGAACCTGACCGGCAATCTCATCTGACCCGTTAACAGGCCCTTTCCCAACCTACAAAACCCACCGCGGGTGAATCAGGCCCACCCAGTGATGCCAAACATCCCACCTCCTCCCAGCGCTGGCCCCTTTCTCGGAGAGGTTAGGAGAGGAAGCCTGCGATGACTCCGCGGGCCTCCAGAGGCACACTGGAACCTGAGCGCCACTCCTGCAGGATTCAGGGCTGGATGGTTCGGAAGGATAGCTCAGCAGCCTGAAGCGCCACTGCTCAGCCAAGACCTCCGAGGGAGGAACAGAAACCTCCTCCCCCGCCAGGCCCGCCTCCTGACCCGGGGAGGGTGCAGGGCCTTGGCGAACCCCACTGGCCCCTTGACTGGCCTCTAACGTGCACCCTGCCTGCAGGCCCAGCCCCAACACAGTGCCTGGCACCAAATGAACCAACAGATGACTAAGGCGACGGGGCACCGGTAGATCCTAAGAGCTGGGGAGCCGAGCTGGGTCACCATGGGGCGGTTCTTATCTCTATGGGCTACTGCTGCTTTGGCTGACCTCAGCTCCCTGCTCAGGAGTCCAGCAGCTGGATCTGTTACTAAGCTCATGGCCTTCCCTAGTAACTGATCCTGCTCCTTCGGACATTGATAGTAGAGGTAACAAAGGTATTCTTCATTATCATCATCGTCGTCACCACCATCCTCATCCTACCACTAATATTTACTGATTGCTTATAATATGCCAGCACTGTGCTAAGTATGTTACATGCACCATCTCATTTCCTCTTTTCCACAACCCTATGGGATACAGAATTATTCTCCCCATTTTACAGATGGAGCAACTGAGGCTCAGAGAGGGTAAGTGACCCATAAAATGTACCACAGCAAGGTAAGTGGGGGGACTGGGGATTTAAGACAGCCTGGAGAGAGAGCACTTGATAGCCCCCTCCACCGCCATCCTCTGTGTTCAGAGGCCTCAGCAGCTGAGGCACTGGGGTCACTCATTAAACTCTCTATTGAGAAAAGGGTAGTTTGAGGCCCTCGGGAGCTCCCTCCTAGACCAAGCTGAGGTCTGAAAGCAACGCTGCTTAGAAGGGGCCTGAGAAGCACTTTATTTTTCTTAAGATAAAATTATTTTTAAATTGCTAAATACCTATACAAATATCTTCTAAAATACATAACCCATTATCGAATTGTTTCAAACAGCATCAATGAGTGAAAAACGTAATTATTCTATTTCTGATTTTTTTTTAATTGTAAATATGAATACATACACACTGGGGGGAAAATTCAGAGAATCCAGAAGCATATAATGAGCTGGACTGGGGGCAGGGGGGCTTCCACATCTGCTCTCTGCTCTTCTGATGCACGGCCAAACCAGAGCACGGCGCCCCAGGGAGCAGACCCCGCACCTGCCGCCGGGAATCGGGGCCCAGAAAGGTTGACGCTGAGGCCTTGCTGCTGAATCATTTCCAGCTGCCTGGGTCACTTAAGTGACAAGATGATGCATCAGGGTCAGAAACGCTGGAAGGGCCAGTCCGCCGACACAGCATCGTCCTCCCCAGGAGGCCTGCGGTCGGCTTCGCAGGCAGCTGGGGCCACTGAGGATTCAGGTCCGCTGCCCAGGACCTCCTTCTTCCCCGCCCAACTCTACAACCTGCCCCGGTTTGCTAGGCCAAACAGTAGACAGGAAGGGGACACTCCCAGGCCAGCCCTACAGTCATCCAAGTACACAGACACTTTTTGAGGCACTGGACTCAGAACTTGGAGGAGCCACCAAAGGGCGAGAGCCCAGAGCCTGCAGAGAAGCCCATCCCTGCTCCAGCTCAGGCGGGCAGGCGCCGGTCTCCCCGCCACTCCCACCGGCCCTGGCTCGGGACAGTCAACAGCTATCTTGAATGAACTGAAGAGCCGGGGCTACGTCGGGTCAGCGTCCCAGGAGAAAGCTGGAGAAGCTTCCAGCCAGGGCCTCCAAGGCCCACGTCTATTTGTAGTCCTGGCAATCTGAGTCAGGGACTGTCCTACACCTCTCAGGATAGCACAGGGTCCAGAGCAGCGTTCGTTTGCTGTAGCCCCCAAAAACGTCTGTTCATACTGAGACCTTCCATGCGGGTGACAGTTGTGGGGATCACGTTTATCGTCCCCTTCTCCGCCGAGGACAACTTTGTAAAGGTGACCAGGACCAGGAGTGACGTTCCCATCTCATACGGGAGCTCAAGGATTTGCTCAAGGAAACGCAGCAGAGGGACGAGAACTCAAGGTCAAGAACGCGGACTCTGAGGTCCGCGGTCCACACTCTTCCTCTGATTCCCGGAATGGATGAAAGAGGAAAGAATGAATGAAGGGTCCAGGGCCGCTCCCCCAGCTCGCCCCCACCGGCCCTCCCACAGCATTTATTCTCCAGCCCCACAGCAAAGCATGTAATAAATGAAACTCCGTTTCCCCTGCTGGCCATTTAGGGGATGTTCCTCACTTGCCATGCAAATCAGCTGTTTCCAAGGACCACACCCTGAGCTCCCGACATCCCCCCGCAGCCCTCCAGCAGTGCTGGACCATGACTTCCTGAGTGTCTGAGCAAAGGACCCGCCTGTGTCCTTGTTGCTGTGGCACCTGCTATGGCTGCCCGATTTGCCTGGGTCCGCTTCGGCCAGGAGCACAGCGAGGCCATCCTAGGACCAACGTGGCAGAAGCCAGAGCCCAGAGCCCAGTGCCTGAGGCTCCGCTTCTGCTGTGGCTCACAGGCTGGCTGAAGTCTCCCTGCTCGTCCTTTCCAGGTCCTTCTCTGAACCAGAAGGTGAGCAGAGAAAAAAGAGAAAGGGCCACCCACCGCCTATGTGGGTCAGCGCCTCTGAGGCCAGGCTGGCAAGGCCCCAGGCCACACCGCCGCCTCGGGACCTGCCTCGGGACCCGCCTGGGAAGGCGACTCAGATTGCCGTGGGCCGGGAACAGAGCTGTGCCCAAAGCTCAAAAGCCAGCTACAAAGGGAGGAGGCAGCTTTATCCTGTCCCAAGCTGCAGAAGTAACAGATACATGAGATTTTTAAAACGTGTTTGTTTTACAGATTTTTAGACCAGCAGAGGAGCAGACCAAAAAGGAGAAAAAAAAGAGAGGAAAGAGAGGAGAGGAGGAAGAAAGAAAACAGAAGCTTTTGGCAGCTTTTAGATGGAAGATACTTCCCTCCCCATCAAGGCCAAATTGGCTAAGAGGTCTCCCAGCTGGAGAAGCCCCAGCAGAAGGCACTTTGCAGAGGCGTGGGGTGGGGGGGGAGGAAAGGGGGTGTCCTGAGGAACCACGTGAAGGGCTGGGCGGGGTAGCCCTGGGTCCCCCAGAGTCCTGGGGGGTATCAAGGAGGGAGGAAGCCTCTGGTGGTCCCTGGCTTTTCCCTGCAGGGGCGGCGGGGGCTGTGTGTGGCCACGGCCCACCAACCCGCAGAGGAGACCTCAGAGCTGCCAGGCCAGCCCTGGACAGCCCTCCAGCGTTCCAGACCCCCACCCAAAAGCCTCCACTCTCTCAGCTCCCCAGCCCCACACAAAGAGAAGTTGGAGGTGGTCCTTGAAAACTGCCCTGCTGCCCACCTTAACACACCCCAACCCGGTGCGACCCTGTCAACCTCCCTGGAAATCTCAGGAGAGGAGCACCCACCTCCACTCCCTCTCACCCCACCTCACCAAAACCAAGGGCTCTATTAGGGAGCAGCCGGGGAAAGGGGCTCTCGGGAAGGACAGGGAGAGATTACACGTCCCCATTTATTGTCCTCCTTGGGATGCAGCAGTCATTTAACGAGTATTTATAAAGCACCCACTATGCGCCAGCACACTGCTAACTACCTGGGGCAGGTGTGAGCCCCTCTTCCCTTGCCCAAGCCCTCTGGTCCATCACCAAGTCCTCACCACCTCAAGTCTCTTCTGTTCTCTCCACCGCACTGTCACCTGTCATCTGTCCCTGGATGGCAGCACCTGCCTCCTACCCAGTCTCCATCCATGCCATGCACCCCTCATTCAATGCTGCAGAGAACAGCGGTGGTTCCAAAATGCACAGCAGCCCTGACACTCCTTTCAGTGGCTCCCACTATGCCCAGGGTCAAAGCGACTCTTTATCACGCCTTCAAGGACCCCACATGCCTGGGCGGCCCCAGCCAGACCTCACCTCTCCTCACCTGCCCCCAACAGTCTACAAAATTGAGCAATTCCTCCAACGAGCCACCCTCTCACTCTCACCAGGGCCTCAGCACGAGCCGCTCCCTCCAGCTAGAGCCTCCTTGGCGCCCACCTACCCCAGACTCTGTCCACCGGCATCTTATCCATCCTCCAAGTCTCGGCCCACATGCCCCTTCCTCAAGATGCCGCGTGCTGGTTCCCCGGTCCACCTGCCCGCCCTGCCCTTACCCTGCTCACCTACGTTGCCCCCCCCACCCCTCCACCGTTCCAGCCTTTTCAACTCCTGCCTCTCTCCTGGAATGTGCGCTCCAGGAAGGCAGGGATCAGGTCTGCTCATTCCCCACCATGTCTCGAGCACCGATCCCAGCCTCAAGGGCTCTCAGTTTAATGGGGGACACAAGAGACAATTACGCTGCCTCCCGGAAGCTGGCAGTCAAATTGGGGAGGGAAAAATGAATGGATGGAGCAAGAGAAACTGGTGTGGGCAGATGGGAAGTAAGGGAAGATTCAAGCCAAGGAGAGGGACGGAGGAGGAAGCAGGGACCTTCCAAGTGAGAAGGGCCTGGAGTGGCACCACGCCCGGTGCATGCAGGGGGCAGGGAAAGCAAGCAGCAGGCAAGGCCAGCACCCATCTGATTGGGCCACAGCCACAGAATCCAAGACAACGACCACGACCTCGGTGGGCGCCCGCCTTCACCACCCTGGGCTCACTGCGGGATGGGCACCATCTCACTGGCCCTCGTCACCACCCCACAAAGGGGTCACTGTTATTACTCCATTAAACAGACGAGAAAGTCGAGGCCCAGGGAAGTGAAGCCCAAGTCAGCCAACTACGGCATGGCTAAGAGAGATCTGCACCCAGGTTTCCCAAGTCCACAGTGGGGCTCCTGGGCAGCAGGACACCTCAGAGTAGCTGCACCAAAACCAGAGAATGGCCCTGTGCCCTTTAACCCAGGGTCCTCCTCCTTCAGAACCCAGAGCTGCATGGCCTTCCTCAAGTACCCCCAGGCCGGCTGCCTCCTTCGGGGACCAGCTCCCGCTCATCACCGTAGCTTGCTGCTGAGGACCAGTCCCACCGGGTGTCCTCATCAGGGCCCTTGCCCCACAACGGAGTCTGCAAGGCCATGCCAGAGCTTCCAGAAAGCAGAGAGGAAGGGCCCCCACGGCCCTGACACCCCCTCCCGGCTCAACCGCCCCACACCCGGGCTGCCTCTCCCATGAATGACTCCCCATTTCCCACCTGGACTCAGGCCTCTCCTCTGAGCTTGAATCCAGCTGCCAACTCAACCTCTTCCCTTGAGGTCTCAGAGGCACCTCAAGCCCAACGTGTGCACAAGTGACCTTACTCTCCCCAGCCTGCTCCTTCTCGCGGGTGGCACCAAGCATTCCCCATCTCCCCACTGCCTCGTCCGCAACATCCCACTCCTTACCACTCAACGTGGCCCCCGACCACCCCAGACCACCCAGCCCTAACCTGCAGCATAACAAGATCCCCAGGTGATGTGCGTAAATGGTGAGAGCATGAAAAGAGCGGCTCTAACAACGGACAGACCTCTCACTCTGCCTCCGACGTGCCCTCAAATCCGTCCACGTTCCTCCACCCCTCCCTCCCTCCGTCATCTCCAGGCCGGCATCCCATCTTCACCACCACGACAGCTTCCTACCCACTCCCCATAATCCCACTCTCATCCCACTCCAATACTTCCCCCAGGGGAGCCAGAGTAGCCTTTTTTTAAATCATGGTAAAATACATATAACCTAACAATCATTTTTGATCATTTTAAGTCGACTATTCTGACAGTAAGTACACTGACAATATTGTGTAACTTTCACCGCTATTTCTAGAACATTTTCATCATCTCATCAGAAACCAAAACTCATTCCCACTAAGCAGGAACTCCCCGTTTTCCCCTTTCCCACCCCTGATAACCACTATTCTGCTTTCTGTTTTCTATATGAATTTGCTTATTCTAAGTATTAATACTTCATATAAGAGAAATCATACAATATTTGTCCTTTTGTGTCTGGCTTATTTCACTCAATGTGATGTCTGCAGGGTGCATCTATGTTGTAGCAGGAATCAGAACATCACTTCTTTTTATGACTCCATATTATTCCATTGTATGGATATACCACATTTTGTTTATCCATTCATCTGTTGATGGACCCTGGGATTGCTTCCATCTTTCGGTTATTGGGAATAATGCTGCAATGAACATTCATATACAAATATCTGCCCGAGCAAGTCCCTGCTTTCCACTCTTTGGGGTATACACCTAGGAGCAGAATTGCTGGGTCACATAAAAATTCAATTCTATGTTTAACTTTCTAGAGAACTATCAAACTGTTTTCCACAGCAGCTGCACAATTTTATATTCCCACCAACAATGTACTAAGATTCCTATTTCTCTGCATCCTCACCTTCTGAAATGTAAATCTGGTCAAAAGTCCCCTGTGTAAGGCCTTGCAATGGCTTTGCATTATCCTCACCATGAATGGATTTCATACATTAATCATTATATTTTTACTGAGCATCTTCTGTATGCCAGGCACTGTTCTAGGCATTGGAGAGAGGACAGTGGATGAAAGACTTGAGAACCCCTGCCCTCATGGAGCCTGCTTTCTAGAGGGAGAAAGAGAGAAACACCTAAAAAGGATTTTTAAAAACTTAAACATGAAGTATAGCAAGTGATGATAAATGCTTTGAAAAGAAAGGTAAAAAGTCTACAAATGTAAATATGGTTGTAGCAGTTTGATATTATTGGTGAATTCCAAAAAGAAATATTGGATTATGTTTGTACACTGATCTTTTCGTCTGGGCATATTAGATTATATTGGATTCATAGGTTTTCTTGATTAATTATGTAAACCTCTTGTGCCAGTAGGGCATTGAGTCCCCACCCTTTGGTGGATGGGGACTCACAGCTAAATTCATGGCAAAGGACAGAGTTGCGGGCTTTTAATGTTGGAGTTTTGATGTTGGAGTTTGAGGCGGAAGCTGGAGCCCCAGGGAGAGAGACAGAGCCGTTCACCTGATGGTCTACAGCTGACCTTGTGGAGCGAGGCAAAGCCTAGAGAACCTCATAGTCCACAGCTGACCTTGTGGAGGAAACAGAGGAGCTGAGCCCAGAGGAACCCAAGAAGCCTGAACCCTCACACACGTCAGCAGCCATCTTGCTCCAACACGTGAAAATAGACTTTGGTGAGAGAAGTAACTTATGCTTTATGGCCTGGTATCTGTAAGCTCCTACCCCAAATAAATACTCTTTATAAAAACCAACCAATTTCTGGTATTTTGCATCAGCACCCCTTTGGCTGACTAATACAATGGTCATCAGAGAAGACCACATTGCAAAGGTGACAATGGAGCAAAGACCTGAAGGAAGTGAGGAAGCAAGTCATGAGGTTTTCTCAGAAAAAGGCATTCCAGGTATGGGGAACAGCAAGTGCAAAGGTCCTGAGACAGGGTCAGACCTAAGTTATTCTAGGAATAGCACAGAGGCCAGTGTGGTTGGTGCAGAGTAAACTAGAGGTAAGGTCTAGCACCTGGGGGAAGAGAAGGCACAGGGGGCAGATCAGGTAGGACCTTGTGGCCATGGTAAAACTTTGGCTCTTACAATGTTGGAAAATGAGGAGCCACAGCAGGGTTGTGACTAGAGCAGAGACAGGATTTGACCTACAGGTTAACAGGATCCTTCTGGATGCAATGTTAAAAACAGACTATAAAGAGGCAAAGAGGCAGTTAATTTTTCTATAATACTGCAAGTGAGAGCTGAGGACGGACTGGACTACACTGACAGGAGGTGGAAATACTGGGAAGTAGTCCAACTCTGGATGTACTGTGAAGGTAGGGCCAATAGGATTTATTGACAGACTGGATGTAGGGAATAAGGAAAACTAAGGGGGCAAGGATAAAGGCAAGAATTTTGACATAAGCAACTGAGATGGGAAAGACCACAGCAGGGATTTTGGGGGTCAAGGGTGAAGGTCAGGAACTCCACCTTGGACATGTTAAGCTTGAGCACCTCCTAGGCATCCAGATGAATACCGTTCAGGGAGATCGAGAGGAAGGACCCAGATCCCACAACATTTCAAAGTCAGAGGAGAATGAGACTGTGCTGGACTGGCCAGCAGGTGGAGGGAATTTAATTCCATTAAAATGAAAATGTCCCAGTGGGGACGGAGCCCTGAATGGGGTGGACACTGTAAGAGATGCCCACAGCAAGGCCATCTATCCCTCAAGCACGGGGCTAAGCCCTTTATCTCTCACTTACTCTCCAAAATGCAGATTCTTTTACTATGCACATATTGCAAATGACTAAACAGAGTTTATTAGAGAAATTAAGTAGCTTGTCCAAGGTGATAAAGCTAGAAATGGTAAAGCCAGGATTTGAACCCAGGCACCTGACTCCAAGGTTCATAATACTCTGTCTTTTCAGGTTCTTCTCTCTTTTTTTTTTTTTTTTGTCTGTTG
Organism: Dasypus novemcinctus; assembly: GCF_030445035.2. Lineage (NCBI taxonomy): Eukaryota > Metazoa > Chordata > Mammalia > Cingulata > Dasypodidae > Dasypus > Dasypus novemcinctus. The sequence goes on from NC_080693.1 coordinate 30,921,044, forward strand.
ATTTTTCTTTACATTTTTGTGGTAAGATACAAATAACATAAAAGTCACCATTTCAGCCATTTTAAAGTGTACAATTCAGTGGCATTAAATACATTCACAGTGTTGTGTGACCATCACCATTACTCAGTTCCAGAACTTTTCCATCAATGTTTTGCTATCACAAATAATATTGTGGCAAATGATGTGAACTGCATCATTCCACATGTATGCAAATATATATGTCAGACAAATTATCCCACGTGGTTCACTGGGTCAAAGGGTTACCAATGTAACTCCCATTAAATTAGTGAATGAGTGAGGATCCGCGTGCTTACCCAATACATTGTGCTGGCCCTCATGGCTGGCGCCAACACGGAGGCAGCTTCTGTGGCTTTTGCCTGCCCAATCCACTGCTCCCCTCTTTTCTGAATTCACACTGAAAAGGAGCTTGGAAGCAGCACCCAGGCTCTGGCCACAGGACTGAGCCCCTGCCCCAGGATGGGCCAATCACAGCTCCCTATTCCCCCCCAGGATGCAGTGACTGGTTCAGAGAGGGGTGCAGGACCCAAGCTGGGCGAATCAGAACTCCTCCCTGGGATCTGTCCAATTGGAGCTTCTTCTCTGGGGGAGAAGAGTTGAAAAGCTAAGCCATCAGCAGTCTTCAACTATGATTCCAGCCTTGTGGCAACAGATAGCCTAAGAGAATGAAGCCAACACAGAGATACAGAGACAAAAGAAGGAGACTGCTTCCTAAGATGGGTTGTGCCAGCCATAGAACTCCCCCTATTTTATTTGGCTAATTCAAGTTTGGCTTCTGTCATTTGCCACCAAGAGTGCTGACTAAGACGCTGTATAGAAAGTATAACCCAGGTTTTTTTATATAGAGAGAAACAGATGTAGATACAGATGTAGATACATTGTGTGGGAGGGTATATGTTTGGATAAAAAAAGAAAAAAAGACCAGAAGAAAACACATAAAATGTTAATAGTGGTTATCTCTGCAATACCCCATCTGTAATTGCAGACTTTCATTTTAGTCTTTGTACTTTTCTGTGTTTTCCAAATTTTCTGTAAGGGACATGGATTTAAAAATATATAATAAACCACTTCTTTAAAAAATCAGATCGCCAAAAAGCAGGCCAGAGAGCCCTGGAAGGAAGGTTCTGAGCCCGGGCGGTGGTCTTGGGCAGCAGTGATGCCCATCCGTGACACCCGTCCCAGGGCAGGCAGCAAGCCCCTGCAGGCATCCCTGCCACGTTCACTAAATACAAGCCTTCCGTGTGTGTGGCCCCGACCTGTGCCTAAAGGCCAGTCCCAGAGCCACGACTCTTCTCACCACACTCCTGCTGGACCTCACACTGAGCCTCAGCAGTCCCCCGGCCACATCAGTCTCCTAGGACAGTCCCCAGAAGACACTGGCAAAAGACTGTTCTTGAGCCCACGGCTGGGGAAAGGGAAATGGCACCCAGGAAGAGGTGTAAAAGGAGAGCTCGCTCGAGGGCGCCCAATCCCCCCAGCACCTGCTCCCTGGCTCTGACCTCCCCCAGCAACCTGTAACAATCCTTGGGGGGCATAGGCATGGATGGCATGGAGTCCTTGAGGACCATCAACTTCAGTACAGAGGCTGTTAGGCAAGGAGAGCAGCCACCTCCCTGGAGCTGTGCAGGCACTCTGGCTCCAAGCACATCTCAGTTTTCATGGCGACCAGGCTGCAGCCACCCCCTCCCGCCTACCCTATCTTCAGCCAATAAACACCCTCTTTCATCTGTTTTACGTATTAGGGCTCTCATGAACAATTCCCTTTTAACGAATGGTTAGCAGTAATTAGCTAGTCCTAGTCTCATTTCACAGACAGGGAAACTAAGGCCCACAGCTTGAACACTCTGTGCATCACGATCACAAACAGTGCCGCCTCCCCAGATTGTCCCCAGGCCTCGCCCCTTCTGCAGTGCTTTTCTTGACAGCCAAGGGTTCCTACCCCTCAGAGCCCTGAGACCTCTGCTGGAGCTGGGCCTCCAGCAAGGGATGTGGCACAGAAAGCCAGGCACCCTCTCACCCAGGACTTTGTGATGAAAATCACCCGCTTGCCAGACCGCTGGAGGGAGCCGCCAGCTGAATCCAAGGAATTTAGTCCTTGTGGGGGTACGGGTAAGCGAGGCCCCACAGAGCACCAGTGGGCCAGGAGGGCATTATCTAAACCACTGCTGAGGGCCCACCCAGACAAGGCCCAGCAGCAGCCTGGCTGCCCCAGGCACTTCCCAGGCAGTTCCGGGTCTTGAATGCCTCTAGGTCCAGGACCCAGAGGAAAGGGAGCCCAGGAAGGATGCTTGCGACTGAAGGCAAGGGAGAGGGTGGCCAAATGCTGCACCAGGGAAGAAGAAAGAGGGCATCCAGCACACAACCAAGTCAAGATGAGCCAAGACCAATACATCTAACCCTCTGGGGCCTGCAGAGTGGAGCTGCTGTCATTTTCCTGCCCACCTTCCATCCCTGCTCTTCTGAAAGCAGTACACCACATTTCCTTTTAAGTGGCTCTCCCCTCCTACACTCTCAGCCCAAGTGACCCCATCCCTGGAACCAGGAATGAGCACAAGACCCAGGCTTGGCTAATCAGAATATCCCACCCCTCTGGCCCAAGTTCAGAAATGGGCACCTGACCCACTCTGTCCAATGTGAGCCCATCCCTGGGGCTTCTGCTGAAAGTGATGGACAAGGGGTTTACTCTTCCTGTAGGAGCTGCTACCTGGCAAAATGAAAGCCCAGAGCAGCCACCAGCCCGCTGTGGAGTCTCTCCCTAGGATGAAGCATAGCCCAGACACGGGAGAGAGATCCAGTGTCCAATAACACCATTTGAGCCCCGGATCCAGCCAGGACTGAATTTGTTCCCTTTGAACTCTCCAGTTGCCTAAACCAATAAATGTCTTTTTTTATTTAAATTAAGGTAAGTTGGAATCTGTCACTTGCAACGAAAGGAATCCTGACTAATTCAGCTAAATTGCCAATCAGAAGGGTCATTTTGGGGTTACCACGCCCCACCCCTCTAACACAAAGACACTCTCGTCCCAAACCTCTGATTAAAGAGACTTACAATAAGACAAATGTTACAGAACTCTACTTGAAATGTAGTACCGACTGACTCTGCTTTTGTCTGCTCCTGGGGTTCCAAACTGCCATGTAAGTTTGGGGGCAGCAGAGAACAGAGCAGCCTCCCGTAACCTAACCCCCACTTCTCTCTCCTTCTCAACACCTACCCCAAAACAGCCTCAGGCCACCCCAGCACCCTCAGGCTCCACTGTCCCCCAACAGGGAAAGCTCACCAGACATGTCCTGGCTTCCCTCCTCTTTTCCTTCGATGACGCGGGCTCGTGTACCCAGAACGCAATTCCCCACCCCATCTCTCCTTTCAGAAACCTTGTCCAGGCTCCACAGCCACCTCGAATGCCATCAACTCCACGAGGCCTTCCTTGGGTGACCCCTCTTTCCTTTGACCTCTGGGGCACCTTGCACTCCTTCTCCAGCACCCACCACCCCCTGTCTCGGGCTCCCGTGAAATGCCTGGTCTCTCCCACTGAAGTGCAGGCTGCGCGAGGGCAGGGAGTGTCTTAGCCTTCTCCCCGCCCCTGCTGTCCCTGCCTGGCCCACACCTGGCACTCCACAAATGAAGGAGGAAGCGACTTGCAACAGAGCACAAGCAAGCGTTTGAAACACAACCAGTCTTTAGGCAGGACTGCGGCCTGTATTTGCATTTATGGAAGGGAAAGGGGGAGAATGCTACCGGGGGTGGGGGTGGCAGCACTTTCCAGAAGGTGGGGGAGGGGGCAGAGCAATGGAGGCTTGGAAGCCAGGTGTCCACGTTCCCGTCACAGCCTGTGTCCCGCCCCCACGTGGCCGAGCCCTCAGGGGACCTTCCCGGCTCCGGGTGTTTGGCCCTTGTTGACGTCATACTCAAAAGTGCTTCCTGGCACCTTTGCAGATCGTTCTCAGGCAGCCTGTTCAGTTACCGCCTGATTTTAACACTGTTTCTGCCTTTGCATCTCGGGTTATATATTTTTTATGTAACATTTATGTAATCTAAGTAATTTATGAAAAATAAAAATTAAAAAGTATATTAAAAATAAATAAAAATAGAGCAGGAACTGTGTGAGGAGCATGAGGAAGGAGCCGGGATCACCAGCAGCAGCCCCCTGCTGGAGCACTGTGGCCGGGGTGCTCGGGTCCCTGCTCCAGCGCCCGCAGCGCCGCTCTCTTCACGTCACCCCTGCTGCCTCCACCTTGAGGACGTGGGTGTGCAGGGTCAGGGCAAGAGGCTCCTGGGCCCCCTCGGGCTAATCCCGCCGACTGGGTGCAGCGCCTCAACCTGCAGCAGTCCCCGCCGCCTTAGAAGATGGCGGAGCCCGCTGGCGTGGTGGTGGCAGCTGCGGCCTGGCAATTCTTTTTTTTTTTTTTAAGATTTATTTTATTTATTTCTCTCCCCTTCCACCAACCCCCTTCTCCCCCCGTTGTCTGCTCTCTGTCTCCATTTGCTGTGTGTTCTTCTGTGTCTGCTTGCATCCTTGTTGTGTGGCGCTGGGAAACTGTGTTTCATTTTTGTTATTTTGTCATCTTGCTGTGTCAGCTCTCCATGTGTGCGGCACCACTCCTGGGCTGCACTTTATCGCACAGAGTGGCTCTCCTTACAGGGTGCACTCCTTGCACATGAGGCAACCCTACATAGGGGACACCCCTGCGTGGCACAGCCCTCCTTGCACACGGCAGCACTGTGCATGGGCCAGCTCACCACACGGGTCAGGAGGCCCTGGATACCATAGGCTGGACCTCCTATATGATAGACGGATGCTCTATTAGTTGAGCCACAACCGCTTCCCTGACAATTCTTTCTTATGCTACCTTCTAGGCGTTTACTGTGCTGGTTCTTATATTTAGGTTTTTTGTGAAATTTCAATTAATTTCTGCATATGGTGTGAGGTAGGGGTCCATCTTCATTCTTTTGTATATCGATATCCAGTTTCCCATTACCATTAATTGAAGGGACTATTCTTTCCCAATTGAGTTACTAGGTGTCCTTTTCAAAAATCACTTGGCCATAAATGTGAGGCTTGATTTTTGAACTCAAAATTCAGTTCCATTGGTCCATATCTCATCCTTGCCATTTTCATTATTGTGACTTTGTAATAAGTCTTAAGATTGGGCAGCATGAGTCCCTCAACTCCATTCTACTTTTTCAAAATGTTTTTGGCTATTTGGGGTCCCTTACTGTTCTATATAAATTTAATGATTTGCTTTTCCATTTCTGCAGAGAATCTTGTAATATTGGTTAGGACAGACTGCTATCTGTAAGCCATCTTGGGTAGAATTTGACATCTTAATATTTATTAATAGTATTCTGATCTATAAATACAAAATATCCTTGGACTTTTAAAGAATGTTTTGTGGTTTTCGGTGTACATGTCTTTTACATTCTTGGTTAGATTTACTCCTAGATACTTCATTCTTTCAGTTGCTATTGTAAATGGAATTTTGCCTTGATAGTTTCTTGAGGATGTTAATTACTAGTGTGTAGAAACAGTACCGGTTTTTACATGTAGATCTTGTACCCCACTGTGTTGCTGAATTTATTAGTTCTAGTACACTCGTGGATTTTTCAGGATTTCTGTAACTAGGATCATGTCATCTGCAAATAGGAAAAATTTCACTTCTTCCTATGCAATTTGGATGCCTTTTATTTCTTTTTGTTGACCAATTGTCTGGCTAGAAGCAACATTACAATGTTGAATAAGAGTCATTAGAGGGGGAATCCTTGTTTTGTTTCTGAAATCATTCAGTCTTTCACCATCGAGTATGATGTTAGAGGTGTTTTTTTCAAACATGGCTTTTATCATGTTGTATATATGTATATGTTGTATATGTAATTCTTGTTTTCTAAGTGTTTATCAAGAAGGTGCTGGATTTTGTCAAATGCCCTTTCTGCTTCAATTGAGATGACCATGTGTGTTATTTTCCCCCTTCATTTTGTTAATATGTTATACTACATTAATTGATTTTATGTTGAACCAACTTTGCAGATATGGGATAAACCCCACTTCATCATGGTCTATAGTTATTTTAATGTATTGTTGGATTCATTTTGTTTGTATTTTGGGGAGTAATTTTTCATTTGTATTAATAAAGGATATTGGTGTGTGAAAAATAAAATAAAAATAAAAATAAGTAAATAAACATTCTATTAAAATTCAGATGGCATGGCCCCTGAATTTTTGGTCAGCCGTAGCCCCAACAGTCTTGCTCACAAAGAGAAGCAGGAATTTCTGTTCTAATTAGTAAGGACTGCAACCTAGAGACCTTTCCATTTATTTGAAACCTGATAGGACAGACCCCCACACACACTCTAGTCTCCACACAAAACAGCCCCCTCCCCAGCTACCCAGAGAAACCTGACAAGTCCCTTCCTTTAACAATAAAGAGAGGGGAGAGGATATAGCTCGAGTGGTTGAGTGCCTGCTTCCCATGTACAGGGGCCCAGGTTCAATCCCTGGTACACCCCACCCCTACCGCCAACCTCACCCAACCCACCCCCAGCAAAAAAAGAATGGGCTAAACCAGCATTTGAGCCTGAAGAAGGTTTTGAACCTTCTTCATATACCCAGTCTTCTCTGAGCTGCATGACAATCCACGTCATAGTGAAAGTCAAACAGAGAAGTTAAGTAACTTGGCCAGGCTTGCCATGTAATCAGCAATGGAAGAAGAGCCAGACAGATTCTGGTCTGAATCCCAGCTTTGCTGTACAAGCTGGGTCACATTGGCTGTGTCACCCCTTTTGAACCTCTGCTTTCACCTCTATGAAAAATGGAGAAGACAATAACTGCAGTTCAGAGGATAAAATAAGTGAAGTTGAAGTGCCAGCCCAGGGCCGTGCCCAGAAAGGCTCTCAGTACGTGTTCCATCCCAGACCCTTCTAGACTTATTCCTGAGTTTTTTGTATTGTAATTCATAGTCTCCCATAATTACTGTTATTTTATTTGGGAGTAATTAGGGAGAGTAAAGGAGGAGGAAAATCCAAAAATAAACCAACAGTGGGCACGCTTCAGGCCAGCTTCCTGCAGGTAGCCAAAGGTGCCAGGACAGCCCATTTCCAGCACAATGGCCCTGCCCCAAGCCAAGGGGATGCAGTGGGACCCACCCCAGCCTCCATGGCCAGTGAGTTACTCCTGGAGCTCCCCAGTCCTGGATCTCCGCTTCCCAGCCTGCCATCGAATCCCTGGGGGAGGGGGTGGGGGATGGCAGGGAGCAGAAGAGGCCAGACGTGGGGGGCTGTGGTGAGTAGGAGAGCACCAGCTCTGTACCAAGTGGGCAGCCAGTAGTGAGCGTGAGGCCGGAAGGCTGTTCCAGCCCATGCGGCCAGAGCGTCTGATATTTCCAAGAGAAGACTGAAAGGCAGACTTCCAATGTGGACCCTTCCAATTTTAAAATAGCTTAAGAGAAAAGAAAAAAAAAAGTATGTGGATCTAACAAAGCCCCCCAAGAATGGAAGCTCCAGCCAAGCAGGGCTTTTTTCTCTGTGTTGTTCACTGAGTCAAGGTTTCATAAAAATTTGAGGGATCTACAGGGGGCTGGTTTCCAATCTCTGCCTCAGAATGCAAATTCCCAGGTGCAGGGGTGCTGCCGCCCCCCCTCTCCGGAGATAGGACGGCCTGGTACTTTAAGACATGACATGAAAAACGAGCGGGGCTCCTGCCTCCACTCCTAGCCTCTGTGACCCAGGGCCCCAGCTGTGCCTCTCCTCCAAGAGGATGGGAGTAATGTGCCTGGCGGCCCCTAGAATCGGAGAATCCATGCTAAGGGGAACACTGCCCTGCCCCCACCTCAAAGAAGCAGAAAAGGACCAGGCAAAGGACAAGGGACGGCAGCCGCAGCCAAAGGGCCTTCCCTCCTGCCTTCCTCGGTCGCAGGACACACGTGGAGCTGCGCCCGCCCCCAGGAGTGGTCCAAGGCTCTTGGCCAGGCCCCCCATCCTGGAGGGCTCCGGGAAGGACTTGGCAGAAGCCCCTGCCTCCCTGAAACCGAGCGTTCACCACTGATCAGCTTAAAAGCAAGTGACTATTTTCCAATCCACCCTTGCTTCAAGGGCAGTGACTAAACACAGCGTTTGCTCTGGGTTCCCCCCGAGCCTGTCTGAAAGCGGAGGGGGAAGGTTAACTCTAGCTCACTTGCCCCTAGAAACCAGCTTGGATTCTACGCCATTCGTTTCAGGATTGAACCAAGATTCCCCACTGTGAAATCCCACCTCGTGAAACACCTGACACTTTCCCTTATCACTGATAGAACGGCGACCCCACGAATCCCCTTCCTACCCAGCCAGGGCTGGAGCTCAGCATCTCCCGGACACCTGTGACAGAGTTGAACTCACATTAATTATAACAACTGCCGGGAAGCTGCAGCTATCAACTGTGCAGGGGGCAGGAGGAAGGGAGCCTGCTGGGGTGCTGGGAAGCTCTATATCTTGATTTGAGTGTGGCTACACAGGTGGAGGCATAGGTAAAAGTTTATTGAGCTCTGCCTTTAAGATCTGTGCACTCCACTGCAATACATTAATAATAATCCTCAAAATGGTACGTACCAAGCACTTATTAGAACAGAATAAGCCACTTATCAGAAGCGCTGCGCCAAGTGCTTATCCTGGGTTCCAAAGGGCACAACACTTACAAGCACAGCCTCTGGGCCCCGATGGAGCCCCCTGAAAATCCCTGTGCCTCCATCACCTCGTGACGCCACCCCCAGCACCCTCCTCAACCCCTGGGCCTCAGTCCCTCAGCTGGGACACAGAGATAATAACTGGTGCAGTTAAAACAGACAACACAAGCAAGGCCTTAGCACAGGGCCTGGCAGCGCAGGCCTCCAAATGCGGTAGCAGGTCACCACCACTCAGCCCTCAACAACGCAGGGACCTGGGGGCTACAGACCCATTTCAGCGTGCCCGCCCCCCCCTTCCAACAGGACTCCCTAAACCTCAGGCATTTTGCACCATTTCACAATTCTTGCCGAATCCATGTACCACCTATTACATCCCTCAATGCTGTTCTTTAAATTGACCTGCAATTTTTTACTTAATTTTTTTTAAGTTACATAACTATCATACATAGAAACCAATATCACTTGCCAGAATTCATGTTTTAAAAATAGCAACTAAAATAAAAAGCATTTGTCCACCTGAAATCATCTTGCCTACCTCATTTGCTTTTTATAGATACGGTAGGCAAAGAAACTCAGTTTTGGGGAGGGAGGAGGCCGCATATGCTTAAAATGACTGAGAAACTTCTGCACCCTTCGGCAACCCCCATTGGCACAGAAGTGATTTTTGCTGGTTTAACCGAGCAGGCCTGGCAAGCCCTCTATTTGGCAACATCCTGGTAACCATCCATCTGTGCACCATGCGCGCTCCAAAGAGATAAAGCTGCATTTAGAAAAAGATATCTATTCGCTAATGGCGTCCGTTCACCAATCCAGACGCCCACTGGCTCCTCCCTGGCATAAGTGAAGGGAACCCGCCTCTGCCTATCAGGCCGCAGCTCCAGGACTCAAGCTCTAGGCTTCGGAGTCAAGGCGGGGCCCTGGAGATGCCTCCAGCTTCAGGACAGCCAGGGCTTAGCCTGGCCTCTCACTTCTGGGGTTCCCAAAACCAGGCAAAGGCAGGGAAGGGGTCAGAGGAATAACAACAGAATAGCGCACTTGAAAGTGATCATTTGCATTTCTCTCCAAAGTCACTTCTGGAAGGAAAGGAGAGGGGAGGAAAAGGTTCTTCCTTCTCATACAAGAGGGCACTCTGAACCTAAGACGTGTCAAAGGGTGGGTCATCATGAAATGGGCCTCAGGGTACAGGCAACCAGCACATTTTGCCTGAAGAATCAGGGTTCTTGTGAGCATTCATTCACTAATTCAGCAAACACTTTCTAGGCAACAGGGACCCAGAGATGAAAAAAGCAAAGTCCTTGCTCTCAGAGAGCTCACATTCTAAGAGTGAGAATAGCGAAAACCATGTATTAAATAAACTAGATAATATCAGTTAGCAATAAGTGCCAAGGGAAAAATAAATCAAGGTAATGTGATAACAACTGGAACAGACTACTTAGATTAAATAGTCAGGGAAGTCTTTAGGAGGAGATGACATTTGAGTTGAGTGCCCAGTGATAACGAGGCATCACCTCAGTCACGGTAAACAGCAGGTGCAAGGGGCTGGGGGCAGGCAGGAGCTTGGCATGTTTAGGAACAGAAAGAAGGCCTTTTAGCAGAAGAGAGCACTGTGAGTGAGGGAGACAGTGGTAGGAGGTGAGGCCAGAGAACTAGACAGGGGCTGCAGGCTCAGCTAAGGAGTTTACATTTCATTTAAAGTATAATGCAAAGTCTATGGAGAGCTTTCCACAGGAAAGCAACTTGGTTTTATTTGAATTTTTTCAAGTTCACTCTGACCACTATAAGGAGAATGGATAAGAGGGACTAGAAGAGACCAAAATTTAAAGAGCAGTTCAAGAGGAATCAAACAAATGCATTTATGCCTCAAAGTCTGCCCCTTAGATTCTAAGAGTCTAGCTCCTCAGATGCTCAGTGAGGTTAAAAATGGGAAGCTGGGGAAGCGGATGTAGCTGAAGTGGTTGAGCACCAACTCCCATGTATGAGGTCCTGGGTTCGATCTCCGGTACTTTCTAAAAACAAAACGAACAAACAAAAAAACCAACTCGGGGAAGCCGGTGTAGCTTAGTGGTTGAGTGCCAGCTTCCCACACACGAGGTCCCAGGTTCAATCCCAGGCCCCAGTACTTAAAAAACAAAAACAACAAAAAACTGGAAGGCTGATTCCACTCCTAGGTATATATCCCAAAGAACTGAAAGCAGAAACTCAGACAAATATTTGTACACCAATGTTCATCACAGCATTTTTCACAATAGCCAAAAGGTAGATGCAACCCAAGTGTCCATCAACAAATGAATGGTTACAACATAATGCGTACATCCGTACAATGGAATAGTATCAGTCATAAAAAGAAATGAAGTGCGGCACACACCACAACGTGGATGAACCTTAAAGACGTCACATTGAGTGAAATAAGCCAGACACAAAAGGCAAATATTGTATGAATTCTCTTATATGAAATACTTAAGGAACTTCATAGAGACAGAAAGTATATTGGAGGTTATTAGAGGCTGGGGGAAGAGGGAATGGGGAGTAATTCCTACATGTGTATGAATTTTGGTTTGGGATGATGAAAATGCTCTGAAAGTGGATAGTGGTGAAAGCTACACAGTGCTGTCGATGTACTTAATGTCAAAGACTTGTTCACTTAAAAAGGTTAAATTGGTTTTTACGTTATGTGTATTTTACCACAATTATAATTAACTTATTTTTTAAATGGGATGCTTGTTAAAGAGAAATGACTATTCTTTAAAGAAATAATAGATAAGCAGGTGGCATTTAAACAAAAGACAAGAGAGATTGAGAGACAGGCCCTTACACAAAAGGCAGGACCCTGCAACCTCCTAAGAAGAAAACAAGCAGCCATTTGTTCAGGGCCAGGAAGAGAAGCAGCTCCCGCCCTGCCCCTTCCAGCTCTCTGACTATGACTCCAAGGCCAGGACACCTAGACACCCACCGGCTAAGACGCCATGTTCAGCCAGCTCGACGGGCTGTCTCTGGCAGAACCTAGGTTTTCTCCCTGACACCAGCCTCCACACCCCAGGGACAAATCAATCAATGGCTGCCAACATCACAGAACAGGCACCCAGACAACTCCAATGATGCTGTCTTGCAAAAAAATTAAAAAATAAATCAAACCTGAATCGGATGGAGCTCCTAGAACTCAACACCAATTTACAGGAAACACAGGGGACGGTGGAACATATTAAATGACACAAGGGGGATACAATCCAGAAAATTCTGACTATGGGTAGGAAACTCTATAAGACAAACAATCCAGTATCTTCAATAAATAAATTGTAAGGAAAAAAAAAAAGGAGGCAGAAGCTTACAGATTAAAAGATATATCATTAATCATACTGGATTCTTTGAATTCAGACTCAAAAAAACTTTTGAGGAATTTTTATGAGGCAATCAGGAAAATTTGAACACTGACTAGATAGGCTATCAAGAAATAATTTTAATTGGGAAGGTGTGATAATGTAGCATTGTTATGTTTTTTAAGAGTTCTTGTCGTTACGATACAGACTGACATATTTAAGAATGAAAGGATACGTCTGAGATTCACTTCACAGTAATCTTGCAGAGGAGGGGATTAGGAAATGGAAGAGACATGATTGCCCACGGCTGAAGCTGAAGCTGTGTATTCTATTAACTATTGCGCTACTGTTGTGTATGCTTAAAAATTTCCACAATAAAAAGTTTTCTTTTTTTTTTAAAGCTAAGGATGGGCTTTTTCTAACCTACATAGGAATAACCCACTGGACACCACACTCCACAATGGACAGGTCACATCCATTAGATTCCCTGCTCTACCCCCCAGAGCAGCATGAATTTACTGATAACTGCATTAATCCATATTTTCCTCCTTATAAATCTCAAGGTAGGAGTTGCCTCAAAATAACTACCCTCTATAGAAGTGGACTTTTTTTTTAATCTATGCTAACTGACCTCTCTCCTGGTTCAGAATGTCACACCCAAGGCCACACTGACTTTATTCACATATTCAGATCACACATATTTATAGAATGTGCTCTTCTTCCCCTGTCCTTCTACCAAAAGGGCCTTTTCTCCACCTTTCTCCATGGCCAAGGTGGTGTACTGGACCCTTACCTTGATCTGCCATGTCTTTAAGAGAGCAGACTCTGAAAATCAAAGCACTTGACAGGAACTCCCCATGACAGTGGTTTTCAAACTAAGTCTCCAGGAAGGCTCTGTTCAGGGGCCTCCCAGGAACCATGCTCAGATCCAATCCCCTCTCAAACGCACCACTGCTTTGCAGGATCCCACGTGACAGTATCTCTGACCCATGAGCATTGTGCCCATTTCTTCAGGAGGTAAACCAAGGCTGGAACTTTGAGCACCAGCCTTAGAACCTACCAACAGTGCCTGGGAGAAAACGGGATACCTGTCTCATTACATCCTTCCTGCCACAACCACCTGTCCCTCAATATGGAATGTTTCCAGGGTACCTGGGGAAAGCAGGGGGTGACAAGGACCACTGGACCATCGCTGCAAGTCACACACGGCCATTTCACCCTTTAAAGCTAAGAGCCAAGAGTGTTATCCGAACAAGCCTGTCAATTAGAAGTGCTGAGAAGATTGCTGGATGGCTCAATCTGTCTCGAAAGGACGAAGGTGGGGTCTGAGTTTGGCTTAACTCGGTGATGAGAAGGGGGAGGAAGGAGGAACTCAGCAAATTTAACACCCAGCATGGAATTTGGGGAGCACTTAAGAGAGGCTGGCAGCTGCAGCCTGCTCCAGGGCCCCTCAGGCTGGTGCCCACAGAGCAAAGGTCAAGAGTGTGCAAAACACTGATTTCAGGTGCTTAAGACAAAGAAACTCCAGCTCACAGCAAGGGAAGTAAAGGTCATTGAGCACCAAGATGAAATCAATCCCTTTCTCCCCATGGGTAGAATAAGTCCATGGCCAAAGCCATCAGGATGGCAGGAGCAGCAGCCGAATGAGTTGAAGCCAGGGGCTGGGAGGGTCACTGATGTCTGCCCACACTGGACAGAAGGGCATCCAGCAGGGAGGACAAGATGTCCTGGGCCTGGAGCTGGCCCTGGCCACCCCTTGCGGTCCCCGGACCATTTCTGCCCAATGCCAGGCTCGCCTGGCAGCCTCCGGGGCCCAAGCATGCTGGTTTCAACTACTGCTAAGGTTACCACCACCAGACATCCTACCCTGGTGGCCGAGGGCACAGGCCCAGCGAGACGAGAGCGGAAGCAGCACTTCAGGCCTTCCAGTGGCATCTTCAACCGCGTCATCTCGCCTGAACCTCACAGTCCCTTTTTGGGGAGCCTGGGACAGGAGGCTCACGGTATCACATCTTAGCCAATGGGTGAGCCAGAACTAGAACTTCGAGTCCGCTCCCTGTGCAAGGGCTTTTCTGCACCAACACAAACTGTCTGTACCAGGCTAGGGAGCAGGTCTGATGTCTCTTTTCCATCAACACGTTTTCCATCTTATTCCTCAAAACAGGCTTGTCTCAGACCAGCCATCCCATACATTCCTCTAACTCTAAAGGGTTGGTTTGTTCAGCCCCACTCGACTCACAAAATGCTGAAGGGCAGGGAATGGAAGGGAAGCAAAATCCAGGGCAGAAGGGGGTACTGGGTTCTCTGCTAGACAAGGAGCACCCTGACTTCAGCCATTCCTGGGCCATACTCAACACCACTTGTGCTGTTATTACCATTTCTATTAAATAGATCCACTTGTGAATTAATACATGTAATTTACAGCGATGCTTTATATCACTACCATGAACTGAAAAATCAGCATCACTGGCAATAAATAGGACAGAACCCTAAAAATAAATTGGACAAAAGCAAAACAACCTAAGTTCTAGGTAGGCACTGTTCCCCCCTTAAAGGCCCTGAGCCAGAGACCTGCTCTCGTTGTTACAAGGGAGAGATTAGCAAGTGTTAGAAAGGGGTTAAAGCCAGACTAGCATTGACCAGAAACTTTCCCCTTGAAGAAATCACAAGGATTAGTAGAGAACTGAAAAGGGAAGAACTTTCTCACTAGGTGACTCAATGTCATTTCATGCTTAACCACCTTAAATCATTTCACTGGAGAGTCATCCTACGCTGTGGGAAAACAGTGCGTTAGACTATGTTACGGGAAAGGAGGACAGGGGACAGGGGAGGCTGCCACTCCACAGGGAGACCCCGGCCAGCTTCCCAAAGGCCCCCTTGCCCACCACCTCCCCTAGGCACACCCAGCTTCTGGACAAGCTCAGGGTTCCCCAGTCACCAACCCCCCACCTCTCCCCCCCCCCCCCCCCAGCTGTCTCCAGCTTGCTTGCTTTTGTCTTAGCCCTCATCTTATGCAGAATACAGCACTAACCACTGCAATACTCCTCTGGAAATTAGGATCCAGAGCCCACTGCAGGTTACCCCAAATCCCCAAGACATCTCACTGGACCATCAGCTCTGATGACCTGGCAGTGGAGAAATCTTTGGGCCCAAGGACCCAAGCTGAGCGGGGCTTGTGCCAGGCGCCTGCAGGGGTAGCTCCCTGGGATCTAGACCTCAGGCTTGCAGCTGGCTGTCCCAGAATCTCCTGCCAACCCGAACCCTACACCTCTCACCCCACAGGTATTCCAAAATGTCTCGGAAATTGACCAAGAGAACGATTTCCAACACCCAGAAGCAAACGGCACGAGTCAGAAGAGTAAATCGGGAGAAAACCGAAGGTCAAAGTCAGAAAAATCCAAAGACAGAGGCACAGCCGGCAAGAAAGCAACCTCCAAACTTGTTCCTTGCCTGCCGGCGTTTCGCACGAGACCAGCAGATCCCGGCTCGCCGGCACCTCGCGGGCTCAGCCAAGTTGCAGAGAAGCAAATTGCATCACCGGCTCACTGGGCTCCTTGACTTGAGCCCGGGACTGTCGCCCAGGTCGGCTCAACGTTACCGGCGCTGCAGGCTTCAAGAAGAGCACCCGGATTCGCGAAGGTGGGGGCTGGGGGTGGAGAACTTGGGGCTCCTCTGTCCGGGATGAACCCCGATGGGCGCTCCCAACCTTCCTCCGACCCGGCCGATATCCTGCCTGGGCTTCCTCGGACCGTCCAGGGGCTGGGACGAAGCTCCGAACTCGCTCCCCTCGACGGCGCCTGCAGTTGAGGCTTTTTCCCATCAAACAGGGAGCCAAACGCCGGGTGGAAAAGTCTACCCCAAAGAAAACGCGAATTAGCCCGAGAAGGGAGGGAAGGGGATGGGGGCGCTGCCAGGCTTTACCTTTTCTCTTTATTCTGTTTTCGCGATTTGTGCAGAAGTCCGATGAGCACCACCGCAGCGCGGATCCCCGCCTTTCGGCAATGCATCCTACCCGCCGGCTGGGACATGGCGAGGCCCGTGGCGGTGCCCGGCCGCGCCCTCGCCTGCCCGCCGCGCGCCCCCGCTGCCCCGGCTCCGCGCGCTCCGCTCCGCGCGGCCCGCGCCCGGCCCCAGCGCCCGCGCCCCGGCCCCCGGCCGCCGCCTCGCATGGGCCCCGCCCCCGCCTAGGTGCGCTCCGGGGATCAGGTGACCCGGCGCTCACTTCCCGGCGACCTTCACCGTCTCCGCGGGGTCCGCGGGTCGGCCCGCGTCGGCACCCCCGGAAAGGGCATTTGGGAGGCTCGTTCCGGGAGCGGCCCGGCGGACAGCTCCGGGGCTCGGGTCCAGACTCGCCGCCCGCGCGGGGACCCCGCCCCGGCCCCGCCTCCCACGCGCGGGCCCCAGGCAGCCCGGCTGGCCCCGGGCGCAGGCGGTTCGGCGGGCCCGGCCCGCGGCGGGAGGGGGCGCCCGGTGCGCGCAAGGCGCTCCCACGGCCTGGCGCCCGCCTGCGCCCGCCTCCCCGCGCCCGGGCTCCCCACCTGCCGCCGGCCCGCCCGCTCCCTCCCTTCCTCGCGCTCCCTCTCCGTCCCCTCCTCTGCGCTCCCGCCCCGCGTCCCCGCCGGGTCCCGGGCTGAGGCGGCTGACGCGCTCTCGCAGCCCGGCCCGCCGGGATACTTCCCCGACGCTGTCACTGTCTTTAAAACAGAGGGAGAGAAAATATGCACCGGGAGGAAACGCGCATCCTCAGTCCAAGCGAAACCGCCTTCGCCCGGCGGTGTCCGCCGCGGACTTCCCAGCCGAGCCAGCGCCGGCAGGACGAGGACCAGGCTGCCGGGCGGTTAGAGGGGCGCCCCGTGCCCAGCGCCCGAGCCCCCGCCCCACCCTGCCCGAGGCGCCAGGGCTGGGGAGCCGTGGGTGAGCGTGGGATAGGGGTGTTTTGACACCGAGGGACGCTACCTCCCACCTCTCCCCGAAGTCGGGGAAAGGACTGCAGTGCGGGGATGGGGAGGATGGGGGGGCCCAGCGTGGCGCCTACGTGCCCCGGGGTCATCTCCCGGTTAACTTTTGATTTTCCGGACCTGGAAGTTTGCTACAGCCTAGGGTCAATGATCAACTTCAAGGCGGCGGCCGCACCTCTGCCCAGTTCGCCCGGGGCCCCAGCGGCTCTTGCCCTCCTGCTGCACTCTGTGCAAGCTTCACCTTCACTTGGGAACGGAAGGACGAAAGGTCACGCCAGCTCCTGGGAAAGAGCCGTGGCCTGGTCCCTACCCTCCAGGCAGAACTCGCTTACATCTCCCTCACCCATTTCCATTTGCTGCCCCAACTTCCTGTCCCCTCCTCTCCCCAGGCAGAACTAAACCAGCTTTGCTTCTCCGCTGTCCCCCTATGGGAGAGGAATCAGGCAGGGGGCTGGAGACAAGTAAAGCCAGCCAATTAGTCCATCTTTGGAAACTGCCCTGTTGGGGCCAAAAGAAATCCATGAGGCAATTTGTCTTGTTTTGAGTGTTGTGTCTTGTTTTTTGTGTTGTTTTGTTTTCCAAGCTGATGTTCAACACAGCAAACTCAAAATCCAGGCAAAGAAGTGGCCAGTGCTGGAGAGGTGACCGGAGCTGCAAATGAATTCAAGGGGCGTGAGGCCTCAGCTCCCATCTCCAGTATGCATAGCTTCTTCCTGGCATTGCAGAAGGGGTGGAGGGGAGGGAGTGCCAGGGTGGTTCCCAAATGCACCTGGTTTATTTATGAAGCATCCATTAGCAATGGCCTCCCTCCCGTGCCCCCGCCCCAGCTGCCTGGGTGGCGGGGAATCACAGATATAGCCATGGCATCTATTTATAGCTAGAGACATGAGTGACCCAGGCCCCACCCTGGGATTGGCAGCTAAGCCCACTGCAAGGACTCCACCAGTCATGACCCGAGAATCAGTCTGGAAAAAGAATGGGGAAATACGTGTCCTCGGTGGAGAAGGGGGCAGAGTCCCAGTGCTGCGCAGGGCTTCTCCTGCCTCCCATACCACGCGGTACCGGCAGGTTAGCTGATGGACACGTCAGCCCCATGGCAGGAAGGGTGGCTGGTGGGCTGGCCGCAGGTCTAGCCCAGCACAGCTGTGCTCTACCCACACAGAGGAAGCTGGTCTCCAGGCAAGGCCTGACCCCTCCCCAGTGAGTGAGCGTGTGGGTGGCCCCCACCCCTCCCCAGTGACCACCCACTCAACCTGGGGGATAGCTCAAGTCAAGTGCATCAGTAGGCAACAGGACATTGGAGTAAAGGTGCAAAATCTTTCCATCAAGCGGCTTCCATTGTTCACCTTTGCTCTGGGGATCCAGAACCTCTCAGCCCCTCCACAAAGGTGTTTCCAATCCCCAGTGTGACTGAAAACACCAGGCTGTCTCCAAAAACCATGGACTTCTCACCTCGCAGATCCTGACTCCTGGACGGAAACAGTACATAGGAAACCCATCCGTGGGAGGGAATTGTCACCATCTAAGCTAGACCTGCCCATCCCACCAACATTTATTAAGCACTTCCTGCCCGTCCAGCTTGGTGCAGGTGACCAGCTTGGTGCAGGAAACGGAAGACACGACTCTTGCCCAGAACAACCAGGGCGACCACATGCAAAACCACAAAGCACCAGCATCCCCGCTGGCTCGTGCAGGGCAATGCTTCCTAAAATCTGGCTGTTCACAGCCCACCTTTACAATTTTTTGTCTTAACTTTATACTACGTGGTTATTCGATTAACTCGCTTTCATTAAATCAACTCAGTTTTGCACTTAGTTAATTCTTCAAGACAGCATTATTACCACCCTAAATAAAAAGCATTCCCACTTGCCACTAATACCAAGAAAACAAATACAAATTTATTACATTTTAGCTAAATATTGTCCCCTGATGAAGGCTCTGAGCCTGAAGCACCTTTGTTAAAAAGAAAGAGCCAACTGGTAGACATTAACGACACACTTATGCTAAATGAAGACACTGCCGTTGAAGAAATCCTAAAGTTTGAGAGAGAACTGACAAGGGAGCAATTCTCACGTTAGTGAGTCGTCTACCGTCTACGGCCACATCCATAGACCACCTTGGGGTGGACAGAGAGGGCTGGGAGCATTCAGAAGTCAGAGAAGGGGTCTTCTCCCGGGCCCCATCCTGCACCACAGCTCACCCCCAGCAGCGCCCCCTCCCCTGCACTAGCAGGGGTGTCTATTTGCATTTCCTTGTGGGCTGCACAGGTGGAGGGAGCTCCTATTCACAGGCAGGCCCCAGCTCACAGGCCCTCGAAGGCCCATTCCAGCCCCAAAGTGCCAGGCAGCTGCCAGCTTGGGGTCTCTGCCCCAATCCCGGGGAAGCCCAAAGGCAGAGGGGGCCCCGGTGGGTAAGGGGGGTAGGCGGGGAAGTTAATCATGAACGGAGGGCAGACAGCTGCACAGCTCGTTCCAAAGGGACCAGTGGATTGAAACAGACACGCATGCTTGGTCCTGGAGAAAAGGGCCTTCTGTGCCCGGGAGCCCGCTCCAGGAGGCACATCCGTGTGAACCTGGAAGCAGCCCTGCTGCCAGCACCCCAGTCTCAGAGAGAACCCGGGGCAGACGTGTCTGGGCTGCCCCAACCCACCTCCGACTTCCAGTGCCTCCACCACAAGGCGAAAATGGTGCAACCTGCCTGGCTAGGACTAGGGGCTGATGTGGGCAAGGCGGAGCATGGAGCAAGAAGAGTGGGGTCCTTTGTGAAAACCAGATGTCTTCAGATGCCTTGCCCTACTGCAGGGGAGAGAGTCCCCAGCCATCCAATGACCACACAATCTTTGGAGCAATTCAAAAGTTACAAACATACAACCTTGGACCTTCTCAGGACCATCCAGCACCCCCACACTCTTCTGTCTTTGGGAACACACGCATACACACACCAGCTCAGGGAAATCACCCAGAAGCCCCCTCTCACAGCTCCCGTCTGCTGAGCACTCACACCTATGCCGGTAAAAACTGCCTGCCAATCAATCTTGGCAGGTACATTAGCACCCCCTACTGGGCGACTACACAGTTGCATCTCTGGGACACCACCATTAAGAGAAAAAGGCTGGAGAGGGGAGGGAAAGGGAGAGGGCAAGAGCGGGAAGAGAGGAGAAAGTGAAAGACTGAGAAGATGATTTAATATGGGGAGCAGGCTCTATTTTGAAAAGAGAGGGAGATACAGAAGGGGTCTTTGCCAAAACACTGCCTCTTCTCCCAGCAACTCAGGGCCCTTCCCGGAGCACGTGACCAGCCCCCGTGGGCAGAGCCCACCCCAGCAGGGTCCTTGGGAGACAGCCTCAGGCCAGGATAGCCCGAGTCTGGGATAGGAGGCCTCAAAGGCAAGCTTTGGGAATGAAGCTCGGACCTCCTTTCCCAGACCCACCCATATCATGTTTAGCAAAGGATCTGATGAAAAACGGACTCAGATTTTAAAAACGGATCTTGGTGACTTGCATGACATTTCCAAGCTTCAGGGAAAGGAAACCATGCCTGAGGAAACCCACAGATCCCACGCAGTGGCGGAGATCCAGCCCCAGGGCTGTACATAACTTGATACCAGAGTGATCCAGGGCAGCCTGCAACACACGATGTCAATCAAAACTTTGCTGATTCCCTGTTCAGGGGGTACAAAAAAGGGGAGGGGGAGCAAGGGGAGATGGAGGAAGAAAAGAGTTCTTCATCTCCTGCTTGGGTTACTGAAGGTGTTGTAAATGGGGGGGCGTCATTCATAGGTTTTTTAGTTTTTGCATGCTAAGCTGTGTGACTGTAATTTTTCCCACAGTTCTGTTTCCACAATTCAAAAGGATTCTTCTGTATGTGAAATTTCTGGCAGGCGTGAAGAGATGAATTTTGCACGGAGGCTGCACAGGGGTCGCTCAGAGAATCAGAAGCCGATGCCCAGAGCCAGGTGACCTGCAACACTGTCCTCCTGGCACCCAGGACCCCCCTCCAGCCCCCACCTCCCTGGCGACCAAACCTCCCCAGCTGCTTCTACCACAGAAGCCACTTCCTACTCCAGCGTTTCTGGGGCTGAGTGGAAAAGTTGGGAGGGAGGCTAGCTTTCCATAACATTCACAGCATTGCTTAGCAACATCTTCCAAAGCAAGAACCAGCCGATGCTCCAAAAACCATTCCATTTGACCCTATAAAGCACAGAGAGGCTTCTCAGACACCTATTATTTATATACTATTTTATAGTCCCAATAACACCTTCGGTGCCTGGCATCTTTGGGAGATGACCTCTGCCACCTGAGATTTCCACACAACCAGAGCTTTGAGGAGCAAAACTTTTTGCTTGTTTGCCTTCTTGCTTTTATTGTAATGACCTTGGCTAGAAATTTCTCTAAAAATGTCTTGCATAATTTTGTCACTTTCAAAGACAGGTTGATGCCACCTTTTCTTGATGACTCAAACCCATCATTAAGACAGCTGTACTGAGCTAAAATGCAGTTAAATGAACTGACAGGCCACTGAGCTTGGAGGCCCGTTTGTCCCTAAACTCAATGGCCCCATAAGTGAGGAAGTGAAAGCACAGACCCTGCAGTCAGACACACTGGGTTAGAATCCCACCTACAGCCTGTACTGTGTGGCCATGGGCTAGGAATTTAACCTCTCTGAGCCTCAGTTTCTTCATCTTTCAATAGGAATACCAATAGTTCCAGCCTCCTCAGGTTAGTACAAGGATTAAATGACAACACATGTCCACACAAAGACGTGTATGACAATGTTCATGGCAGCTTTATTCAAAATAGCCCAAAACTGGAAACAGCCTGGATGGCCATCAACAAACTGGCACATCCAGAGAGTGCACTACCAGTCGGCAATAAAAAGAAGCAACTTTTTTGCTACAGGCAACAGCAAGGATGAATCTCAAAAACATTATGCTGCGCCAAAGAAACCAGACACAAAGCAGTACTGACTGTATGATTCCATTTATACAAGGCTCTAAAACAGACGATCAAATGTACAAAAATTAGAACAGCGGTTGCCTCGGGGAGGAGAGAGATTGACTGGGAAGGAACAAAAGGGAATTTTCTGGGTAGAGGGAAATGTTATATATCATTATGGAGGGGTCTATTTGTCCAAAATGTACAGACAAGATTTGTTCATTTCAGTGTATGTAAATTGTGCGTCGGAAAAAAACACTTAAATTAGCAGAAATAATAATTGAGTCGGGGTGCAGAGTGGGTAGAGGTAAAGATGAAAAAGCACGGCAGAATGCTGACCATTGTTGAGGCTGAGGGCTCATTATTGGTCTATTTACTTTGTATATGCTTCAAGTTTTCCATAATAAAAAATTTAAAGAAAATGGCCATAGTGAGGGAAAAAAGTTAATAGTGATTATCTCTGGAATTAAGATTATTTTTATTGTTGTCTTTGTATTTTTTTGCAATATACAAGTTTTATAAGGACGATGTGTTAAATTTGGAAATAAATAAAAAGGTATATATTATAAAAGTTTTCAAATGAAAACGCACACAAAAGTACCTCACAAGTACTCTGTAAATGGCCCTATTCCCTGTGTTGGGATTTTTTGGTGTGGTAACATACTTAAAAGATAAAATTTTAACCATTTTTAGGTGTACAATTCGGTGGTATTAAATACATTCAAAATGTTGTGCTACCATCACCACCATCCAGTACCAAAATGTTTCCATCACGTCGAATAGAAACTCTATACCTACTGAGTAACAACTCCCCAGCCCACCCTGACCCCTGGTAACCTGTGCTCTACTTTCTGTCCCTACGTGTTTGCTTATGCTAGATATTTCTTATAAGTGGAGTCATACAATATCTCTTCCTTTGTGCCTGGCTTATTTTACTCAACATGATGTCGTCCAGGTTGTCTATACTGTAGCACGTATCAGAACCTCATTCCTTTTTACAGCTGAATAATATTCCATCGAGCGTGTATACATGTTCATCCACCCATCAGTTGATAAACACTTGGGTCACCAGGTATGAATTATGCTGCTGCGAACACTGGTGTCCCTGTGTCCAGGTCTTTGGGGTATACACCTGAAGGGGAATGGCCAGGTCCTATGGTCACCTCCGTTTAACCCTGGAGGACCCTCGCTGTGCTCACGGGCAGTGGCTGATGGTGCTGTCCCTGCATCCCTGCCGCTCACGGGGAAGTCACAGAACTGAGAGTTGCGGTCGTTTTGACAAAAATAACAGTGAGCACCTGAGGGATTCTCCAACCCCAGTTCTACCACCTCCCTTTGTTCCTCCTCGCTTGTATACATTTGCTGTACACGAGTGTTTAGAGCTGCTGCGGTGCAGCTGGGTACGCGGGGCACTATTCAGGTGCACAGGGGCGCCACAGCCCCTTCCCGGCCTCGTGGCCGGTGCGGTGGGTTTGCATTCCCCGAGCACCCCAGCAGGTGTGTGTGAGTGTGTCTGTAAGTGTGTCCCTGTGTGTGCCCATGTATGTGTCTGTGTGTTCATGTATGTAATGTATTCATGCATGCATGTATCTGTGTGTGTTTTTGCGTCTGAGAGCATGTGTCCTGTGTGTAGGTGTATGTATATGTACGGATGCATTTATGTATGTCTGCATTTGTCTATATGTGTGTGTCTGTGTGTGCATGCGTGTATTTGTGTTTGTCTATGTGAGAGCAGTACGTACGTGTGTCTATATCTCTGGGTGCGCAGGTGTGTGCATGTATAGGTGTGTGAATGTGTATGTGTGTGTCTGGGGGTGCACCTGAGTGTCCCTATGTCTGTGTGCATGTGTGCACCCACGCAGGGGCGGGGCGGGGCACAGCACTCCCCTTGAGTCAGCAGCACCCAGACCACCCATGCACGGCAGCGCCGCCCAGGATTACCAGCTCACACACCTGGTCAACCAGAAGGGTCAAAGGTTGGGGCTTATCTACCCCAGTCCTGGTAAATTCTTGTTTTTCCTGTGCCTGGACTAATCTCTTGCCTCTCTTGGTCCTTGGTCCCTGTTCCGGAAGAATCCTGGGTTGGCTACTCCCTTTCAGAGGAAGCTACCCCGCCGGCGGGCTCCTTAGCTGGCACCCGGTCGCCTTCACCACAGAATCCACTCAAACTCACTGCCGTGTTAATGGCTCTTTCCCACACTGACATTAAGCCTTTTAGCCTTAAAGACTAAGCAAAGCTTAGCTTCTGTGTTAACACAGACTCCCTGAGCTTCTGAGCCTCTGCGGAGCAGCAGCTGTGTTTCTGCTCTTCGTACGCCTGGGACCAGGCCTGCCTCCTGGGGCCCTTCCCTCAGGAAAGTTCTTCTGGCTGTCTAACCTGCATCACTCCTGTTGTAATATAAACTCTGTTTTTGTAAGCATCTCCCTCACCCAAGAGAAGCCCCACTTAGTTCCCACTACCCCAACACTTTCCCACGCACAAACCAGCTTCAGAAACTATGGTGGCCACTTTCCTTTCAGCCTGAGGCCCCAAACTGCTCCCATCCCTCTTCTCCCCTGCCCCAGCCTCCTGAGTAAGCACAAGGCACCATCAGGGGCTGCGTGGGTCACAGATGGTGGGTTATGGCTAATAACAAAAGTACCAAAGTCAGCACGTTGTTTCCTCCTTTTAATACATCCAGCAGTTTCAAGGTTACAGATGCCCCCTCCCGCGGAGCTGGGCTCGGGCCATGGAGCAGGGACACATCCATCACACCTGCCGCCCGGGGGAGCGGAGCGGGGAGGTCTAAGACGCAGTCTCAGGCAAGGTCGGCGGACCGCGGGCCCTGTGTCAGTGATAGACGAGCTGGGAGAGCAGGCGGCTTTCCTTTCCTGGAAAACCTGGCGCGGAAACAGTCTCCATCCACTCCGACCTCCAGGGCAGTGGGATGCTCAGGGAGGGGCAAGTGGAGGCTGGGAAATGTACTGACAAGGTCATGTCACCAAATGAGCCAACTGGGAAATTAACCGAGCGGTTTTCTCAGCTATAGACCTGTCCCAAAAAATGTCACCTCCCCAGAGAGCTCTTCCTTGACTACTCACCTAAAGGACATGCCCCTTCCTTATTCTGCCCCTAGCGCTGGTCTGTCTCCTCCACGGAGAATACTCCAGCATGCAGGGTGTTTTATTTTATTTTATTATACACTTTCTTTTCTTTGTCTGTTATTTTTAACTGGCTTTTCTGTTTGCTTGGTTTTAACCTGTTCCCCCGAGGAATGTAAACTCCATGGGCCAGAACTGTGAGTTTCTTATTCACTATCTTATCCACCCCGCCCTCAGGCCTGGAATGGCAATTGACACACTAAGGTTAACAAACACGGTTGAGAGAGAGAGAGAGGAGGCAGGCAGGGAGGGGTGTAAGAGGGAGAAAGGAGGGAAAGGATGCAGGGTATTCCCACCGCAGACCCCAACCACCACCACCAAGGGGCTTAGATGTCCTGGGGCCTGAGATTCCTTTACCCAGAAAAAATTTCTTAGGCTTTAGCTTGACAGCTCTGGACAGGTCAGAGGGCAGAGGAGAGCACAGCAGTGCAGTCCCTGAGGTGGTGGGCATCCGCCACCCTCTCACAGGATGAAAGAACTCGGGGGGGGGGGGGGGGGGAGGGATGGCGGGTGGACACTGCAGAGCCTGCAGCCATGGCCGACAGGCGAGGAGGAGCCTGTCCCCAGATGAAGACCTGCTCTTCTGCCTGCTCGGCACCCGTGCCCCTTCTTCCAGTTGACTGTACCCTGATTTCCCTTGGGGACCACCCAGCCCACTACTGGTTTTTGTGGCTCGGTGGGACTGTCCCTCTCTTGACCCCACCCCCTGAGCCGGACACATGGCCCAGGCCTGGCCAACCCATGCATTCCATTTACCAGGCCACAAGATTGCTTCAAGGACAGGCAGGTACATTGAGTGGACCCCTGAACTTTTGCTGGCACCATCAGAAAGGGGAAACTGATTACCCTCTGGAGTTTCCCAAGTGGTAGCTCCAGGCTGTCTTGTGGCAGGAGAGCAGAGTTGCCTGAGAATGCAGTGAATGCAGAAGAAAACAGAGCCAAGAGATGGGGACAAACAGATTGCCACGGATATTGTCTGGCCACCTGGATCCAGCCATTCCTGAAGCCCAATTCTTTCCATTTACAAGAGCTTTCTTGGTGTTTGTGTTTATTCCATTGGGGAGAGGGGGAGTTAAGCCAGTTTGAGTTAGGCTTCTGTCACTAGTAACCTGTTAATAAACATAGCAGATCTCTACCCAGTGGGCAAGGATACACACAAAGAAGCAAAACAGTAGCTTAGGCAAGTAAGAAGGAGGCAGCAGGTAAGGGTAAAAGCCACAGCACTTCATGGAGAGAAGCGTCTCCCAAAGAGGGCCATGGGAAGCCATTCCAGGAGGCGCCTTGGTGCTGCTTCCTCAACGCCAAACACACCCAGACGTACTAACTCACCCAGGAGGGACAGACTTGGGACAGTCTGGGCACTGTCCTCTTGACCCTTCCTGAGGACAAGGCGGAAATCTGACCCTGCAGGTAAGACAAGGGATTTCTCCCTTCCTTTTCACTGCCAGCATCCAGGCCACTCATTTCATCTTTCTTCAGTAAAATCAAGGACTATTCAAGGAAAATGTTGGGAGAAAAAAAAAAAAAGCAACGTTCAGACAAATCCAAAACGTGGAACATTCTACAAAAGAACTTGCCAGGTCTCTTCAAAAAACTCAAGTCACTGGGGTTGGGGGTTGCTGTTCTATATTTAAAGACAGCCAAATGCAACGAGCGACAATGACAATATTCGGTTAATAATATAACTTAAGAGACAGTTCATTCAAATTTGGAGGCAATTGGGAACATTTGACTATGGACTATATATTCAATTGTATAATTAAGTTAATATTAATTTTCTTAGGTGTGATAATGGTATTGTGGTTTTGGCAGAGAATGACATTATCCTTGGGAGGCGTCTGCTTAAGTATCTGGCTGTTAAATGTCATAATATCTGCAACTCATTTTCTCTTTTACTATCATTATACAGAGAGAGAGTAACTGAGGCAAAATGTTAATAGGAGGCAAATGTAGGTAAATTCAGGGGCTCATTGCGCCATTCTTCTTATTTTTCTATAAACTGATAATTTTCAAAACAAAAAGTTGAAAAGGACCCCACATCGCCCATGCCTATGGCCGCCCGCAAATCCACACACACGCACGCATTCTGCGACACAGCGAGCAGAAGTCAGAGCACTGGGCCAGGAGCCGGGAGGAAAAACTTCCGGTCCAGAGCTGTCCTCTCATGTCTGTCCACCCCTCTCCTCGGTATGTTCTCCACCTGCCCCCACGAGACGCTGTAGGAGGACTTAGGCAGATAGAGAGGAGTGAAGGGGTCAAGAG
The DNA here is from genome assembly GCF_030445035.2 of Dasypus novemcinctus. NCBI lineage: Eukaryota > Metazoa > Chordata > Mammalia > Cingulata > Dasypodidae > Dasypus > Dasypus novemcinctus. The sequence continues at coordinate 30,948,319 of NC_080693.1, forward strand.
GTGAAGGTGCAGCCTAAGATGAGCTGGTCCTTTCTAGCTTTAAGATCCGTTCCTGGAGGTGGATGTAGGAGACAGAAACTAAGGATCGCCAAGGTCAGCCCCTTCCCACCCAGTTCTAGGCCTTTCAGGGGAACCCAGGTCTTAGAACTTGACCCTGGGCTCAAAACTGGTGGTCATCACCACTCGATCACCCCAGGGAAAATTGGCCGGCTCAGTGTAATCAAAGAAATGAGTCTGGGCTCCGGGATGTGGCTTCCCCGAGAGCCCTCAGGACTCAGGACAAGAGCCTGTGGACCCCCAGGGCTTCTGAAGAGGGGAAAAGCGAGGACAGTCTCAGCGAAAGACCACACTGCAAGGGACTTCCACGGGTAAGGGCCCGCCTGCTTCTGCCCGGTCGTGCCTGTCTGGGCACAGGTTTGGCAGGCACTGCAAAGACCAGAAAAGCCCAGAGGGCGAGAAACCAGGGGAATGACAGCAGACAGGAGGCTTCACCCAGTGGTGGGCGTGGAGACTGGAGAGCAATCTAACAGTGTTATTAAAAGAGTGCTGTCCGCAGGGCCAGCGAGGGGACTTTACAGTTCAGGGTGAGTCAGCCGCTAGGAGCAGAGACCCCCAGTGCAGTGCCCCTGCAGTCCCAGGAGTGCGTGTGCGAGCTGGACGCAGGGCCCACCAAGGTCCTGCCAGCTGACCAAAAAGCATCCGCACAGCTCTCCAAGAAAGACCCACACGGACCCCAGGACTGGCTGAGTGGTGATGCGATCCTGCTGGAGCTGTTTCGGGAAACTACAAAGCAGGAGGTGTCTGGATGTCGATCTGGAGAGACTGCAACGAAATTAGTGCTTCCTCAAGCTAAAACTGCGGGTTTCTAACACTAAACTGGAAGCTGTGGGAAGGTAAACCCCTCCCCCCTAGGGGTAAAGGGCTGCAACTTTCCCTGAGAACTACTGGCCACAAGGCAGAGTTCCCAAGCCCTGTGTTCCCCTAAATGCGTGAGCCCTAAGCCCGTGTTCCCTGAACGCACGCAACCCACATCTCACAGAACCACGTACCCCGAGTCCACATTCTCCCGGGCCTCTGTTTCCCAAACCCAGTACTCCCGAAAACCCAGCATTGCCCTAGCCTGCCGGGCTAACTCCGGGAGTGGGAGGGTTTAGGTGGGAGGTGCAGAGGGGCACAAGGAGTGCAGCTTCAATCTTCTGGTCCCCCCTTTTACTGAGTTTGGAGGAGCAGACCAGCTGACTTGGGGAGAGCCTAGGAAGAGAGGAGAGGCGAATCTGCTGAGAGCCCGATTTACCTAAATGCCCTAGGATAAGAAACTGGGTCTGGGAGAAGGTGGAGTCAGAAAATTAACTAGCCCCTCTGAAGCATACCTAAGGGAGAGGGACAGTAGGTTGTGCTTTGCAGGCTTACAAAAGCATTTTAGGGTTCCTGGCAAGGGGTGAGTGCTCTCTCTCAAGAAATTAAGAGACATTATTTTCTGAGGTAAGTTGGTTCACCAGGGACCCATTTGAATCTCCTACAGGAGCCCTCATGCAGCCTGCTGCCCTGGGAGAGAGGGAAGTGAGGAAGGGAGAAAGCCGGAAGGTCAGACTCCTAGGCAGTTTATTCAATTGCAAAGAGGATTCCTTCCTTGAGGACTTCTCTGGTCTTCCTTGCTGGCTTATTTTCTTGTTTTTCCTTCCTCTTTATCCCACCATGGCCCTTTTTTCTTTTTTCTTTTTTCTTTTCTTTTTCTTTTTTTTCTTTCTCTTTTTCTTGCTTGCTTTCTTTCTTTTCCTTTTCCCTTTTTTTTTCTTCTTTCCTCTTTTTTTTTATATTAGGTGCTGCAGGCAACGTTTCTTATTTGCTATGCTTCCTCCTCCTCAATTTCCTCCTCCTGTGTGTACTGATTTCGGCTACCAACTCTATCCCCTTTCCTTTATACCTTTCTATCCTCCATCATTTATTGTTTCTTACATTCCACCTCTCTCTGTTTAGCCCCCAGTATTTCTGACTTTTTATCCTAATACCTCTATTCTGTTTTTTATCTTTTATTCACTTTTTATATTACTGTCCTTTCTTTTCTCTTTACCTCTCTCCACACCACACTAGCCTTTTAATTCATACTATATTCCTCCCCATATTCAGTTTACTATCTCATTATAGGTGCTCTACTTTATTACTGTTATAACCCCACACAGCTTACATGAGTTCTCTATCCATTCTCCTAGATCTCACATGGTTCTTCTGCTAACATTCACTATCAATACTACTATCATCTTTTTCTTTTTTTACCCCTTTTGCTTTCTATGGCCCTAATATTTTCCTTCAAGGGAACTTAGCCAACAACAAGGAAATAGAATAAGGAGAACAAAGTGACGAAGGGAAGACTTAACAGGCACACAAAAACAACAACTAATTGAACCCTGACACAAAAAAACTAATCAACTGAATAAACCCATCAAGATACAATGATGACCAGACAGCAACAAAAATGTACAAAGCATACTGATAATCAGGAAAATATGACCCAATCCAATGAACAAACTAAAAACCAGGAAGAGGAGTTCCTGGTTTAATTAGTTGTTCCAAACAACTAATTAAAGCTCTCAAAACATGTATCATGAACCAATTTAATGAAATGAAGGAAGAGATTAAGGATATTAAGAAAACATTTGGGGAGAAGCAGATTTGGCCCAATGGATAGGGCATCCACCTATGACATGGGAGGTCCAAGGTTCAAACCCAGGGCCTCTGATCCATGTGACGAGCTGGCCCACGCGCAGTGCCGATGCGCACAAGGAGTGCCATGCCACGCAGGGGTGTCCCCTGTGTAGGGGAGCCCCATGCACAAGGAGGGCACAAAAGTGCTGCCTGCCCAGGAACGGCGCCGCAACCCAGAGAGCTGACACAGCAAGATGACACAACAAAAAAAAGAGACACAAATTCCAGGTGCTGCTGACAGGAATACAAGTGGACACAGAAGAACATATGGCAAATGACACAGAGAGCAGACAACTGGGGGGGAGGGGGAAAAATTTTTAAAAATAAATAAATCTTTAAAAAAAAACACTTGGGGAGCATACAGAAGAAACTAAGCACGCAAAAAAAAGATAACTAATATGATGGGGATGAACAGCACAATCCAAGAAATCAAAAATACACTCTCAGCAAATAACAGCAATTTGAAGAGGCAGAGGAAAGAATTAGTGATTTGGAAGACAGTCCATCTACTATCAAACAGGTAGTAGAATTGATCAATAAAAAGATAGAAAAAATCAAGCAGGGGCTTAAGGACATGAATGACAACACAAAACGTGCAAATATACACACTGTAGGCATGCCAAAAGGACAAGAGAAGGGAAAGGGGACAGAAGGAGGAAATAATGGCTGAAAATTTCCCAAACCTATAGAGGCAGATGCATGTACATGTCCAGGAAGCACAATGCACCCCAAACAGCATAAATCCCAACAGACCGATCCCAGGACATACACTTGTCAAATTATCCAATGCACATGACAAAGAGAAAATAATAAAAGCAGCAAGTGAAAAGAGAACCATCACTTACAAAGGAGGCTCCATAAAATTAAGTGCTGATTTCTCATCTGAAACCATGGAGGCAAGAAGGCAGTGGTGTGACATAGTCAAGGTACTAAAAGAAAAGAATTTCCAACCAAGAATATTCTATCCAGCAAAGCTAGCATTCAAAAGCGACGGAGAGTTCAAAATATTCACAGATAAACAGAAACTAAGAGAGTATGCCAACAAGAAACCTGTCCTTCAAGAAATGCTAAAGCAAGTTCTGCAGGAGGAAAGAAAAAAACAGGGGAGACAGAGTGGGAGGAGAGTATAAGAACAACTAAAACAACCAAAAGAGATTAAAAAATCAAACAACATATGACAAACACAAATCCAAAAAAAATATGGCTAATATAAGTAATTCCTTGAAAGTAATAACACTGAATGTCAATGGATTAAATTCACCTGTTAAGAGACACAGTCTGGAAGATTGGATAAGGAAATATGATCCATCTATATGCTGTCTACAAGAAACACATGTTAGACCCAGGGATTCAAGGAGATTGAAAGTGAATGGCTGAAAAACAATCTTACAGGCAAACAATAACCAAAAAAGGGCAGCAGTATCTATATTAATATTGGACAAAATAGACTTTAAATGCAAAACTATTATGAGAGACAAAGATGGACTCTACATATTAGTGAAAGGGATAATCTTTCAAGAAGAAAGAACAATCATAAATATGCCTCTAACAAGGGTGCCTCACATGTGTGAGGGAAATACTGCAAAAACTAAGGGAAGGAATAGATGCCTTGACAATATAATGGAGGACTTTAACACACCACTGTCACCATTGGACAGAACATCTCAAAAGAGAATCAATAAAGAAACAAAGACTTTCAACAATATGTTAAAGGATCCAGACATCATAGACATAACAGAACATTACACCCAAATACAGCAGGATATACATTCTTCTCAAGTGCACATGTACTATTCTCCAAGATAGATCACATGTTAGGCCCCAAAGAAAGTTTCAATGAATTCAGAAAGATTGAAATCATATGAAACAATTTCTTTGACCATAGTAGAATGATGCTGGAAATCTGCAAGGGCCAGAGACCCAGATTTGGCACCAAGATTTGAAAGTTAAACAACACACTCTTAGAAAAACAGTGGGTCAAGGAATAAATATAAACAGAAATCAGTAACTACCTTGAAACTAATGAAAATGATAACACAACATATCAAAACTTATGGGATGCAGCAAAAGCTGTACACAGAGAGAAATTCATAGCCATAAATTCTACCTCAAAAAAGAAGAGCTAGAATTGAAGAACTAACTGCAAAATTGGAGGAATTAGTAAAAAGCAATAAACTAACCCCAAAGAAAAAAGAAAGAAAGAAATAACAAAGATTAGAGCAGAAGTAAATGAAATAGAAAATAAGAAAGCACTCAAAAAAATAAACAAAACGAAGAGCTGGTTCTTTGAGACGATCAATAAAGTTGACAAACCCTTAGCTAGACTAACAAAGAAAAAAAGAGAAAAGATGCAAATACACAAAATAAGAAATGAGAAAGGGGATACCACCACTGGCCCCACAGAAATAATGACTATCATAAGAGGATACTTTGAAAAACTATATTCCAACAAGAAAGACAATTTAGAGGAAATGGATAAATTCCTAGAAACACATAAGCAGCCTACATTGACGAAAGAAGAAATCGATGATCTCAACAAACTAATCACAAGTAAAGAGATAAAATCAATCATTAAAAACCTCCCAACTAAGAAGAGCCCTGGGCCAGATGGTTTCACAGGTGAATTCTACCAAACATTCCAGAAAGAACTAACACCAATCTTGCTTAAACTTTTCCAAAAATAGAAATAGAAGGAATATTGCCTAACTCATTTTATAATGCCAAACTTACCCTAATACCAAAGCCAAATAAAGACACCACGAGAAAGGAAAATTACAGATCAATCTCTCTAAAGAACCTAGATGCTAAAATAAACAAAATATTTGCTAACTGCATTCAACAACACATTAAACAAATTACACGCCATGACCAAGTGGGATTCATTCCTGCTTTGCAAGGATGGTTCAACATAAGAAAATCAATTAATGTAATACACCACATAAACAGATTGAAGGAAAAAATCACATGATCATATCTATAGATGCAGAAAAAGCATTCAATAAAATACAGCACACTTTCTTGATAAAAACACTGCAAAAGATCAGAATAGAAGGAAACTTTCTGAACATGATAAAGGGTATATATGAAAAACACACAGGTAATATCATCTACAATGGTGAAATCCTAAAATCTTTCCCTCTAAGATCAGGAACAAGACAAGGGTGTCCACTATCACCCCATCTCTTTAACATTGTGTTAGAAGTACTTACTGGAATACTAAGGCAAGAACCAGATATAAAAGGTATCCAAATAGGAAAGGAAGAAGTCAAAATTTCACTATTTGCAGATGACATGACCCTATACATAGAAAGCCCTGAGAAATCTACAACAAAACTTCTAGAACTTACAAATGTGTTCAGTAAAGTCGCAGGTTTTAAGATCAATGCACAAAAAACAGTAGCATTTCTGTACACTGATGATAAGCAATCTGAGGAGGAAATCAAGAACCAAATACCATTTACAAAAATAAATTAAAAAATCAAATACCTAGGAATAAATTTAACTAAAGAGGTAAAAGACTTACACACAGAAAACTACACAACACTGTTCAAGGACATCAAAGAAGACCTAAATAAATGGAAGAAAATTCCCTGGTCATGGATAGAAAGACTAAATATTATTAAGATGTCTATCCTACCAAAACTGATCTACAAATTCAATGCAATTCCAATAAAAATCAACACAGCATTTTTTGATGAACTAGAAAAACTATGAAATTTATTTGGAAAGGAAAGGACCCCAAATAGCCAAAGACATATTGAAAAAGAAAAACGAAATCAGAGGAATCACACTACCTGACTCCAGAACATATTACAAAGCTACAGTAGTGAAAACGGCATGGTATTGGCACAAGAATAGATACACTGACCAATGGAACTGAGAGTTCTGATATAGATCCTCATATAAACAGTCATCTGATATTCGACAAGGCCATTAAAACCACTCAAATGGGAGAGAATGGCCTATTCAACGAATGGTGCCTAGAGAATTGGATATCCATATGGAATAGAAGGAAAGATGTTTACCATTTCACACCTTATACAAAAATCAACTCAAGATGGCTGAAAGACCTAAATATAAGAGCCAAGACCATAAAGACCTTAGAAAATAATGTAGGGAAGCATCTACAGGACTTTGTATAGGAAATGGCTTCATGAACTTCATACCCAAAGGACAAGCAGCAAAAGAAAAAATAGATAAAGGGGACTTCCTCAAAATTAAAGCCTTTTAGGCAGCAGACTTGTCCCAGTGGTTAGGGCATCCATCTACCACATGGGCGGTCCACGGTTCAAACCCCAGGCCTCCTTGACCCGTGTGGAGCTGGCCCATGCGCAGTGCTGATGCGCGCAAGGAGTGCCCTGCCATGCATGGGTGTCCCCTGAGTAGGGGAGCTCCACGTGCAAGGAGTGCACCCTGTAAGGAGAGCCACCCAGCGCGAAAGAAAGTTCAGCCTGCCCAAGAATGGTGCTGCACACATGGAGAGCTGACACAACAAGATGACGCAACAAAAAGAAACACAGATTCCCGTGCCGCTGATAACAGGAGCAGAAAAAAAAAATTAAAGCCTTTTGCACCTCAAAGGAATTTGTCAGGAAAGTGAAAAGAGAGCCTACCCAATGGGAGAAAATATTTGGTAACCATGTATCTGATAGGAGACTTATATCCTGCATATATATAAAGAACTCCTATATTTCGAAAATAAAAAGACAAACAACCAATTTGAAAAATTGGCAAAAGACCTGAACAGATGTTTCTCCAAAGAAGAAATACAAATGGCTAAAAAGCACAGGAAAAAATGCTCAAAATCACTGGCTCTTAGGGAAATGCAAATCAAAACTACAATGAGATGCCATCTTACTCCCATAAGATTGGCAGCTATCAGAAAAACAGAAGAGTACAAGTGCTGGAGAGGATGTGGAGGAACAGGAACACTCATCCACTGCTGGTGGGAATGCAGAAGGATCCAACCATTCTGGAGGACAGTTTGGCAGTTTCTCAAAAAGTTAGCTATATGGGAAGCAGATTTGGCTCAACGGATAGAGCATATGCCTACACATGGGAGGTCCAGGGTTCAAACCCAGGGCCTCCTGACCCATGTGATGAGCTGGCCCACGCGCACTGGTGATGCGCATAAGGAGTACCGTGCCACACTGGGGTGTCTCCTGCGTAGGGGAGGCCCACGCACAAGGAGTGTGCCCCATAAGGAGAGCTGCCCCATGCACAAAAAGTGCAGCCTGCCCAGGAGTTGCGCCACATCCCAAGTGCTGACACAGCAAGATGACGCAACAAAAAGAGACATAGGGGAAGCGGACTTGGCCCAGTAGATAGGGCGTCCATCTACCACAAGGGAGGTCCGTGGTTCAAACCCCGGGCCTCTTTGACCTGTTTGGAGCTGGCCCACACACAGTGCTGATGTGCGCAAGGAGTGCTGTGCCATGCAGGGGTGTCCCCCGCATAGGGGAGTGTGCCCCAGAAGGAGAGCCGCCCAGCACAAAATAAAGTGCAGCCTACCCAGGAACGGCGCCACACACACTGAGAGCTGATGCAGCAAGATGACACAACAAAAAGAAACACAGATTCCCATGCCACTGACAACAACAGAAGCTGACTAAAAAGAAGAACACGCAGCAAATGGACCCAGAGAACAGACAACTGGGGCGGGAGGGGGAAGGGGAGAGAGATAAATAAAAAATAAATCTTAAAAAAAAAAGAGAGACATAGATTCTGGGTGCTGCTGACAAGAATATAAGCAGACACAGAAGAACACACAGTAGGGAAGTGGTCTTGGCCCAATGGATACGCCATCTGCCTACCACATGGGAGGCCAGCAGTTCAAACTCCAGGCCTCCTTGACCTATGTGGAGCTGGCCCATGCGCACTGCTGTTGTGCACAAGGAGTGCCGTGCCACGCAGGGGTGTGCCCCACATAGGGGAGCCCCACACACAAGGAGTGCACCCCATAAGGGGAGCTGCCCAGCGCGAAAGAAAGAGCAGCCTGCCCAGGAATGGCACGGCACACATGGAAAGCTGACACAGCAAAAGGAAACACAGATTCCCGGTGCTGCTGATAAGGATAGAAGCGGTCACAGAAGAACACACAGCAAAAAGACATAGAGAACAGACAACTGGGGAGGGGTGGGTAGGAAAGGGGAGAGAAATAAAAAATAAATCTTTTAAAAAAAAAAGAATACACACCAAATGGACACAGAGAGCAGACAACTGGGGGTGGCAGGGAAGGAGAGAGAAATGAATAAAAAATAAATCTTTAAAAAAAAAAAAGTTAGCTATAGATTTGCCAAATGATCCAGCAATTCCACGGCTGGGTATATACCCAGAGGAACTGAAAATAAGGACACAAACCAATATATGTACACCAATGTTCTTCATAGCAGCATTATTCACTATTGCTAAAAGTTGGAATCAAATGCCCATCAACAGATGAATGGATAAATAAAATGTAGCAAATACATACAGTGGAATACTACTCAGGTATAAGAAGGAATACAGTACAAACACATGTGATAACATGGATGAATCTTGAGGACATTATGTTGAGTGAAGCAAGCCAGGCATTGAAGGACAAACACTACATGACCTCTCTGATATGAAACAAGCAAACCAAGCTGTCTCAGAGAACTAGAGACTGGAAGACAGGCTTAAAGGAATTTGAGGGGTAGCGGGGAGAGGAAGATTGCGAGCTGACTCCTACATGGGTGAAGTCTATGATAAGCTGGAGGTAAGTATTTGTATAGGGAAGGAATAAGGTGGGGACATAGGGATACCATTGGGTGGAGCTTTGCAGGCTTCAGTGGGGCTAGGGATGGGAGGATGGGTCAGATGGCCTAAGGAGTTGGGGGGAGGGCCAGGAGGAACAGTTGAATATGGGAGAATCTCAGGTGTATAGCTGAAAACTATAGGTTGAGGAAACTCTTTAGAAAATATAGAAAGGAAGGATCACGTGTTTAAGGTGCTTAAGGGGGGCATCTGGCACAGGGCCAGGCTGCTAGGGAGTGTGTGAGTGCTCAGTTTGTCACTGTGTGTTAAATCATTGGGTGTAGACCATACAATGAGTGTGAAGGTGTACCCACATCCTGGGGAGACCTGATGTTCTCAAACGGAGAGAATTAAGTCCCTTGAGAGAATTGGTGGCTCCCAATGGGTTAGGGCAATCTAGCGTGTCAAGCCCTCAGCATTGTTGCAAGTATCTGTAAATCCGGTACCTCAAGCAGTGAAGACTGATTGTCACCGTGGGCCCTGCAGGAAGGGGGAGAGAGGTAAATAATAGATGGAAGCAGGGTAACTAGGGGGCAATGGAAGTGCTCCACAAGATCATGTAATAATGGACATAGGACATGTTAACGTACACCAAAAATGTAAAGTCTATAAGCTAAAATGTAAACATAATGTAAAACATAAGGAAACTAAAAATTTAGAAATTTGTACAGTCTAAAATATAAACCATAATGTAAAACAAAATGGAACCATGTTTGAAAGCTATGTTTCAAAATCTGAAATGTAACATGAACATGTAAAAAGATCATTGCTGGGAAGGGGGAAAGGGTTTGATATTTGATATATGGGAGTCCCCTATATTGTATAACTGAATTACTGTGATCTAAAACTTTTTTGAAGACAAAATTAAAAATTAGAAAAAATTTCTTAGAAAGAATGGATGTAGAAACTGAGGAAGAAACCTAAGAAAGTGCCTTGCCACTGTACATACAGGGCAACACCTATTACAGTGATGAAAGGCAAATGTAAAAAACAAAACTTTATAATATTGGTCATTTTTATTAATACACCAATTTATTTTTACTTTGTCTTAGTATTTCTAAATTAGTAAGTATACTTCTAATCTTTAAACCCATCGCTATATTTCATTTTCCTCTTAATTGAATTTGGCAATATATTAGGCTTCATTGTTGAAGAAGTTTTGGACCACAGAGAAGTTCAACTATGGTAGGGGAAGAACACTGGCGTGGGGTGTTATTGATGGGGTTGGGAGGGAGTTCTCCAGGACATGTATATAGGGGACATAAAAATGTTTGGATATATGTTGGGTATTTTCAGAGTAGCTACAGTTAAAACGACAACTGAGGGAGTGCTGAGTTCCTAGCCAGGGGAGCTCTATCACATTCCCCAGTGGAACAGCAACAATCCCCCAAGTGCAACGGCAAAGACCAACAAAGAAAGATTTTCCAACAATGAGCCCTTGACACTTAGGACTATGCTTAAGAGTCTATGTGCCTGAAATATGAACTAGGCCTAGAGCTGCAGGGTGCCTAAGTGTTACCTCCTGAGAACCTCCATGTTGCTCAAATGTGGCCTCTCTCTAAACCAAACTCAGCATGTAAATTCATTACATTCCCTCCAGCGTGAGACATGACTCCCGAGGATGAGCCTCCCTGGCACCAAGGGATTACTACCAAGCACCAGCTGGTGATGTAAATAGAAAAAGACCTTGAATAAAAGGATCAACTCAGACCAGCAGAATATCTCAGCCCATATGTAGGAACATGTGTTAAAAACTGCTTCTTAACCTTGAATAAAAGGGGGAAATGGCAAAAACAAATGAGTTTATACGGCTAAAAGTATTCAGAAAAAGAGTCAGGAGGTCATCAGAGGGGTCACACTTACACACTCCTCAGGAGGACCCCAGAAATAGCCAAAGTGGATACAACCCCAGATAATGTTTCTCCTGAGGGCTACAGAGACCCACAGGGATACGGTCATGGCAGATAGCTCTGGAGTTCAGTACCACATCAGTGTGCCCTACTTTGGAATTTGGGTCCCTGAGTGTGATAGAGTTGGACTCAGATGTGACCTTTCTTTCTACACATGCCTCTTCTGTCACTTTTACTGAACATTTGGTTGGTGCTAGCATTGGTGTATACTTAAGAGACTTGAATCTCTGGACTGTCCATGTGCCAGCTGGGCAACTCCTACTTTCTGGTTCATTGGACTTACACAAGTCAGCTAACAGGAAGGTGAAGATGATCAACCACTACACCAGGGAACTGTGCCTACAACTGCAAGCAGGAGAACTGCATCCATCATCCATGTGTAATCTAAGCTCCCTCTCAATATAGAGGTGGAGTGGACATCACCATCCCAGGGCCCACAGAACTGAGGAATAAAATACGGATTAGAGTGGACTTATTGATATGCTACTGATGTGGGCTATGGGTGGGAGGCTCTTTGTCTCTTCGGAGATAACCTTAACCTAAGCTGCCTGTCCTGACTTGTGGGTGTAGGATGGTGAGAGGCTGCAGCCCTACCCTTGGTAACCATGGCAATGACTCCAGTCTCAGGAAACAGTTTATCAAGGCAAACTCTATAAACTTTAAATATTCAGGGAAAATGCAAACCAAATGTGCTAAAAGCTTATCTCTAATGTATGAAGTCCATGCTAAAAGCTTACCTAGGATGTGGAAGATATATATGCTAATTCAAACCTATTGAGCACTGAAACAAAGAACGATTTAGCCCTTCCTCTGTATAAAAGGAACTCAAAATTCTTGTTCGGGGCTCAGGTTTGAAACAGAAAGCTCTCGAGTCCGGCCGGCCGTCAATAAACCATTTTTCCTTATCAAATCGTTCCTGAGTCCTGGCCTTTTTATACACAAATAATTGAAATTCTACAACACTACTATAAAACTATTGTGACTACTGATAGAAGAAATTGTATCATTGATGGGGAGAAAGTGGCCACAGTAGTTGCTGAGAGCAGGGAGAGGGAAGAAGAGATGTGATGAGGGGGCATTGTTGGGACTTGGGAGTTGTCCTAAATGATATTGCAGGGTCAGATACTGGACATTATATATCCTGCCATAACCCACTGAATGTACTGGAGGAGAGCGTGAACTACAGGGTAAACTATTATCCACGTGGTACAGCAGTGCTCCAAAATGTGTTCGCCAAGTACAATGAGTGTGCCACAATGATGGGGGAGGTTGTTGGTGTGGAAGGAGTGGGGTGAGGGACGGGGAGTATAGGGGAACCTCATGTTTTTTATAATGTAACCTTTTTTGTGATGTATGCATCTTCAAAAAAACACAATTTACAAAAATGATGGGGGTGGGAGGTGGGTTATATGTGAACCTCTTATGTTTTTTTTTAATGTAATGATCTATGGAATCTATTAACTTTAATTTTAAAAAGCGTTATCTAAAAAAACTAAATAGGGAAGCAGACTTGGCCCAGTGGATAGGAAGTCCACCTACCACATGGGAGGTCTGCAGTTCAAACCCTGGGCCTCCTTGACCCTTGTGGAGCTGGCCCATGTGCAGCGCTGATGCGCACAAGGAGTGCCGTGCCATGCAGGGGTGTCCCCCGCGTAGGGGAGCCCCACGCGCAAGGAGTGCGCCTGTGAGGAGAGCCGCCCAGCGCAAAAGAAAGTTCAGCCTGCCCAGGAATGGCGCCGCACACACGGAGAGCTGATGCAGCAAGATGACGCATCAAAAAAAGAGACACAGATTCCCGTGCCGCTGACAACGATAGAAGCAGACAAAAGAAGAACACACAGCAAATGGACACAGAGTACAGACAACTGGGCTGGAGGTGGGGGGGAGGAGGAGGGAACATAAATAAATAAATAAATAAGCTAAATAAATAAAATAAAATAAAAAGGCCTGCCCTAGCACCCAGCAATCTTCTAAGATTTACTAAAGTCTAGAGAAACACTTCCACCTGCATATAGAGACAAGTAGGAGAATGTTCCCTGCAGCACTTTTTGCAAGAGGAAAGAAATAATGGAAACAACCATTTGGGGGCGGGAAATGGGTAAATAGAGTGTGGTATATTCATAAGCTGGACACGAAACAGTGGCTACAATGGATGAGCTAAGACAATAGGTATCAGCATGAATGGGTCCCAAAACTTTGTAAGTGACAATAGCAAGTTGCAGAACAGTGTGTAAAATATGATGCTATTTATGTTTTTTTAAACGCACACAAAGTAATACTATATATTGTGTATGGTTACTTAAGATGCACATAAAAGTAGTTTTTAAATAACTAGAAGAGTATGTACCAAACTGTGCACAGTGGGTACTCTGGGGAGGGCCAGACAAGACTGGCATTGGTGACTAAAAGAGACATTAACTAATGTTCTGGGTTTTGTTTTGTTTTTTAAGGAAAATGGATTACTACATTACTTGCATAGTGTAAAATTAAATTTCTCAATGGTACTATCAATTTTCTAAAAGTATAGCCACACAATGAAATATTATAGTTATTTTCTTAAAAAAAGAAAAGACGGAAACAGCAGCTTCCAATGGTCAGATATGGAAAGGATCTGCAAGATGTATTTTCCAATGGAAAAAAGCAAGATGTCAAACATTGTTTTGTGGAATATTACCTTTTATGCAAAAAAAGGAGTTAAGCAGAATATGTACTCACATGGCATATGAATGAAGAAGCCTGGAAAGTTACAAAAGATACTCATAAGTGGATTTATGGAGGTGGGGAAAGGGTAGATTGGGATTAACACCATATATTTTTTATATGATTTTTGGTTTTTGAACCATGTGAATACATCTTACTATTTTTAAAAAGTTAATAAATTATAAATCAATAGCACCAGTTAGGATAACCACAATACTTTAGAAGCATCACGGATTTACTTAGGAATCATCAGGAAAACAGAGGTCCATACCTTCTGGCCAGTTATGCCATTCTTGGGGATACATCCTAAGGAAATAAACCCATCACGAGCAAGAAACAACATGCTCCTGGGAGATGCAGCGGCAGTACTGCTGGTAGCTGAGAACGCGAAGCAACCTACATGCCCAATAATCAGGGATTGGTTTATATATGGTACAGAGACACAGCCGCTGGGTCACTCGTGGGCTCACTCCCTCAGGGTTGCTCCCAGGACAGTGACAATGAAGTGAAGGAGACCAGCCTTAGGCTGCACCGAATGGCTGGCTGCAAAGGTGCTCAGGTTTCCAGCCGCAGGCCTCATGCTCGGTGCACCTACGCGGAGTCGCCTCACCATCGTGAAAGCTGCAGACTCCCCAGCTCCACCCTCCAAAATCCAGTTCAGCAGTTCTGGGGTAAAGCCCAGGAATCTGAATTTTCACAAGTACCCCAGGACGTCCACTTTGAAAACCACTGGCCTACGTCAATTCAAACTTGTGCATAGGTTCTGTGTTAGGGAGGAAAGATTGATTACAGGAGCTCCTCAGGCTGCATTTTTTCATATTTTCTGGAATATTGTGTTTCACTATTTTTCCAGTAAAGATACAAACCTACACATATCAATACCAATCTTTGTGTGTAAGTTTTAGTGCAGGAAAGCAAACTCCACTGGAAGCAAACGTCTATGCAGACTAGAAAGCTCTATATGCTATTATATAGTGTATATATATTCTAATTTAATACATTGCTATTCTATTTCTATATTAACATTATTAATATATTCTAAATATAAATATGTAAGTATTGATAAATAATATACTACTGGGAAGCAGACTTGGTCCAGTGGATAGGGCATCCGCCTACCAAAGGGAGGTCCCGGGTTCAAACCCGGGGTCTCCTTGACCCGTGTGGAGCTGGCCCACGTGCAGTGCTGATGTGCGCAAGGAGTGCCGTGCCACGCAGGGGTGTCCCCTGCATAGGGGAGCCCCACGCGCAAGGAGTGCGCCCCATAAGGAGAGCCGCCCAGCGCAAAAGAAAGTGCAGCCTGCCCAGGAATGGCGCCGCACACATGGAGAGCTGACACAAGATGACGCAACAAAAAGAAACACAGATTCCCAGTGCCGCTGATAAGGATAGAAGTGGTCACAGAAGAACACACAGCGAATGGACAGAGAGCAGACAACTGGGGCGTGGCAGGGAAGGAGAGAGAAATTTAAAAAAAAAAAAAAAAGGAAAAAAATAACAATATACTACTATTTCACTGCATTCATGTTGTGCACATTGAGAGCACTTTGACTCAATGAATCCTCATAACAACCTCTGTAGTAGTTTCTGCTCTTAGCCCATTTACACATAAAGAAGCCCAAAGGCAGAAAGTTTCAGCCCTTTGCCCAGGATCACGTGATAAGGCACAGAGCTAAAAAATCGTGCTCCACAGGAGGCATTGAAAGGCTAAGCTCTTTTTTTTGTTAGGCCAGGAAAAAGAATTTATTGGGAAATGGGGGAAAAGAACAGAGCTTGCTAAGAAATGGGATAGAAAGGCGGAAATGCTCATCAAGATTTGATGCGGGCTCCTACAGGCAGAGAAAGGGAGATTCGGCTTGTGTGGTCACCTTTAAGCTATTAATTACTCCTCCCTTGCTAATGCTAAGGGGAAGGGCCCCGGCTGCTGTTAGTTACCCCCAATGGTGGGAGCCAGGCCGGGCTCTTGACCCCTGTGCTCCCTCCCCCTGGCCTGCAGCCTTAGCCCGGGCAGAGGCCAGCCGGGAGCCACCAGCACGCGGGGCTGGACCCCGCGAGCGCGTCCTGAACCCGCAGGGCAGGGGCCTTTTCCTCGTGGGCTCAGCTGCCCCTTTGCTCCGGCGCCTGCAGTGAGGCTGCCTGCTGTTGCAGGCCATCTGTTTTGCTGTCTGGTTCTCCCTCCTCGGGTCAGTCCAGGTTCCCGCTGCAGGGACACCGGAAGCCAGGGCTGCTCGCAGGAGGTGCTGGAGATGAGCTGTGCGTGGCCCCGGGAGGCGGGCCGAGGGGTCCCTACCCCACCCCGGCCTTTCGTGGGGGAGCTGAAGCCACGGGAAGGAGGGGTAGGCTCTGAGACACGAAAGCGGCTCTTCCTGGCTCTAAGTCACCCCCATCAGAGTTCCATCAGGAAAGCAAGTAATAAATCTCTGAGACAGGAACCTGCCGCACCCGGGAGCCCTGAGAGAGGGAGGCTGCCTCCAGCCGGGGCTTCCACGTGGGTCCGCCTGCCTCCTCGAAGGGCGGGAGCCGGGGTCCTCCGCCGAGCCCACGTCCCCGAGCTACACACCTGAGGTCGACACTGCTCTGCCACCCGCCCTCGGCGCCAGCATCCTGGGCTAACAGTGCCACCTGCTGGCGGAGGGGAGGACTGCCCGCGGCCCACCTCCGCCTCCCGCCCTCCGCCGCCTTCCTCCTCGCCTTCAGGCCTGCCCAACCGTCCCCTCAAGGTCTTTGTACTCGCCATCCTGCTGCCTCGGATGCCCTTCTCCCGATATCCCCACGGCGGGCACCTTCTCTCCCCTAGGATCTCAGCTCAAAGGTCACTTCCTCGAAGGGGCAGCTCCTGACAGCCCCCTGTACACACATGCCCCAGCACTGTTCCGCTCCCCACACAGCACTGGGAATTGCCTGAAACGACCTCGTTTCTTTATTCTTTACTGTCTGCCTCAACCCCGAGGCTGCAACGGTTCTGAATTGTTCACTTCGTACCTGCTCTCGGAATAGGGCTTGGCCCTTGGTGAGAACTGCTGAACGGTGGTTCCAGATGTGTCCTGCCCTGCTGTCTCGGTTATATCAGCCTCTCCCCCTCTCCCTCCTCCTATCCAGCCTGTGAGCCAAAAACAGCCCTCTGCAACAGGAGAGAGCAATGCTAGTGGTGAGCCTGTGTCCAAACGACAAGGACATACCACTTCATACCCCCTAGGAGGGCCAGAATTAAAAAGCCTGACACCCAAGTGCAATGGCAAAGACCAAATAAGAATGAAGGTCCAACAATGAGCCCTTGATACTAATGACTATGCTTGTGAGCCTGTGCGTCTGAAATAAGAACAAGGCCTAGAGCTGCAGAGCACCTAAAAGTTACCTCCTGAGAGCCTCCGTGTTGCTCAAATGTGGCCAATCTCAAAGCCAAACTCAGCACGTAAATGCGTTGCCTTCCCCCCAGCATGGGACATGACTCCTGGGGATGAGCCTCTCTGGCGCCAAGGGATTACCACCAAGTACCAGCTGATGATGTAATTAGAAAATGACCTTGAATAAAAGGGTCAACTCGGACCAGCAGAATATCTCAATCTACATATAATACCAGGAGTTAAAAATGCTTTTTGACCTGAATCAAAGGGGGAAATGGAAAGGACAAATGAGTTTATATGGCTATGAGTCTCCAAAAAGAGCCAGGAGGTTATCAGAGGGGTTGCCCTTATGCACACCTCAGCAGAGTCCCAGAGACAGATAAAGTAGATAGAACCCCAGGTATTGGTTCTTCTGAGGGCTACAGAGACCCACAGGTTCTATGGTCATGGCAGATGGAGTTCAGTGCCATGTCAGTTGGCCCTACTTTGGAGTTTGTATTTCTGTGTGATGGAGCTGGACTCAGATGTGATCTTTGTTCACAAGCCTCTCACGTTACTTTTACCAGAACTGTAGTTGGTGATGGGGTTTAATGTATACCGAGGGGACCTGAATCTCTGGACTGACCATATGATAGCCAGGCCCTGAGCCTCAACAGACTTCAGCTCCTACACTCTGGTTTATTGCACTTACCCCACTCAGTTAACATGGAGGTGAAGAAGGTCAACCACCACACCAGGGAGCCAAGACTGCCTACAATTGAAAGCAGGAGGATTGCATCCAGCATCCATGTGGAATCTAATCTCCCTCTTGAGATAGATGTGGAGTGGACACAACCATTCCAAGGTCCACAGGATGGAGGAATAGAGTATGGATTAGAGTGGACTTACTGATATTCTATTCATGAACTATTGTGGTTAGTAATCGAAGAAAATATGGCATGGGTGTGGAGGAAGTGGCCATGGTGGCTGCTGGGGGTAGGGAATGGAAGGAAGAGATGAGATGTATGGGCGTTTTGGGGACTTGGAGTTGTCCTGGGTGGTGCTGCAGGACAGTTACCAGTCATTGTATGTCCTCCCATGGCCCACTGGGTGGACTGTGGGAGAGTGTGGGCTATGGTGTGGACCATTGACCATGAGGTGCAGCAGTGCTCAGAGATGTATTCACCAAATGCAATGAATGTCTCATGATGATAAAGGAGATTGTTGTTATGGGGGGAGGAGTGGGATGAGGGGGTGGGAGGTATATGGGGACCTCATATTTTCTTAATGTAATATTAAAAAATAAATAAAGACAAAAAGAAAAAAAAAAGCCTGACAGCCCCCAGTGCCAGCAAAGATGTGGAAAGGGGAACCCTCACACCCTGCTGGTGGGAGTGTAAAATAGGGCAGCAACTTGGGAAAACAGTCTGGCAGTTCCTTAAAAGGTTAAACATAGAGATACCACATGATCCAACAGTTCCACCCCTAAGTGTATACCCAAGAGAAAAGAAAACCTATGTCCACATAAAAACTCATATACAAGTGTTAATAGCAGCATTATTCATAGTGGCTAAAAGGTGGAAACAACCTAAATTTCCAGCAACTGATGAATGGATGAGCAAAATGTGGTATGTCCATACAATGGAATATTATTCAGCCAATGAAGAGGAATGAAGTACTGCTAGATGCTATGATGTGGATGAATTTGAAAACATTATACAAAGTGAAAGAAGCCAGACAAAAAGACCACACTAAATATGATCCATTCATGTGGAAGACCAGAGTAGGGAAATCTGTAGAGACAGAAAGTATAGTGATTTTTAGGACTGGGAGTGGGGCAGGAGGTAAGGGGTAATAGCTAAAGAATGGAGTTGGGTTTTTTTAAGATTTATTTCTTTATTCCACCCCCCTCGTTGTTTTGCACTGTCTGTTCTCTGTGTCCATTCATTGTGTGCTCTCTCTGTCTGCTCGTCTTCTCTTTAGGAGGTACCAGGAACTGAACTCAGGACCTCCCATGTGGGAGAGACGCACTCACTGGAGCCACCTCCACTCACTCCTTTGCTGTGTCTCTCATCATGTTTCCTTTTGTGTCTCCTTGTTGCCTCATGTTGTTGTGTCAGTTCACCATGCCAGCGCATTGCACCAGCTCGCTATCTTGCTCGTCTTCTCTAGGAGGCACCAGGAACCAAACCTGGGACCTCTCATGTGGTAGGTGAGCACCCAAATACTTGCGCCACATCCACTTCCCCAGAGTTTCTTTGTGAAGTGATGAAAATGCTCTAAAAGTGACTATGGCGATGGCTGCCCAGCTCTGGGAATATACTAAAAGCCATTGTGTGCTACGTGCTGAATGGGTGAATCACACAATGTGAACTCTGTCTCAGCGAGGCTGCTTAGAAGGGGGGTGTTATACGTTTTCAGGTGAAATTAAACCCCGGACAGAGGCAGCGCTCAGATTCCAGGTGTTCCCGTCAGAACCCCCACTGCAGCTCACTGCCTCCTCTCCCACCTCTCTAGTCAAGCCTCCTCACTTTCGCTCAGTCAACAGAGTTGACGACCAGTAAACTATTTCTTATGTGGTTGTGTTGCTTTCCCTCCATGTTTAAACAGTATTTATTGCAGGGGCTTTGTTACGAGGCGGCTCAGGAACACGGCCATCTCTTGGCCCTTGATCTGATGGATATGGGAGCTGTGAGTTCCGGAACCTGGACAGAAATGCACCATTCCCAGCTCCTCAAGAAGCTGCAGACAGCCCCTGCTTATTCAGTTTGTCTCAAGGCACCCTCCACAACAGGCACATAGTAGGTGAGCAGTGCATAGCACTAAGAACAGACAGACACCAAGGGAAAAGACAAAGGCCAAATGAATGTTTGACTTAAGGAGAACCCTACCAGTACGTCCTTGTCAGGCACTTACGTACCCCTGACCCTACATCATTTGCGGGTGGGATGCACCAACATTGCTGGGAGTCCGCCTGCCAGAACCCAAGGTCCCCGGGCTCCAGCCCTGGCAGCATCAACGACAGCAGGGCCAGCGGCACAGGACCACGGGAGTGCAGAACGCAAGTCTATCCTCCCGCACCTGGAACGGCGTGTCTGAACGTGATCGGTGGTGTCCATTTGGGCCTGGTCTGTGTGATTGAGATACCAACAGAACAACCAATCCAAGGTCCACAGAGAAAATGTGACATTGGTGTGGGAAAAGTGGCCATGGTGGCTGCTGGGTGCGGGGAATGGGAGGAAGAGATGAGATGTGGAGGCGTTTTTGGGACTTGGAGTTGTCCTGGGTGGTGTTGCAGGGACAATTACCAGACATTGTAGACCCTCCCAGGGCCCACTGGATGGAACGTGGGAGAGTATGGGCTATGATGTGGACCATTGACCATGAGGTGCAGCGATGCCCAGAGATGTACTTACCAAATGCAATGGATGTGTCATGATGATGGGAGAGAGTGTTGCTGTAGGGGGAGTGGTGGGGTGGGGGTGGTGGGGTTGAATGGGACCCCATATTTTTTTAATGTAATATTTTTTAAAAATGCATTTTAAAAAAAAGGAAAAAAAATAAACTCTGGAGTAAAATCTAAAAAAATAAATAAATAAAAATAAAAAGTTGTTTATTAAAAAAAAAGAGAGAGAGATACCAACAGAACAGCAAAGCACGCAGAAGCCCTGGATTAAATCCGAGCTCCCGCTCGTACCAGCTGTGTGTCTAGGGCAGCTTACTTAACCACTCTGAGCCTTGGCTCTCATTTTAAAATGGGAAGAACGACAGCACCCACCTCACAGAACAGCTGTGAGGATCGAATGAGGAAGTACAGAGAGTGCTTGGGAACCAGCAGCTATTTTTGTTGCTGCTATGAGTAGGGCATCAGCCGAGTTTGTGCCTTTTGGGGGACTGTGTGTTTCTGCAAGTATGTGTGAGTGTGTGTGTGACCCTGACTGACAAGCCTGTGTAGTCATGTATGAATGCATGTGCTTGTGTGTGTATCCGAGTGTGGTTGTGGGACAAGCCAGGGCCCACGACTTACTTCACTTGGACCAGTTGTCAAGAAGGCAGGAGCTGCAAGCTCGCAGCTGCAGAAGATACCAGCTTGTGGCTGCCTCCTGGGCGCCACCCAGTGGCAACAGATTTAAGCAGCTCAGATACCTACTGGCCCCAGGGTTCCTGGAGCATCTCCAAGGCATGTGACAAGTCACAGACTGCGCAGAATCTCCAGGCTTGTCCAGCCTGAAGGTCCCCCAGGAGGGTCCGGCCTTCAATCTAGAGCCACACAGTCCAAGAGGACTTTCTGTGATGATGGAAGTATTCTATATTCTGCACTGTCCAGTATGGTAGCCACTAGCCACTTGTGGCTAGTGTGACTTAGGAACTGAAATTTTAACTGCATTTAATTTTAATTCATTTAAATTTAAGTTGTCACATGTGGCTAGTGGTTGCTGTATCGGACAGTGCAGGTCTAGAGGATTGTTTGAACTCAGACCCATTCACGTCTCAAGTCAGGTGGCACGTCCTCTACACCAAGGCTGATTTGAACTGGGTTCTGGCTGCTTCCACAAAGAGTCCTTACCACTCAGATAGAGACCCCTGGACTCTCTTCTAGGGCATGTGAACACAAAACACTCTCAGAGAAGGCAGCAGGAAGCAATGCACACTTGCAACAGGGATAATGGGCACCGGGCCACTGGAGTGGCTTTCAGGTCCCAGGCAGGGCACCGCTTTCCTGTGACACTGTACGCCCCAACCCTGGAAGAGCTGGGATCCAGTGGGACTGAAGAGCTGCTTGGGACAAGTCTGTGCTTCTTACTATAGAACAGCATGGTTCTGGAGACAGATAAGCCTGGCTGCATTCCAAGATTACCAGCTGTATGGGCTTCAGCAAGGGACAACCTCTGGAGGCCTCATTTTCTTCATCTGTAAAATAGGAATCAGAGCATGGCATGTCTCATAAAGATGGGGTGGGGAGTCACAATAATGCATATAATAGCATTGCACAGCCTAAGCACTTAATGTTTGCAAAAATCATCATTCCTCATATAGCTTTATACTCAGCCATCATCATGTACGTATCTGAAAACAAAACCTGATTACTAGAACATTCATCACAGCCACCCAGGTGCCACACTTGGCTCCCCCTTCCTCCTAACCCACGTCCAGCTGGCCTCCACATTTTGTATATCCTGTCCTACAATGCACCTGAGGTCACTTTCAGCTCTCTTAAGCAGCAGCTGGTCCATGTCCATCCTCTGCTAGGGTCCCCTTGGGTCCACCCTAGCAGCCACAGTGACCTTCTATAAAGGGCTGATCTTTGTACCCTGCTCAAAACCTCCAATTATTTCCCTATCACTCAACCAATTAAATATGCACAACCCAAAACCCCAGCCTCTGGGCCAGATTCCCCAGCCTACCCCAGCCCACCAAGACCCCAGCCTACCCCATGTTCCCTGGGCACACCTCGTTCTTTTTCACCATTGAACCTGTACAAGATCAATGGACAGGTAGATCAATAGACCCAAACAGAAACCCAGATTAACCTTAGGATATGTAAGAATTTAGAAGAGAAAATTTAAATAAACAAAAAAAACCTTATTAAAGTCTAGTGCTGGAACAAATGACAGGTTATTCGGAAAAAAATAAAAATTATAATTTCATCTCTCATCTTATCCCAAACTAAATTCTAAGTGGATCAAAGAGATAAATGTGTGTGTATAAATATATATGTATTAAGAAAACAAAGAACATATGGGCAACCATTAACTTTCTGGATGGTGGACATTTGGGACATGAAAGTAATAAAATAAGTCACAGAGGAAAAGACTGACAGGTTATATTATGTAAAAAGTCAAAACTTCTGCACTTGAAAAACAACAAAGTTAAATTTACAGGCAAATGGCAAACTAAGAATGAGCATTTGGAAATAAAATTATGAGTGACAAAGGGATAACAGCTTAATAAGTAAAGAACTCTACTGAATCAACAAGAAAAAGAATACCCCAATAGAAAAATGGGCACAAATCATTAAGAAATCTTTTCTCAAAAATAAACACGTGAAAACATTTGCCCTTCAGAGGTAGCCAAAGAAAATAATCCAAGATACATACAAGGATTCATAGACAAGGCTAAAAATAAAAGAATGTAAAACAATGGTTAAATAAGTTATGGAACATCAGAATGATAGGATGGTGTGTAGCTTTTTTTTTTTTTTTTAGGAGGTACCAGCATTTGAACCTGGGACCTCGTACGTGCAAAGCAGGCACTCAACCACTGAGCTACACCGGCTCCACTTTTTTTTGTTAATTACAGCATTTTAAATCATGTTTTTAAAGAACATTTAGTGATTGAAAAAGCCATTGTATAATAAGCTGTAAAAAAAAACCAAAACCATAAAAGACTGTAAAGAAAGACATCAAAACAATCACAATAGTTATCTCTGGGTGGTAGCTTAGGCGTTACTTTTATTTTTTCATCTCTGTGCTTGTATGTACTTTCTAAATCTTCTACAGTGAGCTTCATGAACTATTTTTAAAATCAGGAAAAAATGCTATTTTTAAAAGGAGAAAAGAGACTGCACCAATATGGAGAAATGACTGCAGTACAATGTAGGGAAAAGGAGAACACAAGTGCTTTCCCCAGGCCTGAGGAGAGGCACTGACACTTCACTCCGCTGGTTGGACCAGGAGGGTTTTCATTCATTCGTTCGAGGTTACATTAATGTTTGTGTAATAAAGAATAAAATCAATGTGTTCTTGTCAATCAAATCAATGTACAAATTAAATATCAGTGAGGATATGGGGAATAAGACTCTCATTTCCCACATACCCCTGGAAGGAGTATGAATTGGCAAAAACATTTTTTTTTTAGGTGTGAAAATGAATTTTTATTTAGAATGAAAAAATAAATCACAATAAATTACTGGAACCTTGGGGATTCAGGTTCTTCTAAAATCTACTTAGGCAATTTATCAGAAAGGCTTATATGTAAACATTTCTTTGTTGTTGTTTTTAAACTGTGATAACATAAGTGTGGTGATTTGAAGCTATATACCCCAGAAAAATATGTTCTTAGCTTAATCCATTCATGTGGCTGTGAACCCTTGTAAATAGGACCTTTTTTTTTTCCGGAGACTGAACTCAAGACCTCGTATATGGGAAGCTGGCTCTTAATCACTGAGCCACATCAGCTCCCCTGAGCTGGTTTTCTGGTTTGTTTTGCTTGTGGTTTGTTTTCGTTTTTTCAGGAGACACTGGGAACTGAACCCAGGACCTCCCGTGTGCGAGGCAGAAGTTCAACTGCTTGAGCCATATCTGCTCCCAAATAGGACCTTTGATGAGGTGACTTAGTTAAGGAGCTGCCCAACTGAAAGAGGATGGGTCCTAATCCTGCTACTGGAGTCCTTTAAGAGCAGAATGAAATGCAGACACAGAGAGAACGGCTGAGGGACCAGACACAACCGAAGGACAGCAGAACCCGGAAGAGAAAGGAGAAGCCGGGACAGGCCGCCAGGTGCACTGCCGTGTGACAGAGGAGCCCAGGACCAAGAGCGCAGCAGCAGCCCCAGAGTGCGGCCGTCTTCTGGGAGAAAGTATCGCCATGACAACACCTTGATTTTGAACTTCCAGCCCCAAAACCGTGAGCCAATAAATTCCCTTTGTTTAAGCCAATCCATTGCATGGTATTTGCTGTAGGATCCAGAAAACTGAAACAATATGTAACATAAAATTTGTCATTTTTTATCCATTTTTAAATGTACAACTCAGTGGCCTTAATTATGTTTCTATTATGCTACTATCATCAATATCCGCTATCAGGGAAGCGGACTTGGCCCAGTGGATAGGGCGTCCATCTAACACATGGGAGGTCCGCGGTTCAAACCCCGGGCCTCCTTGACCTGTGTGGAGCGGCCCACGTGCAGTGCTGATGTGCGCAAGGAGTGCCCTGCCACGCAGGGATGTCCCCCACATAGGGGAGCCCCACGCGCAAGGAGTACACCCCATAAGAAGAGCCGCCCAGTGCGAAACAAAGTGCAGCCTGCCCAGGAATGGCGCCGCACACACAGAGAGCTGACACAACAAGATGACGCAACAAAAAGAGACAAAGATTCCCGTGCCGCTGACAACAACAGAAGTGGACAAAGAAGAAAGAACACGCAGCAAATGGACACAGAGAACAGACAACTGGGGCAGGAGTGGGGGGGGGAAGGGGAGAGAAATAAAATAAAATAAATCTTTAAAAAAAAAAATCCACTATCAAAACTTTTTCATCTCCCAAAGAGAAACTCTGTACCCACCAAGCACTAACTCCCCATTCCCCCACTGCAGCTACCTGGGAACCTCTAATCAGCTTTCTGTCCATATGAATTTGCTTCTTCTAAGTATTTCATATAAGTGAAAGCATACCATATCTGTCCTTTTATGACTGGCTTGTTTCACGCAACACGATGTCGTCAAGGTCCCGGGTTGTAGCATGCATCAGAATCCCAGCGCTTTCACAGCGGAAGAGAACACCCTCTTGAGGACACTTTGGTAACACCTAGTAGAGCTGCAACCCAACAGCCCCATCTCCAGGTCCCTCCCCTCGTGGCCTCTCGCACAAAAGCTCAGAGGGTCACACGAGGGGACAGTCACCCCAGCGTGGTTTACGATATCTGAATATGGAAACAACCTAAGTTTCCACCAATCAGGTATACAACAGGGGATTCAAAAACGGCAACATAAATCCTTCATGCAGTAAAAAGAAATGAACTAGACCTGTGTATGACAACATGGATAGATCCCAAAAAGGATGTGGAGGGGTGCAAAGGCAGAACTGAAATCTCGTGCACACCACGGCCCCACCCTGGTCCAAAGTCTTGACACAGAGAGGCTTACTTAGTTCCCCAAATAGCCCTCCAAGTAGGTTTTACTATTGTGCCCACTTTACAGATGAGGAAACCAAGGCACAGAAAGATTAACTTGCCCCACGTCACACAGCTGTTAAGTGGCAGAGCCAAGATCTGAAACCCGCAGTGTGGTACATGAATGTAAATTTTAAATGCACACGAAATAACTATGCATTGTTTCTAGGAACCTACCTATAGACGCAAAAGTAAGTATTCAAAACATGGACGGAAAATGTTGTTTCTTTCACTTAAAAACATGAGAAAGGGTAACAACTGTCCATCCTGGGTCACGAGTACACAGAGGTCTGCCGTGACCTTCTCCTCGGCGTGGGTGAGGATGTGGACGCAACGCCCACGGCAGGCGCGGTGCCCCCCCACCCCCCCACAGCAGGCGCAGCACTTCTGTTTCCACCTCTTCCCGCCCCCGCCGCTGGTTGCTATGGAAACCAGGGCACCTCGGGCTCCCAGAGCTCAGCCCAGGTGCTGCCAACTCCAGGAATAATGTCAGAGCGTTAGTGAAGCAAAGCCCGGGCCGCCGGCGCCTTGCGCACACCGTGCGCCCTCCCGGCCACGTTCGTCCAGCGTCTGCGCCTTGGCCTGGGTGCCCGCGGCGAGCCCGCCCCACGTGCACACCTGCCCTCGCGGGCAGGCCCGGGTGTGAGCGGGTGTGTCTGGTGCCTGCGGGCAGTCACGTGATCAGGCGTGTGCGTCCACAGCGCGGCGCTCTTACTGACCATCTCGGAGATGCTAAGGCAGGTAACACTTCTGTAGCGCTCGCTATGTCCCAGGCACCGTGCTCCAGGTTTCACCTGGATTCTCTCATTCAAACTTGACAACAAGAGGACCTACGTGTGGCTTCTAGCATTATTCCCAGAAAAAGAAACTGAGGCACAAAGAGGCTGTGTGACTTGCCCGAGGCCCCCCAGGCTGGCGGGCGGCAAAGTGCGTGAGTCTAACCTCTGGCTCTGTACTGTGGAGGCGAGGGCTTTAAAGGGCACTGGCTCCCACACGGCTGCACTGTAAACGCCACCTCTGGCACTTGGTAACACACGGGTTCCTGGACCCCACCCAGGCCTGATGAAGCAGAGTCACCAGGGTGGGGCCCGGAAGCTGCATTTTAACACAGCCCCCCAGGTGAGGCTGCACTGCAGCCAGGACGGACAACCACTGCTCCAACCCAGGTGCGGTAGGCTGACAGGGTCGGACGGGGGCGACCGGGTGACGGGGCTGTCCTGTCAGTCCTGATCCCGGCCCCAGACACAGGCAAAGGCCGGAGGCCAAAGTGCCTCCATTCCAGAAGGTCTGCAAGCAGCAAAGTAACCAAGGAAGGGGCGACGGCTCACCCCAGGCAGGGCTCCAGAAGTCAGTTATGAGTTATGTGGCTTTGTGGCCTGCCAGGCACGGATTTCCGCCCACCCCACCCTCTCACAATGAGTTGGGTGTTGGGGTGTGGGGGAGGATTGCCACAACCTGCTGTTCCCAGCCCGGCCCGAGGCAGGGAGGGTCAGTGACCTCACCTGGGCATGGCCCCCAGCGCGGGCCGAGCCAGGAGGGGCTCCCCGCGTCAGACCTCAGGTGGAGCCACCAGACCACAGGGCAGGGGAGCAAAATGTGACCCCCGAGGTTCTAGGCGCTCCCAGAACAAAGGGGAAGGAGCAAAGCTTGGTTCCTGTCATGGAGGAAGGAGCAATCTAAGCTTTCCTGAGGATGTCAAGAGGTGACGCCGATGGGGTTGAGAAGTAAATGCATTTCACGCAGGAGGGCCACATAAAGTAAACGTCAGGCAACAGCAAGTAACACCATCTGGCTAGAGCGAAAGGTCAAAGAGAGGCGTGGCTGGAAGAAGGAAAAAAACAAAAACTGGGTAGGGATATGGCTCAAGCAATTGGGCTCCCGCCTACCACATGGGAGGCCCATGGTTCAATTCCCAGTGCCTCCTAAAGAAGACAGAGAGCTGGAGCGACGGGCAGGCACGGCGAGCTGACACAACAAGGTGACACAACAAGAGACACATGGAGAAGAGCATAACGAGAGACATAACAAAGTAGAGAACAGAGGTGGCTCAAGTGATTAGGCGCCTCCCTCCCACATCAGAGGTCCCAGGTTCAGTTCCCGATGCCTCCTAAAGAAACAAGGAAGAACAGACACAGCAAGTGCAAAAAACAAGGGGGTGGGGAGAAATAAATAAAAATAATCTTAAAAAAAAAAAACTAGAAATATCCTGAGGCTCAGAGAAGTCAAGTAACTTGCCCAAGGTCACTCAGCTAGAAAGCTATGGAGTCAAGATTTAAACACAGGCTGCCTGGCTCCAAAGCCTATGAACTAATCACTAAGATGGGGTCCACCAAATGGCATCCTTCTCTGCATATGTTAGAATGCTGTGAAGGTCAACCTAGCCAGGTCTAGAGCCATGGCTTCTCAAAGAGGTGGGGATAGGGGTATATGTTTAAGCTACCACCACCACCACCCCCCAAGGGAAATTCAGCAATGCCTGGAGACATTTTTGGTTGCCTCAGCTCAGGGGTAGGTTGCTGGCCACCTAGTAGGCAGAGGCCAGGGAGGCCGCCAAAAACCCTGCCCTGCACAGGACAGCCCCCCACTCCAAAGAATGACGCGGCCCAAACGTCCATAGGAACCCTGGCCGAGCCACACCCCCTGGACGGAGCCCATTTCAAACAGCCAGCCAGACCATAACGCCATCTGTTTATCCCAAAGCACTGCTGCCTGGTTCCTAGCCCCGGGATTCTAACTTCATTGGGTTTGGATACAAGCTGGGCATCGGGACTTTTTTAAACCCCCCAGGTGATTCCAATGTGCAGAAAAGTTAGGGAACCACTGCCTCGAGAGGGGAGCGGGGAGGAATCAAACCACGGCGCAAAGAAAAGTCCCTAGGGAATAAATGCGACCGGCCGCCAGCCCCCACCCAGCTCTGGGAACACGCTGGTGCAGAACCAGCAGGATCCAGGGCTCCATCCGCCCCTCCAGGACACTGAGCAGGAGCCAGCCCTGGGGACGAGGAATCAGAGCTGGCAGGGCTGGAGGGGAGCCAATTAGAGAGCCGCTGTCCCTGTCTGGGCAGGAGAGGATGGGCAGGCGCGGGGAGGAAGAGGAGCAGGGAGAACCAAGACAGTGACTCAGAGGCCTGTCAGGCTGGTGACCGGGAAAGATCAGGACAGAGGGGAGAGAAAAGGTTAAGAGCAAGTGAGCCCAGTCTGGGGACAGAGCCAGAAATGACCGGTCAGTCGCTACAGGAGGTGGGGAGGGGGTGAGAGCACTGGGGGAGCCAGCTGCTGAGACTGCAGTGGGATGGCCTGCCCAGGCCAGGGGTGGCTCCACGGAGACCCCAGACCACCCCCTCCCCCCCGGCGGTCACATGGAGCCCAGCAGGGTCCCTGTAGGCGTCAGGCGATAGAAAGAAGAGACGATGGAGCCGTCAACGGGGCCGCTGGGAAGGAACCAGGCGCCGCGTGCCCCAGACCTAGTGCTGCCCTCTCGCCTCCTGCGCCTCCCCCGCCACCTTCGTGCTGTGCTGCCTCAACTTAGAAACAGCTCCTTTGAGTTCCCAGTTTACTCACCGACAAACTAAGGAGGGTGAAACCCAAGACCTCTAGGAGTCCATCCCCTTTGTCCCCAGGCTCCCACGGGCTGCCAGAGCCAGCCCTCTGGCCAGGCTTCGAGATGGAGCCTGGAAAACCTGAGCCCTTCCAACGAAGATCCCTAAGGCCAGGCAAAGGGGCCGGGGATGGCCGGCGGGTGGGAAGAAGACTCAGGGCACAAGAGCCGCCTGCCAATGTCCGAGGACTTTCAGGAAAGAGAGATTGGCCTTGTTTAGGGCAGAGGGGCAGGGATAGGGCAGGGCCAAGCAATGGTAGTTACAGGTGCTTAAGGGTCAGCACTGAACGGGCAGAGCTGCATTCCAATAGAGAAGGCGTGCTTGTCAGGTAATGGGCTCCCCGTCACTAGGGGCCACCAAGCTCGGGCCGGGTGACTAGTTTTAGGGGCACAGGGGATTTGCCCAGTGGCTATTTCAACTTCTAGACCTTGAGCCCTAAGACTCAAGTTCCCAGAGACCTGGGGCCTCTCCTGAAGGCTCCTCTCTCCCTGGGAGAGCTGTCAGGGTTTGGGCTCTGGATTCTGCCTCCAGGGGAGCGGGGCCTACATGCTCTGGGTAAAGCACACGACGTCTGCTTCCCTGTTTTCCTTGCCCTTCGCCGGGACCACAGGCGTCCTGCCGCACCGTCCTGTCTCCCACGGCCTCACCCAGGCCTCCCGTGGAGGTAGAGGGCAGCTCCTGGGGGAGGGGTCCTCCCAGCTCAAGCCAGGGGGGCATCTACAGCCTCCTGAGGCCCCCACCCCCTCTCCCTGCTGTCGGCCCCAGGAGAGCCAGCAGGGGGAAGGGACCCCAAGAAAGCCCCTCTCCACTCCCAGATAAGGACAGGACCCTGTATGGGCTTTGAGTGATAGCCCTGTCCTTCCGGAGCATCTCCGATGGGGGCTGGGGGGTGGGGGTCACGGGCACGGGCTGCGTGATCCCGGAGCCAAGAGCCTCCCCCCGGCACCCATGCCTGACCCGACAGGCACCCGCCTCCTCGCCAGCAGGAATGTGAAGGAATGTGCACCTCCCACCCACGCCAGGCCCGGGGAGACCTGGAGGAGCCAAGCGCTGGCAGAGACCGGAGGTCCACGAGGACCCTCTCAGGGAGCCTGCAGGGATGGCTGCGCCGGGCCGCCAGCCCCCAGCTGCCCCCGCTGCATTCTCCTCCCCTGCGCCCCTGCCCCGGCCAGCGCAGCTGCTCCTGTCCCAAGGGGGCACTGAAAACGCCCTCGCAGGGCTCCAGGAATAAGCAGAGCTGCCCACCCCCACGGCTGCCGTCCCACCCTCACCGCAGGAGAGCCCCATTTCCCGTCCGCAGACACCACCCATGCTGGTCAAGGCCCTTCCAGAAATCAGAGCAGGCTCACCAGGGCTTCCTGGGCATGGCGAGGCCTGGCCGGCCGAGGGCCGGCAGCACACAGTCCCTGGACAGCGCAGACCTGGCCGCCCGGCAGTGGCACCTCCAGGTGAGTCCCCAGCGCCAGGCAAGGAAATCAGGCCACAGCCCAGTAGCCAGCTAAGCGCCCGCCCGCCTAGCCGCTCACGCCCCACGACTCCAGATCCCAGAACAGGCATGTCCGTGGTTACCATAGGAACTCGCTGAAGCCAAAAAAGGCTCCGCACAGGCCCTGGTGTGGACCCTCGAAGCTCGCGTCCACCCGCCCGGGTGAGCATGCACGCAGGCCGACACGCTTACACACGCACACACCGGCACATGCCTGCACACGCCGGCCTGCTGTCCTGCTCAAGGCCCATCCTGAAGAAGTCAGCGGATCAGGGCCTACACCGAGGCAGAAGCAGAGCCCTGCCTGGAGCGGGTCCGAGAGTGGGCTCCCCGCACACCGCGTCCTGCCAGCTGTCGGTTACCAGTGGCACCGACAGTGCCCGCCTGGGGCTCGCCTGCCAGAGGCACCGCAGCAGCTGGAAAAGGAGGGCGCCGGGGCCGGACCACTGCCAGCCATGCCTGATGCCCACGCCTCTCCCCTGCCCCCTTCTGTGGGACACGGAATGGGTCACACCCCCCCTCCCCCAAACACCCAGGTTCCCCATCCCTGTGGATCTCAGCACCCAGGGGCTCACCCAGAAACAGAGTGGTCTCCTTGACCCTTCCCTCGCCCTCACCCCCCACATCCACCTCCTCGACAGCTCTCTAAGCTGTCTACACTCTCCAGCCTACCGGTCAACACTCCCCAACCCCCCCACCAGTCAGCCTGATGGCACCCGAGGGGACCCTCGGACTCAGTTCTGGCCACATTACCCCCAGGTCTAAACCCTTCAATGCCCACCCCCATCACTCGGGGAGGCCGCTCCAGCCCCCCACAGCCCGCCCCGGCACTTCCACCGCACTTTCGATCTGAGGTCCCACCGGCCATGCCACGCCACACCGCCTCTGCGGGGGCTGCGGCCCTCTGGGACGGCTTCTCTCTTCCCAGGGCCGCCCCTCCCCGCACCTGGAGGCTCAGCTCAGGCATCAAGGCTCCAGGAAGCCTCCCCTGCCCACCCTGGAGGAGCCCTCCCTCCTCGCTCCTCTCAGGGACATCTGTCAGGACTTGTCACAGTCCACCTGTCCCGCACCGCCGGGCGTCCGTCTCCCCGTGCGGTCGTACACGTTCGTGAGCAGAGGCTCTTTTTCATCTTTGCTCCCCCCCCCCACCAACCCCAGGCCTGACCCTGGATGGGGTGTAGACATCCAGTAAGTGTTGGGTGAACGGGTTCAGCCGTTTACCAACGTCAAGTTCACCCTGTCCCTGACCCCTCCCAAGCTCAGCGGCTACCCCGAGGGTGGAGGACAGGAGCTGACCAGGACGGCTGAGCCCCGCAGGGCGCCTAGTCCACAGCAAACAAAGAGCTGGAGGCCAAAGTGGGGAAAGGAATTTGTGACCGCGGCCCTCACCCAGACTCCCTATGGAAACCATGCTAGAGCCAAGGGGTTAGCTGGGAAGAAAGGGGCTTCCTGAGAGGAAGGCTGGAAAGCTGGAGGCAGAGACTTGATTCAGGGACCCCAGTGCCACACTCTGCTTCTCTCCCACCCCATCCCTCCCCCCCGCCGCCCAGGAGGATGTGGCTTTGCTAAGGCCATGAGAACCAGGAGAGGGAGATGTTTATGGGAGTCACCCAGACTGCCTATGTGATTCTCACCGATTGAGGGAGGGAGCCCTGTGCTTCAAGGGGCGGTGGCAGGGCCAGGAATTGAGCTTTCCAGCTCTGGCAAGCCCCCAGCCCCCCGCGGCTGCCATCAGGGATCCCAGGGGCCAAGGAGAACTACGCCGAGACACGCGGCTGTGGCTGCCCTCTGCGGCCAGCTCACGTCGGGGAGCATTTTGAATCCTCAGGCTAGTTAATCCTGAAACTTAGAGTAGGGGTGGCTGTAGGAAGTATCTCTGGGTCAAACCACAGTACAGCCAAACGCTTCCCCACCACTGGCCAGCCTGTCGAGAGGCTCCTCCAGGCCCTCTCCAGACTCTCCCGCGAAGGAAACGAGGGCCTCATTTCCCCTAGAGCTCAGTCTGCACCTCATCCCTCTTCAGAGATGCCACTTCGAGGGACCAAGAGCCGGGACCACTCCTTTAAAAGTTGAATCCTCTTTCCTACAAGGCAATGGATTCTAGATTTCCCCATCACAAGGAGTGTGCAGGAAACCGTGCCCCCGTCGCCACACTCACGCAGCCACAGCCAGGGCCTGGGTGCGACGGTCAGCTCAGGCGGCTGCAGCCCAGGGTAGGGCCCACCAGCCCAGGCTGACCAGGGAGCTTTCTGCTCTAACCCCAGACTCCTGGCCCCGCCTCGCTGGGCTCTCCTCTACGGCTCAACCCCTGCAGAATGGGACCCTGTTCCAAGCTGGGCCCCAAAATAGGCTGGAGAAGGGGGAGCCCCACCTGCTGACCCCACCTCTCCATCCTTCCACCTGCATGTGAAAGACCAAGCGTGACAATCCATAGATGATTCATTCAGCAAATACAGACTGAGCGTCTGCTGTGTAACAGCCCGAGGAGGCCAGACAGGACGCGCAAGGGTGCTTGCTCTCATTCATTCGCTTGTGCAGGCATTCACGTATTCAACAGCGAGCACCTACCATAACCAACGTCCTGGGACAAATACAAAAGGGCATGAGCCACGAATGTAAACCCTCAGAAGGTCAAAGCTTGAAGGGAGCAGGTTGGATGCTAGTCCAACCCTCCCATTTTACAGATGGGGAAACTGAGGCCCA
This sequence comes from Dasypus novemcinctus, assembly GCF_030445035.2. Lineage (NCBI taxonomy): Eukaryota > Metazoa > Chordata > Mammalia > Cingulata > Dasypodidae > Dasypus > Dasypus novemcinctus. The sequence continues at coordinate 30,982,406 of NC_080693.1, forward strand.
GAGAGGTTGACGATTCGCCCATTGGTGAGCCAGGGGCTATAACCAGGGCATCCCAACGCACACTCCAGGCCTCTTTCTACCTGGTGCTACCACCACTGCCCCCCTCCAGGTTCCCTGTGTGACCCCATGTTCCCTGTGGCCCCCTGCCCTTAAATACTTGCCTCTGAGGATCTTCATCATTGAGGTACCCAGACCCCACTCGACCTGGGCCTCAACGCCCCCCTCCCATGCACAGCATTGTAGAGGCAGGGATGCATTCTGTGGCCAAGACACACAGGCTCTCCATACACACAGCCCCTTGCACACACTGGGAAGGAGAACGGGACAGCAGGGGGCAGGTAGGGCTGAGAACGACGCAGGTCCACCCTGGACTGGGACAGCCATGACATCAGTCCCGGATTCAAATCCCAAATCCATCACTTACTCACTGTGTGACCATAAGCCAGTGGCCTTACCTCTCCCAGACTCCGTTTTCTCTCCCATAAAATGCAGAGAACAGTGGCATCTGCTTCATGAAGCCTCAGGAAACTGCAATGCAACCTGCACACACAGTCAGTGCTCGGTGATGTGAGGCCAGAGCCCCCATGCCCAGAGCTGCGTGGCTGACTGTCCCTGGGCAAGGGACACCAGGTCCCTGGGGAGGGAGCCAAGAGGATCAGGGCATGTGGGTGTCTGCTGCTCGGTGAAGAAGTAACAGGCTGCATCAGTGGAGAGAAAGATGCCTCGCCCAGTGGAGGCAGAAGGAAAGAGGCATCTGGTGCTGGCAGAGCCCCCGCAGTGAGCAGGTGGCCGCCTGATTGGCCTGCCGGTCAGGAGAGCTATATCCTGGCCATCTGGGCAGAGATCCATTTGGGCACTGCCAGCAGGGGTGGGGGGAGCTGATATTCCTGTTGGCCCCAAGGGTAGTGGGGGACAGCATAAAACTTCTTCCGGTGTCTGCCCAGCCCACAACACTTTTCCCTTCTCTGAGAACTAACCCCTCCCACCTAAAGAGGGGGCCACAGCCATCTTTTTTTTTTTTTTAGGAGGTACCAGGGATTGAACCTAGGACCTTGTACAGGGAAAGCAGGTGCTCAACATTGGGCTATACCTGCCCCCTTATAGCCATCTTTTATCCCTATAATCCACCTTTTCAACCCAACTGATTGGACCAGGGGCACATAACTGACCCACGCTTGGCCAATCAGATTCTCTCTCTCTCTCTCTCTCTCATGTGTTTCAATACTTTTATTGAGCTATAATTTACATACCATTCAATTTACCATTATAAAGTGCACAGTTCAATGGTTTTTAGTATATTCACAGAGTTACACAACCATCTCCACTAATTCCAAAATATTTTCAACACCCCAGAAAGAAACACATATATTTTGGCAGTCACTCCCCCTTTCCCCCAAACTCACCCCCCTGTCCTAGGCCACTATTCTACTTTCTGTCTCTATGGATTTGCCTATTCTGGACATTCATATAAATAGAATCATTCAATATGTGGTCTTATGTGCTTGGCTTCTTTTCCTTAGCATGATGTCATCAAAGTTCATCCACTTTGTAGTACATATCAGGACTTCATTCCTTTCCATTGCCAAGTAATACTGTATCATATGGATATACATCGTTGTATTCATACACTTATCAGCTGACAGACATTTGGGTTGTTTCCGCTTTTGGATTTTTATGAATAATGCTGCTATGAAGATTTATGTACAGACATATGTTTGTACAGACATATGTTTTCATTTCTCTGGGGTATATACCTAGTGGAATTGCTAGGTCATATGATAACTCTGTTTAATCTTTTAAGGAACTGCCAGACTGTTTTCCAAATTAGCTGCACCATTTTACTTTCCCACCAACAATGCATGAGGGTTCCAGTGTCTTCACATCCTCACCAACAATTATTACCTGCCTTTTTATTATAGCCATTCTGGGAGTGAGTGATAGATGATTGTTATCTCGATTTGCATTTCCGTGATAGCTAATGGTGTTGCGCATCTATCCATGTGCCTGTTGTTCATTTGTATACTTCCTTTGGAGAAATGTCAATTCAGGACCTTTTCCAATTTTGTAATTGAGTTGGCTTTTTATTTTTGAATTGTAGTCTTTTATATTTTAGATATAAGTCTCTTATCAGATAGATGACATGCAAATATGTTCTGATTCTATGGGTTGTTTATTCACTTTATTAACTGTGTCCATTGATGCACAAAAGATTTGAATTTATCTACTTTTCATCTGGTTGCTTGGGCTTTTGGTGTCATATCTAAGAATCTAATAAAAAATCACCAAGATTTATGCCTATGTTTTCTTCTAAAAGTTTTATAATTTTAGATTTTTAATTTGGGTCTTTTATCTCTTGAGTTAATTTTTGTATATAGTGTGAATTTCATTCTCTGATATGTGAATATCCAGTTGTTCCAATCCCACTTGTTAAGAACTATCCTTTCCTCATTGATTGCCTTGGCACCCTTGCTGAAAATCAATTGACCATAAACGTAAGGGTTTAATTCTGGACTCTCAGTTCCACTCCACTGATCTTTCCTGATGTACTGAGTACCACACTGTCTTGATGACTGTAGTTTTAAAGTTTTGAAATCAGGAACTATGAGTCTTCCAACTTTGCTCTTCTTTGTCAAGAATATCCTTGAATTTTTCATATGAATTTTAGAATCACCTTGTCAGTTTCTGCAAGGAAGCCATCTGGGATTATGTTCAATCAATAGTTCCGTTTGGGGAGCTTTGCCATCTTAACAATAATAAGTCTTTCATGAACATGTGATCTTTTTTTCCATTTATTTAGGTCTGCTTTCATTTCTTTTGGCCCTTTCTCTAAGAAAATTAGAAAATGGGATGCAATTCTAGCTGCCTACCTGAACAGAGGAGATGTAAACTTGGGAAAGGTGGTTGCTAATGTGGCGTGGCCACACTCAGTCACATCTGGGTCAGAGCAGAAAAAAACTATGTGTGCACACACACAGGTGTGAGCTAAAGGTCTCCAGCTCCTTCTGAGCTACCTCCACTGTCTTCCCTTGGGTTCTCAGACACACTGAGATCATTTCCATAAATTCCACCTTTTGCTTAACCAGATGACACAGGGTTTGTTTCTGATCATCAAAAGAACATGGGAACATGGTCCTACACCCCACACTAAACCACCATCTCACTTCTCCCCGCCCGTGCCTGAACCCTCAGACTGTCCCCCCAGAGACCCCACTGGAACCCCGAACCCAACAGCGGTCCATGCTCCCAGCCTTCACTCTGCCCTGTACATAGCACTCTTCCAGGTAACAAATGTCACATAAACAGGCCATCGATAAATGCTTGTGAAATTCAACAAGATGGCCCAGGATAGCACCAAAAGAAACATTTCTACCAACCTATACCCCTTATTCACTCTGCTTTCCTGCCTACCATCTCATTCAATATGCAAGAAGCTCTGGGAAGGCCATTAGACCAAAGATAAGGAAACCGTAGCCCAGAGAAGTTAAGTGTCTTGCCCAAGATTGACTTGCCAACCCAGCACAGGCACAGGTAAGCCCATTGTCCCAAAGTATCTTTAAAAGCCTCTTTAGAAGCCACTTCCTCCTGGCAGTCTTCTGGGACTGCTCCTACTACACCCCTTGCATCAATTCTACAAAAAGGTTATAAGCTCTCAGAGGGCAGGGACAGTTTACCCTCCACCCCAGCCCTGCCAGTGGCCTACCTGCACCCTTCTGAGCAGAACAAACCAGAGTGGGAAACCTCTTATTAATATCTTTTTTTTAATAGACTCCTTTTTTTAAAGATTTATTTCATTTATTTCTCTCCCCCTCCCCCCCTGTTATCTGCTCTCTCTGTCCATTCGCTGTGTGTTCTTCTGCGTCCGCTTGTATTATCAGGTGACACTGGGAATGTGTCTCTTTTTTGTTGCATCATCTTGCTGCATCAGCTCTCCATGTGTGCAGCACCACTCCTGAGCAGGCTGCACTTTTTTTTCACGCGGAGCGGCTCTCCTTGCAGGGCGCACACCTTGCGCGTGGAGCACCCCTACAGAGGGGACACCCCTGCGTGGCACGGCACACCTTGCATGTGGCAGCACTGCACAATGGCCAGCTCACTACATGGGCCACCTGGGTTTGAACCCTGGACCTCCTATATGGTAGACGGATACTCTATCAGTTGAGCCACATCTGCTTCCCTCTTATTAATATCTTGACCCTCCTTTATGACAACCCCCAAGACTGGCTGTGGCTTGCCCAGGGACCTACACCCAGGAAATACATGGTCAGTGCTGGCAATTGAATGGCATGGCAGAGGGAGGCTGGCCTGGAAGCCCTTTCCGCTGTGATGGGAGGAACTGCTCTGAAGGAGGGCAGCTCACCAGGGGAGTTTTCCTGTACAACCTAGTTCACATGTAGCAGGATAATATTTTGAGCTAGTGACTAATGCTATTTTTCCTCCTTGAATTTCCCTCCTCCAATTCACTCAGTTGGAGCAGGTAGGCGGTCAGTACTCCCTGTCCCAAAGGAAGGATGAAGATGGAATTAGGCTAGACATTCACTAAGTCTCAAAGGGGGAAAGAGGATCAGGATGCAGACAAAATGGCTCAGCCAGAAACACGGAAGGAAAAGGAACGAAGAAGTCCAGGGGTTCCAGGAGAGAGATGTGTGGTGTGCCTGCTCGAGGCTCCAACTAGACCAGCAGACATATGGTAAACTGAGGCAGACCAAACCACGAGCACAGTTGCTCAACAATTCCCAGACCCTGACTCTGGCATGGGGGACTCAGAAAGCCCCAGGGCCACGTAGACCAGGAGGTCAGGTCTGCCATCGGATGTCTCAGCAACCAGCTGGCCCCTCTCCCCCACAAACACACACAGGTAACAGGGCAGTTTGTGATGCTCGAGAGCTGGTTCTAGTTCAGGTAGGCAGGGGCGTCAGGAAGACAGCTCGACAGAACTGGGCTTCAGAGAGAAACTAAGATGACCGAAAGCGCAGGCGTCTTTCCCACACCGCAGGCCGAGAGCCAGCAGTCACGCCGCTGCAGCGTTCTCGCCCTTCTGGGCCCGCCGCGCCCGTTTCCACCTCTGCTGTTCCAGGACAAGAATCAAGAGCCTAGTCTAAGCTTCTCCAGCCCAGAAGCCCCCAGACTCTGACGGAGAAGCCGACAAACACCACAGCCCCATTCAGCCTTCCCTCCGCGTGGGGGAAACAAGGGCCCCAGAGGACAGTGTCTTTCTTTGACAGAACAGGAAGTGGCTACTCACTTGACCTTCAGACTCGCCAGCATGGTCTTGTCGATCCTGCCAAGAGAGAAAGCAAGGGCTTCAGTCAGCGCTGGGGCCTGGTATCTGCAGGGGCGGGGACCCGGGACCAACCCGGACCACCAGACATCAGGGTGGCAGGGGACAGCTGCCCTAAGGGAAGTTCACTTCCAGCCCAGGAAAGGGAGGACCGTAAGTTTTGAGAGGATGGGGCCACATATAACCATGGGAAATATTATTCTCCCCATTTTAGAGATAAGGAAATGGAGGTTCAGAAAGGTGAAATCCCTTGTCCTGTCTGAATCCAGACCTCTCTTCAAAACCCCCACCCCGGCTAGAGGATTCTGCCACCCAGCTCTATCAGCCACGAGCTACCGGAGGTGCAAGCACCGCCGGCACCCCAGCACCAGGGAGCCTCCTGCTCAGGGAGCTGCCAGTCGGTCCAAGGAGGCAGACCCATGCCTGGGACAGAACCTGACGGCAGGCTCCAGGATGAACCGGCACAGGAGCGCAGAGCAGGGAAGGCTGCTCTGGCAGCCCGCTCCGCGCCCGCAGCCTGAGCCTGCCCTTGCTGGAAGACAAAGCCGCGCTGCGGAGCTGCTATTTTTACCTCCTGCGAATGCCAGCCCTTATGGCTGGTTAAAAAAAGAGAGAGAGAGAGAGGGGTCTCTTCCCCTGCTCCATTCTGTGTCTCCTCTTGTTTAGGGGTCACTCTCACCAGTGTCACCATCATTATCGGTGTCGCCACCACCAGCAGTGTCACTAAAATCAGCACCACCTGATCTTCTTCTGGTCACCCCTGTCTAGCCAGCTCAGCTGCACCTCAGGTTTCCCACACAAATGACGAACGGAGGGGGCAGGGAGAGGGGAGAGGCGCCAGGGGCCACAGGGCGAGGACACAGAGCTGCCGCAGCAGTCACAGGCTGTGGGTGCTGACAGCATGGGGGGGTTGGATTCTTTCAGTTGGAGGGAGCTCCTGGCACCTTCTGATCTCAGCTCCTAACAGCAAAGCTAGCCCCGCCCCCAGCCTTGCGCCAGTCCCCCCAGCTCCTTCCCCACACCCCCTGCTGAGCCCCTCCCCCCACCCTCGCTGGGATCAGACCTGCTTCCTCTCCATTCACCCCCCCAGCTGGGGTAGACTGGACAGGAGGAGACAGAGCCCCCCCCCATTCTGCTGCCGTACTTGTAGCCCAGAGCAATGCAACTGTAACCCCTGACACACGCCCTTACAGTTTGCATTTTCTCTAGAAGTGTCCACAGAGATGTCTTTTGTTTCTTTCCACACCCCTGTGTTGTGGCTGGGGCAGAAATCTCCATTTACATACAGGGAAACCGGACCCAGAGGGGGGAAGTGTCCCATCCAAGTTCCTCAGTGAGTCAACGTGGAACCAGCGCTAGACGTGGGCCAGACTCCTGCCGCGGCGCCCCGGACAGGGTGGGCTCTGACCACCACGCCACCCCTGTCCCCGCGCCCACAGCCAGCCCACGGTGGCAACCTGGGGCAGGAAGGGGTGGCCGGCAGCTCCCCAGGGTTCCCACGCCGGGGTGTGGCCCCGGGCGGGAGGGCCCTGTGGCTGAGATGGGAGATAGGGCCGAGGGCGTGAGGCCCGGCTTTTCCCCTTTCCGGAAGCCAGAGTCCCCGGCTGCCCCCCCCCCACTGCCTTCGCTCTCCTCCCTCCCCGCCCCTCCTGCACCCCACTGGCCATCATCACCCTGTCTACCCCCAACGCCAGTGATCATCCACCAAAGCGTCCAACAGAACCTCTCAAGTGCCACCCCCAGATTCTGCACCCCTGTCTGGAGTGGGCCAGGGCGCCAGGAAACTGCATTTTAGCCCCCAGCTGGGACCCGTCCCCAGTCAATGCCCAAGGTCAGCTCTCCAGTCTACCCCTCTTTCCCTCTCTGGCCACCCTAACCCTCCAAGCCCACCAGAAGAACCTGGCAACCCCTCAGTCTCAATGGGCCCCAAGCACACGCCTTCCCGCGGCATTCACTTAGCGAGAACCGTGTACCGCGCACCACCTGCCTGCCTCAGAGACGGTGGCGGAAAGGATGGGGCAGGGTCTGCCCTCACAAAACCCGATCCCGCGGACACTGCGGTAGGCACAAGGGGGTCTCTTGGACACACTGGGTCTCTTGCTCACCTCTGTCTTCAAAGGCAGCCGTGAGTGGCCACACTTCTCTCCACCCCCCACCCCCCCAAATCCAAACCTCAGGACCACTCTGGAGCTTGGGTCCCGAGGCACGGCACTGCCACCCGGGATGAAATTCAGACCATGATCTCCTTGAGGACTCTGTGAGCCTGGAACCTTGCAAAGGGAGGTTTCTGATGACAGTCGCACTGTCTGCTCCATGCCCCCCGGAGGACACAAATCTCGGAGGCTGACCGCCCCCGCAGCCTCACACATCCATGTCCAGTCCTATACCATGACGCACACTGTGATTTGAACCCAGACCCCATCAGGACAGCAGCGCCTTGGCCCAGCCTCGGGGAGGGCCGTGAGCAGACCACACGGAGACACCCTGGCTTCGTCCCATCCTCACTGTCCCCATCTGCCAACATGGAGCATCCATAATCACCCCTGCCAGAGGGGAATGGCAACGTGCATTCAAAGAGGGGGATGGGGAAATAAAAACCCACGCACATACGGAGGCGGGGAAGTAACAGAGCCCATCTCCCCCAGCCCTCTGTGCCTCTCCCTGCCTTGCCTCCGATCCCCATGTTAGCCCACCAGCTCCACACCCGGACACCCCCCAGCAGTGGGAACCTCTCTTTGACCATGCTCCAGGTGCAGAAGCCGAAAGGAAGCGTAGTGAAAACCACTAGACTCCATTCCCCAGCTGAAGAGAAGCTGCCTGCAGCTGGCCACCAGGAACAAGTCTCTGTCCTCAGTTTCCCCACTTCTGGCCCCCTGGGGAGGAAGGAGCCCGCTCCCTTGTCCCAGAGAGAAGCTCAGCCACAAAAGGTGGCCCAGACCGCCAGGCAAGCGGCTGCAGCGCAGACCCACTGCCCAGGCTGGGAGCGAGCTAGGACCGGCTGCCGGGGGGGTGGGGGGTCTTGGAGACAGGCCGCCCCCTCCTCCCACAGCACGCCCCCTCAGAGAGAAGGCAGCCCAAAGGTCCAGCAGGCCACAGACTCCCCCTGCCACCAGGTCACAGCAGTGACTCAGACCAGAGCACACGACACTCGCACAGGCAAGTCACAGAAGGTCAGAGGCACAGACCACAAAAGAGCACACGTGGCCACACACGTAGGCACCCCCACTCCACCAGGCACACAGCGCACACAGGCTCACACAGACTGGCAATCACAGGCACACACACGTGCACACTCTGGCACACACACACTCAAGTGATCACAGGCACGCACACCCGCATACGGGACACACGGACACGGAGACCCACACACCCAGCCACAGTCACACGCAGCCGCACTCACGCTGACACCCAGCTCCGAGCTTCTGGACCCCCCCGGAAGACTGTACGGTGGGACAGTGAGGGAAAGCTGACCGCCCCTGCTGCACCCCACACCCCCACCCCAGGTCTCACAGCACCACACTGCCCCAGGGCCCGGAAGCACCTCCGGGCAGAACCAGGAGGCAGACGCAGCCTGAGCCCCTCTGTCCCCCGGGGGGCCCCAGGCACTCAGCCAGACTCCGAATCTAGGTTCGCTCCCACCCGTGCAACCGCCATCCCAGCCGGCACCCACCATCCGAAGCCCCCAAAGGAGACGCTGCGCTTCCTGCCAAACATGGTTGTGGCCACAGAGCCCCGGGTCCCGGCTGTTAGCAAGAGGGTTGTGGTGCAGCGGGGTCAGCGCCCCCGGCACAGCGGGAGCCCAGGAGGCACACTCCCCCCTCACCGGCCTGCCCCCGGCACTTCCTGTGGGTGAGCCTGCAGGGCCCCGGAGGTGTGTCCTGCCCTCGGGGAGGCACCAAGACAGGCAGGGGAGGTCACAGAGGGCAGCTTCCCCCACCCAGAGGAACCCGCCCCTCCGGAAGGGGCTCAGCTGGCAGATTGCACCACAGCCCGAGTTGGCAACTTGGCCCCACACGGCCCTGGCTTCCTGAAACCCAAAGAAGGCCTAAGGATTCCCACAGCCATGCCTGGGGGGCGGGGAGGGACCCGGGTGTAAGCCCCAGGGAGCCCTGAGGATTGGGGACCCTCACACCGGCTCCCTGAGGCTGCCTGAGACGGGGACCTTTGCTTTCCCACTCCACAGAGTCGCAGCACATGCCTGATAAACCAGCCACACAGTGAGTAAATGCGCCTGCAGGCACAAGGCACCTACGCGTGCATGCACACACTGGCACATGCCCTTGTGCACAGAGGCACAGGATGCATGCACACACGCAGCCACACCCATGCTCGTGTACATGCCCTTAGACATACATGCACAAGTGCGTGCTCCAGCAGACAGTAAGAGAGACCCATGAGCACACATCTCACCTACATACACATCGCCTTATAGACACATGCGTGTACATATCCACTTCACGTGCACACACCCAGGCACTCACCCAGATGACCCACACATGCATACACAGGCCCAGCTCTGCACTTCTCGGACCCTCTCGAGCGTCCAGACAGGGGTCTCGGCAGTGCCAGGCAGTGGTGGGGTTGGAGGAACGGCACGTGCAGTGTGTGTCTGTTTTTCCAGCTAGAACTCAGGGTTCTTCCTCCTCTCTGCCTGCACCAGTGCTGACCACGCCATGTACACAGTGGGCACTCACTGCCTGACACTCAGTGTGCCCGCAGCCCCTTACAGGGATGTGGCACATTCACTCAAGTACAAGGACATGGGGGTCGGTGGGCCCAGACGGGGTGCCAGGTCCCTGCCCAGCAACCAAGCAGTGGAGCAGGGGAAATAAAGCTCGTGGCTGCTGCCACTGAGCCCCACCCCCTGGCTGACCCACCTGCTGGTGCCTGTTTGGAGCCGTTGCCACTCTGGGCATTCGGAGGCTCCACACTGGGGTTGCCAAAGGGCCAATCCGCAGGTCGCAGGCAAAGGACGCAGGGGTTTCTGTCTTCCTGACGCCTCTGCAGCAAGGAAACCTGCAGGAGCTTCAAGCAGCACCCTGGGATGGGCTGGGAGGGTGCAGCTTCCGAGTCCCGGCCCAGTTCAGGGCAGGACTAGGGTCGAATGGGCACTCCCGTCCTCCAAGGCAGCCCGTCCCGCAGCAGGGGCCTGGGTGCTCCTGGGTCAAGGCCTCGCCCTCCGCCCCCACCAGAGCCCCCGGAAAGGAAGGAGCAGGTGGTTCATGCAGGGGCTGCTTCAGACCGGCTAGCTTTCGGGCCAGACGTCCACTCGAGAGGGCAGCGAGTGCCTGTCGGCCCTGCTGCACCCACTCCACACCCAGCCCCACTCCCACCACCCTGGAGATGCTCAACAGTTATCGTGGACGCCCCGGGGCCCACCTGCCCTGCACCCATTTCTCTTCCCTCTGAGGAAAAACACCTCGAGGTGCAACTCACCCCTGAGGTGTGGCCTGCGCTCCTGGCCAGCCCTGGCCACTCAAGGCACTCCAGGGTCCTGGGTCAGGAGCGGGCAAGAGACCTAAGCAGTAAGACTCAATCCCCAGATCTCTCTCCTCCCCCAAGGGCTGTTAAACTAACAGGATGGAAACACCCGGCTGCGGGGAGCAGGCAGGAAAATGAGGCCCACCCAGAGAAAGGGGAGAGAACTGGAAGACAGGAAAACACGAGAAAGGGCAAGTGTTAATGACATCACCTGAACTTCCCGTCAAGCTATGCTAGAAACCGGAAAGACCCTTGGGTATATGAAAGCCAACCTATCCCTTTTGTTCCTAAAGCCAGTTTGAGTTGGATTTCTCTCACTCGCTACTGAAAAGTCCCAACGAAGCTAAAGAGTTTGAGTGAGGGCGAGAACAAGCTAGCAGACTCGCCAACGCCTACTCTACACCGCGCACTGTGCTGGGGGCAGAGGACGCCCCCGTGAGCGCGATGCAGCTCACAGCCTCTGCCCAGGAATTGCTGGGGTGGGAGTCACATGGGTTGGTTACTAATAAAACTGCATCTGCAAACGACTTTCTTTCTCACGGACTAGAGGGAGTTCATGGCGAGCCCATGACTGCAGTGCACTCTGACGTGCTCTCCCGGGTGAGAAAGGGGGACGGTTACAGCCACAGCAGGCGCCTCTCGTCCTTATCTGCGCACGCGCATGACCACGTGTGAGCGCGGTCCATCACGCGCACTGCTGGGGTTGACACGCTGAGAGATGCTCTGACCCAGGGCCTCCAAGCCCACGGAGACACCCAGAAAAACACCCAAGGGGGAGGCCACGTGGACCAGGTGTTCCCAGAGCCAGCGCTGAGGAGGGCAGCCCAGGGCGGGACAGGGAGCTGCACTCCAAGACCTCGGCCGCTCCCACCCTGAGCCTGGTTTCTCCCAGCTGGGATTCCGGTCTCTTTCCCGGCAGCCCTAAAAGGCACTTATGAGATTCAGACACCTGGCCGAGGGGACAGCGGCCTGGCTGCCTTAGCAGGGAGGGGCACAGAACTCACGACATCCTGCACCTCCTTGATGCCCCAGCAGATCCGGGGACCTTGCAAAGGTCAGGTGGACCCAGCCCACCCCACCTAACCCCAGAGGGAGAGCAGGTTCCCATTTTCCAGATGGCTTTTAATTTTGCTCCTCCACTTCCCTCTCCTCAGTTCCCACTCTCCCAAACTTTGGAATCAAGCACACTTAGTATGGGGCTGGTTCTAGCACCTCCTCACTGTGCAACCTCGAGCAAGTTACTTAACCTCTCTGGACCTCCATTTTCTCTTCTTATATGGGGCAAGTGCCACCAATCCCACAAGATTCATTACAAATGAATGCCAAAAGATGGAAATAATCCAGGTTTCCATTAACCAATGAATGCGTATTCACATGATGTACACACACAATGGAATATTATGCAATTTAAGAATAAATGAAGTCGTGAAGCATATGACAACATGGATAAACTGAAGGATGTCATGTTGAGTGAAGCAAGCCAGACAAAAAAGGACACATATTGTATGACTGTGCTATTATGAACTAAATACATTCTGCAAATTCATGGATTTAATAACTAGAATTTGGGTCACCAGAAAATAGAACGAGGCTAGAGAATGGAAAGCTGAAGGGTAACCTGTTCAGAATTGGTAAAAAAGTTGTGTGTAAATCTTTGGAAATGAATAGAAAAGGTGAAAGCACAACCTAATGTTTGTAACTAGCAGTGCTTTTATATGGGTACGACAGTGGTTGAAAGAGAAAGACTAAGGCCGTGTATATCACTAGAAGGAAAGCTTAAAAATGTAACATGGGACTGCAGAGCATAGTAAAAACGCATATGAAATATAAATATGGGTAATATTGCATATATAAGACTGTTTTTCTCTGAAACTGAATAAACGTATGTCAATGTTAGTAAATGTTTACTATCAAGGAAGAAAAACCCCACCATTATGCTAAGTGAAAGAAACCAAACACAAAGTACTACATATTGTATGGTTCCATTTATATAAAATGTAAATATAAATCAATTTACAAATTTGGAATTAGAGTAGTGGTTATGTAAGGCTGGGGAAGGATAGAGCGCTTGAGAGGTGACTGCTAAGGGGTGGGGAGGTTTTCTTCTTGGAATAATGAAATTGTTCTAAAATTTTTTTGTGGTGAAGAATGCACAACTGTGATGACACTAAAAGCCCTTGATTGTATACTTTGGATAGATCATATGGTACATGAATGTATCTCCATAAAATAGCTTTGGAAAAAAAAGGCCTGACCTTAAACCCTGAGCCCAGGGCTCCACCCCCGTCGTGGGAGCTGCCACAACCATCCAGTGAGATGCGGCCCCTCCCCGACCCTGCTCAGCTTCCCGTCCCCTCTGCTCTGATCCCTTCGTTCCTCTTCTGGGTGGGGGTGGGCAGCGAGGGGGACGTGGACTCTCTGGGAAGGACTGTGCGTCAAGAGAAAAGGGAAGCGCCCTGCGAGCCAGCCCCGGCCGTCCCTCTCCCCCCAGCCGCAGCCCAGCTTCCTCTCAGACCTCGGCTGACCCCCAAGCCCGGCAGTCTGAGTGGCGGTGAGGACAGGATACGAGGACCGGGGAGCCAGGGGTAGCACCCGCTTCTGTGAGTTTACTAGGGGCCAGCGCCCTCCTAACCACTTAGTTTGTTTCAACCTCTTGAGATGGTACCATCGTTGTCCCCATTTTACAGATGAGGAAACTGTGGCTCAAAGTTATGGAACTTGAAGCAATCACCAGGTTTGACGGTGGCACAGCCAGGTCTGACTCCAGAGCTCCGTACCGTGACCTGCATCGGGAGGTACTAATCCCCAGATCAAAGCTGCCCTCCTGGTTCTGGAATATACAGAAATGCACAGTCCATGCAGTGACCATTTTGTAGGAAAGGAAATGAAGGTCCTGAAAGCAAAGCTCGGCTCAGCAGCAAGGAAAGCAAGTGCCCGAGGCCCCGCGACGCCTAGCTGGATGGGCTCCTTCTCTCCCAAGGCCGCTCCTCACCGCTCCCGCAGACCCCGCTTTGGGTCCCAAGGCCCACGCTTCCCTGGTGAGAGGACCACGGGTGTCCAGGAAGGACCAGCCGAGGGGCAAGTGCCAGCCAGAGCCCCACCCCGCCAGGCCAGAGCTCCAGCTGCCATGGGCTTGAGAGGTCCACGGGGCTGAGAGGGCTGGCGGGGCCAGGAGGAGGGGCACAGGCCCGACCGCAGCAGCCCATCCTTCACGTCCCCAGCTTCTCGGGGATGGGGGAAGGAAGGGACAGTGTGGTTCCCCCCCCCCCGGGTAACTCTGCCCTCACAGCCAGTGACCTGAAAGCTGAGACAAGCTCCTCTCCCAGGCACAGGAATGAGGCAGTTACAGGAAATTCAGGAAACAGATGCCCCTGGAGAAGCAGGCACTGGATCGTTCAGCCTGGATCTTCCCCCGCCCCAGGCAGCATGAGCTGGCCCTGGTGCCAACCTCGGGGAGCTTCTATTTGGGGGGGCGGGACTTCAGTTCACCGCTCATCAAAGGAGGGACTACATTAGCCTCTGCTTCCTTTACAAATAGGACAATGGCGAGAAATATACTGTCATCTCCAGGGAACCATGTGGATATTCAGCGCGAGCGAGCCCACAGCAGTTAGGAACCCACACCTTGGGCTAAAACATCTCACAACTGTATAGTGATTTACAGTCCACAGATCACTTCCCTGCTAGACTGAATTTCCCATTGCACAAGTTATGAAAAGCAAGATGATGACAAAATAATTGCAAGATGCATGCTTGTGAAAACTGGGTTCCAAGAGCAGGACCTAGACACAAATAATTGCACAATTTATTCTTATCTGTTCGGTAATGCCAGTCTACCGAGAGCTGCTAACAATATGTGGCTATGGACTAAAGAAGCTACAAAGGGGAACAGATGTGGCTCAAGCAGTTGAGCGCCCACCTCCAACATGAGAGGTCCCAGGTTCAGTTCCCACTGCCTCCTAAAGATAACAAGCAGACAACGAGCAAAAATAAACAAGCAGACAAGCAAACCAAATGAGCAGACAACAAGCAAACAATGAGCAAAAAGACAAAACAAACAGACAACAAGCAAACAGAGAGTCCATAACAACAACAACAAAAAGGTACAAAGGCTCATTTCTTTAAAACCTTAACCAATTTAGAAGCCAAACTGACCCCTGACTCCAGTTCTGGGACCACCCCTACCCTGAAGGGCAGTTCATCTTGCCCCAGAAACCGAGGACCAGCTCTCTCTCACAGCCTGACTCTAGAAATTTCTTCCATCTGTTCTGCTTTTAAGCATAGTTTGTGCTTCAATCCTAAGTAACAGAATTAGGGGCAAGGAAAATACAACTTTGCTAGAGGGACCGTGGACATACAAATCAGAATCCTTAAAAATGTGCATGCTGGGAAGCAGATTTGGCCCAACAGATAGAGCATCCGCCTACCATATAGGAGATCCAGGGTTCAAAATCAGGGCCTCCTGACCCGTGTAATGAGCTGGCCCACGCGCAGTGCTGATGCACGCAAGAAGTGCCATGCCACGCAGGGGTGTCTCCCAGGTAGGGGAGCCCCACGCGCAAGGAGTGCACCCTGTAAGGAATGCCGCCCAGCGCGAAAAAAGTGAGCCTGCACAGGAGAGGCGCCGCACACATGGAGAGCTGATGCAGCAAGATGACGCAACAAAAAGAGACACAGATTCCCGGTGCCGCTGACAAGAATACAAGCATACAAGCGGACACAGAAGAACACACAACAAATGCACACAGAGAGCAGACAATTGGGGGTGCGGGGAAGGGGAGAGAGATAAATAAAAATAAATCTTCTAAAAAAAAAAAAAAGCAATCATGACTTTTTAAAAAACGTGCATGCCAAAAAGGCACCTCTAGTGCAGGCCACCGTCTGTTTTGGGATCTGGGTGTTGGTTTTGCATGGGTGTGTGCATCATGTTTGTGGAAACTCATCTATTCACACACGTAAAATTCATGCACTTCTCTGTATGTACAGTAGCCTTCCATAGAAAGGTTGTTTCTCAAATATGCATGCCTTTTGACCCAGTAAATCCATTTTCAATTCCACTCCATCCCACGTGAAAAAATTCAGAGACATCTGCAAAATTGTACTTTCAAGAGTCCCCATCCCATTGCTGCTCATAATTGCAAAATGCTAGATATAGGAGGTAGGTTAAAGAAACACAGCACCTCCCAAGAGTACAGCACATTGCGACCAAGATAAAGTAGACAGTAGAAGTATATGTCCTCGCATGGGAAAACAGAGCAAATTCCTGGGTGGAAAGGAAACAGGTTAAACAACATACTCGGGGCTATAATGTTCATGGGGTAGAATTATGGGTTAGAGGTTTTTTTTTCCTTCTTTGTGCTTTTCTGATTTTTCTAAGCTTTCTGAAATGAAAATGCCTTACCTTTGTCATAGAAAAAATACAATAAACACTATTTAAAATGATGACAAATAAAAGCAAAAAAGAGACAAGAAAGGGAACAGGCCCAATGGTATAAAATCGTGGTTCTCAAATGCCCTGGACATGAGAACTGCCTGGGGCTTGAAAAGCAGTAAGCTCAAATCCCAGCCTTGCTGCTTCCTGCAGAGTGAACTTGGTCAACTTACTTAACCTCTCTGCGCCTCAGAATCCCCATCTATAAAATGGGGATAATAATAGCACCAAATCAGGATTGTTGGGAGGGGGAAAGGAGATGGCACTTGTTTAGCCCTCAGAGCAGCACCCCGCACGGAGGTACAGACACACGAGCAACTGTGACCGATAAAATTCCCATTCCATCACTCTGGGACGGGACCTGGGAATCTGCTAAAGATACAGATTCCCTAAATGATTATGATCCAGTGAAAAACGCCAAAATGAACTCCACTACAATACCCCATTATCATGCGGGCTCTGCAGTTATCGTTAGAAAGCTTCTGTAGGAGCTTCTCACTAGAGGAGATGCCACAGTCAACTCTCCTCCCTCCCTCGGTCTGCCTATCCCCTAGAAGCTGATTCAGTCCCAGTCCCGCCAAGCTCCCAGCAGAGCCTCACCTGGTTTGGCCCCTCACGGGTCTAGACCAGGAGGTGGGCAGCAGCGCCCTCTGTAGGCAAGTTTGGGTGGCGCAAGGAGAAGAGAGGTCGTGGTTTACTTCCCGGGTGGTGGCCTCGTGGCCTCTGGCAAAGGCACTGAAGGAGGGGGAAGTTCTCTGGTAGCAGGGGATGAGCAACAATGACTTAGTGGCAGAATACGTGGGTTCCAGCCTCCGTTCTGACGTTAAATGCAGCTGTGGCGAGCCACCTAAACTCCCTCCGCCTCAGGGTGTTCATCTGTAAAGAATAACTGCGGTCTTTCTTGAGAACCTGTCAGGAACCAGGTCTGTCCGGTTCCTTTCATTTAATCCCCACCACGATCGTGTCCGCTTTCCCGGGGAGGCAATGGAAACGCAGGGAGGGGAAGGGACTGGCACAAGGTCACACAGCCGGCGAGTGGCAGCCGCGGAATTCAAAGCTCGAGCCCTGCTTGGAATCATTACGCTGCTCCCAAGGGGAGGCTCACGGCAGGGCGGCCCCCCGAGGAGGGCGGCCCCCCACGGCCCGGCGGCCCCCCGAGGAGGGCGGCCCCCCACGGCCCGGCGGCCCCCCGAGGAGGGCGGCCCCCCACGGCCCGGCGGCCCCCCGAGGAGGGCGGCCCCCCACGGCCCGGCGGCCCCCCGAGGAGGGCGGCCCCCCACGGCCCGGCGGCCCCCCGAGGAGGGCGGCCCCCCACGGCCCGGCGGCCCCCCGAGGAGGGCGGCCCCCCACGGCCCGGCGGCCCCCCGAGGAGGGCGGCCCCCCACGGCCCGGCGGCCCCCCGAGGAGGGCGGCCCCCCACGGCCCGGCGGCCCCCCGAGGAGGGCGGCCCCCCACGGCCCGGCGGCCCCCCGAGGAGGGCGGCCCCACACGGCCCGGCGGCCCCCCGAGGAGGGCGGCCCCCCACGGCCCGGCGGCCCCCCGAGGAGGGCGGCCCCCCACGGCCCGGCGGCCCCCCGAGGAGGGCGGCCCCCCACGGCCGGGCGGCCCCCCGAGGAGGGCGGCCCCCCACGGCCCGGCGGCCCCCCCGAGGAGGGCGGCCCCCCACGGCCCGGCGGCCCCCCGAGGAGGGCGGCCCCCCCACGGCCGGGCGGCCCCCCGAGGAGGGCGGCCCCACACGGCCGGGCGGCACCCCGAGGAGGGCGGCCCCCCACGGCCCGGCGGCCCCCCGAGGAGGGCGGCCCCCCACGGCCCGGCGGCCCCCCGAGGAGGGCGGCCCCCCACGGCCCGGCGGCCCCCCGAGGAGGGCGGCCCCCCACGGCCCGGCGGCCCCCCGAGGAGGGCGGCCCCCCACGGCCCGGCGGCCCCCCGAGGAGGGCGGCCCCCCACGGCCGGGCGGCACCCCGAGGAGGGCGGCCCCCCACGGCCCGGCGGCCCCCCGAGGAGGGCGGCCCCCCACGGCCGGGCGGCACCCCGAGGAGGGCGGCCCCCCACGGCCCGGCGGCCCCCCGAGGAGGGCGGCCCCACACGGCCCGGCGGCCCCCCGAGGAGGGCGGCCCCCCACGGCCCGGCGGGCTGGAGGAAAGCCCGAGGCTCCGCGCGGGCCCCTGGCCGGCGCCCCCCGAGGAGAAGCAGCGCCGACCCGGGCGAGGACGAGCAAGCCCTGAGGTTCCTGGCACTCTGGGCTGGGGAGAATCATACTCCTGGCAAAGGAGCAGTGCGGCGGGTGGAGGCAGGCAGGGGAGACAGAAGGAGAAGCAGGGAGCGCCCTCGGGCGCTTTAAAAAAAGGCCTGCGGCGTCTTTGGGACATGGAGCTGCCCTGGATGGTGCTTCAGGGGCAATCACCGGACATTGTAAATCCTCACAGGGCCCACTGGATGGAATGGGGGAGAGTGTGGGCCATGGTGTGGACCGCTGACCATGGGGTGCGGGGTGCCCAGAGATGTACTTGCCAAATGCAATGGATGTGTCATGATGATGGGAGGGAGTGTTGCTGGGGGGGGGAGAGGTGGGGTGGGGGTGGTAGGGTTCAATGGGACCTCATATATATATATTTTTAATGTAATATTATTACAAAGTCAATAAAAATAAAAATAAAAATAAAAAAAAAGAAACTGTTGCCTACCAAAAAAAAAAAAAAAAAAAAGGCCTGCGGCTCCAACACAGCCTGTTGGTTGAGGATGCAGTTCTCCAGGACTGGGATGGTCTAAAAGAGTTTTACGTTCTCCACTCAAGGTCCTTCCCCTCGTTTCCCCATTTACCGGCCCCATCCCCAGGAGGACTCTGCACACTGCACAACAAGGGAGCTCCAGTGTGACCTCAAGGGGGGTGGGGGATTGGGGGCTGGGAGCCTGGAGTGAGGGGGAAACCCGGACCAAAGCCTCAGCTATGTCCAGGGGGACTGGTGGGCAAGAGTCTAGTCACTCAAGAGCATAAGCAACAAATGAAAAAATTAAAAATTAAAAACGTTATGCATTAAAGAACATTACCAAGAAAGTAAAAAAGCAATGGTAGAAAATACTTGGAAATCATAAATCTGATAAGGGTTTAATATCCAGAATATATAAAGAACTCCTAAACTCAATCGAAAGACAAACCACCCAACTTTTAAAAATGGGCCAAGGACTTGAATACCTGAATAGCCATTTCTCCAAATAAGATACACAAATGGCAAAAAAGAAAAGATGCTCAACATTACTAGCCATTAGAAAAGTGCAAATCAAAGCCACAATGAGATCATATTTCACACCCATGAGAATGGTTATTACTTAAAATGAAAAATAACCAAAATAATTGAAATCAGAGACTCGAACAGATATTTGCACTCTGGTGTTTAGAGCAGCTTTATTTACAATTGCCAAAAGGTGGAAGCAACAGTGCCCATCAACAGATGAATGGATAAACAAAACATGGTACATGCATATGCTGGAAAGAATTCAACTGTGAAAAGGAATGTTCTGAACATTCTACAACATGGATGAACCCTGAAAACAGGCATAAAAGGATAAATATTGTATGATCTCACTTATGTGAAATAGAATATTCGAAGTTTCAAGTCAGGAATTAGAATATAAGTTATGAGGGGCAGGGATAGGGAATGAGAGTTAATGCTTAATTGGCACAGAGTTTCTGTTCAGGATGACAGAAGAGTTCTGGAAATAGATGAAGGTGATGGTAGCACAACAAATGTAAACAACACTACTGAATTGTATATTTAAAGTATTTGAAATAGAAAATTTTAGGGAAGCGGATGTGGCTCAAGCAATTGGGCTTCCGCCTACCACATGGGAGGTTCTGGGTTCGGTTCCTGACGCCTCCTGGAGAAGGCAAGCTGGCATGGCAGGCAGGCGCGGTGAACTGACACAAGATGACACAAAAGAGATACAAGGAGGAAAGACAATGAGAGACATAACAAAGCAGGGAGCTGAGGTGGCTCAGGTGATTGATGTCTCTTCCACACGGGAGGTCCAGGGTTCGGTTGCCAATGCCTCCTAAAGAGAAGACAAGCAGACATAGAGAGAGCACAGCAAATGGACACAGAGAGCTGACAGTGACTGCAAACAATGGGAGGCAGGGGGAATAAATTAATAAAATAAACTTTAAAATAAATAAATAAAAGGGGACATTTTATGTTGTATGTATATAACCACATAAATTTTTTAAAAAGAGTCTAGTCACTGCTAGAGCAATAACCCAATGAGGTACATACTGATAATGTCACCCATTCTACAGATGGAGAAATCAGGGCACAGAGAGACGAATTTGTTCAAAGTCACACTCCTAGTAAGTGCTATGGCAGGCTGTCTTTTCCAAAGATGGCCCCACCAAGGTACTCTTCTTACAATGTGACATTGGCATGCCCCCACTGAGAAGCGGGTTCTGTGTTCCTCCCCTTGAATCTGTACAGGTCTATGACTTTGGCAGAAGTGATGCTACATTACTTCAAGGCTAGATAAGAAGAGGTGATATAGCGTCAGCCTGGTTCTCTTTCTTGGAATGAACAGTACTTTGTTTTTCTTAGTTCAGAGTACTTTGAACAGTACTCTAAACTAAATAGCCCAACAGACATACATAGAACACTTCAACCCAACAGCAGCTAGCAGCTGAATACACACTTTTCTAGTGCACATGGGTCATTCTCCAGGATAGACCATATGTTAGGTCACAAAACAAGTCTCAATTAATTTTTAAAATATTGAAATCATACAATGTATCTTCTCTGACCACAGTAGAATGAAACCAGAAATCAATAGCAGAGGGAGAAATAGAAAATTCAAAAATATGTGGAAATTAAACAACCAAAGGGTCAAAGAATAAATCACAAAGAAATTAGCAAATATCTTGAGGCAAATGAGGAAATAAAAACACAACATACCAAAACTTATGGGATGCAGCAAAGGCAGTGCTGAAAGGGAAATTTATACCTCTAAATGCTTATATTAAAACGGGGGGAGGGGGGGGAGGGGAGGGAAGCAAAGAAGATCTCAAATCAGAGACCACACTTCAAAACTGGAGGACCTAGTAAAAGAAGAGCAAATTATACCCAAAGTGAGCAGAAGGACCATGCACAGTGCTGCCATGCACAAGAAGTGCTGTGCCACACAGGGGTGTCCCCTGCATAGGGGTGCCCCACATGCAAGGAGTGCGCCCCGCAAGGAGAGCTGCCCCAAGCGAAAAAAGCACAGCCCGCCCAGGATTGGTGTTGTACACACGGAGAGCTGATGCAGCAAGATGATGCAACAAAAAAAGCGATACAGTTTCCAGGTGCCACATGACAAGAATGCAAGTGGACACATAAGAACACACAGCGAATGGACACAGAGAGCAGACAATGAGGGGGAAGGGGAGAGAAATAAAGTAAATCTTAAAAAATATATATGTAAAAAAATAGTGATTAGAAGGAAGAAAATAGCAACGCTTACAGCAGAAATAAATGAAATTAAAATAATTTTTTAATATAATCAACAAAACCAAGTTAGGGTCTTTGAAAAAAATAATAAAATTGACAAACCTTTAGCAAGACTGAAAAAGCAAAAAAAGTGAGAAGACAGAAATAACTAAAATCAGGAATGAAAAAGGGGACATTACTACTAACCTCATGGAAATAAAAGAATTATAAGAGCATACAATGAACAACCATATACCAATAAATTAGACAACCTTGATAAAATGGACAAATTCCTAGAAATACACAGACTACCTAAATTGACTCAAGAAGAAACAGAAGACCTCAAAAAAAACTATCTAGTAAAAAGACTGAATCAGTAATCAAAAAGTCTACCAACAAAGAAGAGCCTAGGACCAGATGGCTTCACAGGGGAATTTTACCATACATTCCAAGAAGAATTAACATCGGTCCTGTTGAAGAAGAGGGAATACTCCCTAACTCATTCTATGAAGCTAACATCACCCTCATATCAAAGTCAGATAAAGACACACAAGAAAAGAAAATTACAGACCAATATCTCTAAAGAATATACATGCAAAAGTCCTCAGCAAAATACTAACAAACTGAATGCAACAGTACATTAAAAGAATTGTATACCTTGATCAAGCAGGCTCTATCCCAGTATGCAAAGCCATTCAACATAAGAAAATCAATTAATTTAATACACCACATTAACAAAATGAAGGGGGAAAAAATGATCATCACAACTGATACAGAAAAAACATTTGACAAAATCCAGCACCACTTCTTTTTTTTTTAAGATTTATTTTATTTCTTTCTCTCCCCTTCCTGCCACTCCCACCCCCTTGTCTGCTCTCTTGTGTCCATTCACTGTGTGTTCTTCTATGTCTGCTTGCATTCTCGGGGGAACTGGGATTCTGTGTCTCTTTTTTGTTGAGTCGTCTTGCTCCATCTGCTCTCCATGTGTACGGTGCCACTCCTGGGCGGGCTGTGCTGTTCGTGCGGTGTGGCTCTCCTTGTGGGGTGCACTCCTTGCAGCACCACTTCTTGATAAAAACACTTCAAAAACTTAGGAATAGGGAAGCAGATTTGGCTCAACAGATAGAGCGTCTGAATACCACATGGGAGGTCCAGGGTTCAAACCCAGGGCCTCCTGACCCATGTGATGAGCTGGCCCATGCATAGTGCTGATGCATACAAGGAGTGCTCTGCCACACCGGGGTGTCCCCTGCATAGGGGAGCCCCACGCGCAAGAAGTGTACCCCATAAGGAGAGCCACCCAGCACGAAAAAAGTGTAGTTTGCCCAGGAATGGTGCCACACACACGGAGAACAGATGTAGCAAGGTGACACAACAAAAAAGACACATAGATTCCTGGTGCCACTGACAAGAATATAAGCGAACACAGAACACACAGCGAATGGGCACAGAGAGCAGACAAATGGGGCGGGGGAGGGGAGAGGACAGGGAGGGGAGAGAAATAAAGAATAAATCTTAAAAAAAACACAAAAACTTAGGAATAGAAGAATATTTCCTCAACATGATAAAGGGCATCTATAAAAAAACTACCACTAACATCATACTTAATGGTAAAAGACTGAAAGTTTTCCCTCTAAAATCAGCAACAAGACAAGAATGCCACTGTCACCACTGTTGTTCAACATTATACTGGAAGTTCTAGCCAGAGCAATTAAGAAAGAAAAAGAAATAACAGGCATCCAAATCATCCACATTGGAAAGGAAGAAGTAAAACTTTCCCTATTTTCAGATGACATGATCCTAGATACAGAAAAATCCTGGAAAAAACACCAAAAAAATCTCCTAGAGCCAATAAATGAATTCAGCAAAGTCGTGGGGTACAAGATCAACACCCATTGATTAATAGTGTATCCATACACTTGAAACGCTCGATCTGAAGAGGAAATCAAGAAAAAAATTCCATTTACAATAGCAACTGAAAGAATCACATATCTGGGAATAAATTTAACCAAAAATGTAAAAGTCTTGAACAAGGAAAAATACAAAACATTACTAAAAGAAATCAAAGAATACCTAAATAAATGAAAGGATATTCTATGTTCATGGATTGAAAAACTAAATATTGTTAAGATGTCAATTCTACCGAAAGTGATTGACAGGGTCAATGTAATTCCATTCAAAATTCCTTCAAAACAGCCTTCTTTGCAAAATGGAAAACACAATAAATCGCATTTATATGTAAAGGTTAGGAACCCCAAATACCCAAAGCTATCTTGAAAAGAACAAAGTTGAAGGACTCTCACTTACTGATCTTAAAACTTACGATAAAGCCACAATAATCAAAACACTGGCACAAGGAAAGATATATAGACGAATGGAAATGAACTGATAGTTCAGAAATCAATCCTCACATTTATGGCCAACTGATTTTTGACAAGGGTGCCAAGTCCACTCAGTTGAGAAAGAATAGTCTCTTCAACAAATAATGCTGTGGAAACTGGATGTCCATAGCAAAAGAATGGCAGTGGAACCCTACTCACACCATACACAAAATTCAACTCAAAATAGATTAATGACCTAATTAGAAAACACAAAACTATAAAACTCCTAGAAAAAACATAGGGAAGCATCTTCAGGACCTTGTGTTAGGCAATGGATTCTTACACTTTACACACAATGTACAAGCAACAAAAGAAAAAGTAGATAAAAGGGACCTCATCAAAATTAAAAGCTTGTGTGGGAAAGTGGACAAGGCTCAACTGATAGAGCTTCCGCCTACCATATGGGAGGACATGGGTTCCATCCCCGGGGCCTCCTGGTGAAAAAGAAGGGAAAGCATGCCCATGTGGCAAGCCGGGTGCCCACGCGAGTGAGTCACGCAGCAAGGTGATAACGCATCAAAAGAGAGACAAGGGGAGAGTCAAGGTGAAGTGCAGCAGAGACTAGGCACTGAGGTGGCGCAATTGACAGGGAACCTCTCTCCTCATCAGAGGTCTCCAGGATCGAATCCTGGTGAACCCTACAGGAGAGAAAAAATGAGAAGAGAGACAACACAGGCAGCAAAAACAGCAGGGAGGGAGGAGGGGAAAGGGGGGGGGGGGAATAAAATAAATAAATCTTTAAAAAAAAAAGCTTATGTCATCAAAGGACTTTATCATGAAAGTTAAACAACATGTGCAATGGGAGAAAGTATTTGCAAACCACATATCTGATAAGGGTTTAATATCCAGAATATATTAAGAAATCCTACAACTCAACAAAAAAAGACAAACACCCCAATTTAAATATGGGCAAAAGAGGGGAGCAGGTGTAGCTCAGTGGCTGAGCACCCGCTTCCCATGTGCGAGGTCTTGAGTTGAATCCCTAAGACCAACATCGATGAACCCTGAAGACATCATGTTGAATGAAATAAGCCAGATACAAAAGGACAAGTATTGTATGTTCTCACTGATACGAAATAATTAGAATATGTAAATCCATTGAGTCAAAAACTGGAACATAAAAAAACAAAAACAAAAAACCTAGAACGTAAGTTACCAGGGGCCGGGGTTGGGTAGAGAACGGGGAGTTAATGCTTTAGCTGTAGAGTTTCTATTTGAGATGATGGAAAAGTTTTGGTAATGGATAGTGGTGATAGTAGCAGAACATTGTGAAAGTAATTAACAGCACTGAAATATATATTCGAATGTGGTTAAAAGGGGGAGATTTGGGGTTGTATATGTTACTAGAATAAAAAAATTTTTAAATCCATATAATTGTACAACTCAAGCAGTGAATTCTAAAATAAAACCAGGGACTACAGTTAACAGTACAATTGTAAAAATGTTCTTTCATCAATTGCGACAAATGTACCACACTACAGCAACGTGTTAATAACAGGGTAGTATATGGGAACTCTGTATTTGAGGCATGAGTTTTCTGTAAATCTAATTCTCTAATGAAAGATTTTTTTTAATGTTAATGTCTACTGCATCCCTACTGTGCTCCAGGCCCTCTGCTAATGCTAAAGCTATTTCTGTGAACAAGACAGACAAGATCCTTGAGGAGGGACTGAGGAGGTGGAGGAGGAAAAGGGATACATTTATACAGTATTTAAAATAGGGCAATGAGATCCCAAGGGGACCAGGTGGGGTAGAGAGCCCTGTTTAGAGAGGATGAGCTGGAACAGTCCCTCTGAGGGGTGAGAATGGAAGGATGATCCAGCTTTGTAAAGAGTGGAGGGAAGGGAGCAGATGTAGCTCGAGGAGTTGAGCACCTGCTTCCCACATACGAGTTCCTGAGTTCGATCCCCAGTATCTCCTAAAAACAAAGAACAAAACAAACAAACGAGAAAACCAACTCGGGGAAGCCGATGTAGCTCAGTGGTTGAGTGCTGGCTTCCCACATATGAGGTCCTGGGTTCAAACCCCAGCTTTAGTTTATTTAAAAAAAAAAAGTGGAGGGAACAACTGCAAGTGTCAAGAACAGACCTGGGTTCACATCCCAGCTCCATCACTTACTAGCTGTATGACCTTATGGAAGTGATGAAACCTCTCTGAACCTCTATTTCCTCATAAAATGAAGATGCTTTTAGAACCTACCTCATAGCATTGTTCTAAGCCAGCACATGTTAAGTGCATAGTCCAGGCCCTGGCACGTAAGGAGCCCCATAAACGTAAATGATTACGATGAATTACGTTGAGGCGTAGGTTTCCAGTGGGATGCCTGGAGCCCCAGAGACCGCTCTGCTCCCCGTCAGAAACCATCTGCCCCAGCTACCAGGCAAGAGAACATGCACAGTGGGCGGGAAGGGGCCTTCCCCTGCTGCTTGGCTGCCAAGTCACTGAGGGCACATCAAATGGACAGCGGGATGCGCACATGTCCCTGAAGCATGCTGAGACGCAGCTCACCCTCCACCCACCCACTGCAACTCATCTCCCGGCCCAGGGCTCACCCACCTGTCACCTCCGCTCAAAGCTCCCAAGGGTGCGGCTGGAGAGTGGACTGGTTGCCCCTCCCTAGCCCCCGTCCCAGAGGCAGGAGCTGCCCACCCAGCCCGTGGGGGAGAAGCGGCTTCTTCAAGGCAGCCGCCCGCAGAAGGAAGGCCAGGGAAGCCGAGCCTGGAGAGAGGGCAGGGCCGGGCGGGGCAGAGGACTCCGAGAGGCCCCGAGGGCCAGGAAGTCCTGCTGGGGTGAAGCGTCACCGGCCAAGGAGCCTGGCCCAGCCCCAAGGACCCCGCAAGAGGGCCCAGTGGGTGTCCAACACACATACCCCGAGAAGAGGAGCCACAGCCAAGCCAGAGCACACAACAGTGAGCGCGCACAGGCATGCGCAGAGGACCCACGTGCGGCCACACGCGGCCGTACCAACGCAGGGATCCAGCCGCAGGCCTCCAAGGACACATGCACACGCCGAGCACAGGCGTGCACACGTGCAGGCACGCCGCTCTGCGCCTCCTGCTCTGACCACAGCCACCTACTCGGCAGGGCCCTGCCTCACGCCGAGGTCCAGGGGCCCCTCCTGCTGCATCTGCTGACCCAGCAGCATGGCCCGCAAATCCAGGAAGGAGACTGTCAGCCCTGGGTCTGAACCGGGCCTGGGAGCCCAGAAGCAGAGCCTCCATCTCGGGCCAGGTCCCCGAAGCACCAATCCTTGCCTTGGCACCCCACCTGCCTGGGGAGCCCCCGCAGCTGTTTCACATCATAAGCAGGTGGCAAGGAATCCCCTAATAGCCACTGGGAGACCCTGAAAGGGTTGTGGCGAGCAGAGCAAGACAAACAAACAAAAAACAAGCAAGTGCAGCCTGGCAGGCTGAAATCAGACATGAGGTAGGACTTCCTGCTAGAGAAGTGGCACCAACGCACTGAAAGAAGTGTGGGCAAGAGAGAATGTCATGCGGCTCCACAAAGATGCCCTGCTGAAAAGGCGAGTCGATGGACAGGAGTGTATTACTCTTTTTATTTTTTACTAAATGTATTAAAAACAAAAGAAGTCCCAAATTACAGAGGACAGAGCAGTCTTTATTTGTTTTATTTTTTTTACGCAGGACCTTGTACGTGGGAAGCAGGCACTCAACCACTGAGCTACATCCGCTCCCCAAAGAAAATTGGTTTTTTCATTTGTCTGTTTGTTTTGCTTTTAGGAGGTACCCCATATATGGGAAGCTGGGACCCCATATATGGGAAGCTGGAGCTCAACCACTTGAGCGACATCCACTCCCCCGGAGTCGTCTTTAAATGACTAAGTAAATAAAGACAGAGTGGCAGCAGCACCTCCCAGCCTCCGCGGGCTGTGACCTTGCCTGCAGGTCGAGGGATGGGCTCAGCGACCTTGGTGATGCCAGCCTGAGCTGTCTGTGCATGCGCAAGAGGCAGCTGGACACCTTCCCCACCGTGTGACCGCCCCCCGAGGGGGTGGCCTGTTGCTGGTGGCCTGTTGCTCAGAGATGGGAGAGGTAGCAAGACAAGAGCCACCAGGGCACCATGGCAACGGGCCTTGGCAGAGGCACGGCCGCACCTCCTCAATCTCCAGCGTGTGACAGGACCTAAGTGTTTGTAGACAGCACCTCCCCCGGCATAGCAGGGGGTGGGGTGGGGGCGTTGGTAAGAAAGGGGCAGGTGCACGGGTAAGAAAGGAGGTCTGTGGGTGCCGCGCCCTGAAATACGAAGCCTGCACCAACTTACGCCCCACGACCTCCAACTCATCCTCAGCCCCTGCCTTCTTCCTTCTCTCTGGCTACCCCGTCACTCCCCACAGGCCCAGCCTGCCCCGCCACCCCAGACACCCCAAATCCCCAAGCACCAGGGCTGCCCCGCTCACCCCACAGCCCTCAGCCTCTGTCTCTCCTCCCCCTCCTTGCCTCGTCCTCCCCACTGACTGTGGCCCAGGCCAGTGCCCACGCCATCTGCCAGCTCCAAATGCCAGCCGCCGCCCTCCCTCCACTCCTGCCTCAAGCACCTGCTTCCGAGCCGCCTGCTCCCCACACCCTCCTCTGCCCGCTGCTGGGCTCCCATGCCCTCCTGGTGGCCGAGCCCGGGGAGGGGCACATCTGAGCAGCCTGCCCATGGCAGGGCATTGCCAGGGCCAGATCACAGACTGCACAACCCAAACGCTGAGGGGGTCTGGGGACTGGGCCATGGTCCCTGGAGGCACCACCTAACAGACCAGAGGCCTGGCCCCGGAGCCCAAGTCTACAACAGGGGGTCGTCTTCAGGGGTCTTCTGACCCAGTTTTCTCCCCCACCTGAGTGAATGAACATCCGCATCCCCAGATACTATTGTCCTGAATATATAGAAATACCCCATTGATGGAGCCCTTGCTATGTACCCTGCCCTGTATTCTCACAACACCCAGGTAAGGAAACTGAGGCTCGGAGGAGTTAGAAATTTGCCCCAGGTCCCACAGTGTGCTGGACACCTCGGTGTACCTCTTCAGAGCCTCTGGGCCCACGTCTTACTCCAGCCTCTTCGTCAGTGACAGTTTCTCTTACAGGTGTACCCTCCAGCACCTCCCCTTGGGCATGCCAGGCCCTCTCTGATGCCGCGGTGTGGTGTGCCCACTGGCACCCACTCAGCCCTCACCCACATGTAAACTGGAAGCGCACAGGAACCAACGCCCATGGAGCCACCACTGCCCAAGGTGGGCGGAGCTGATGGATAAACTCCTCCCCGTCCAGTCCCCCAAGAGAGCACTTCCGAAGTACATTCCGTTCGGCTCCCCAGAAGAGTGCAGGTCACAGTGGTGCTGATGACAAAACTAAGGCATCCTTACAAAGCTCTCTTTCTCTTCTCCATACCTCTTGCCCCATTACTGTTTCCAGAACTCACTTCCCAAAGAAACCATCAAAGCATCAGTCTCTGCTTTGGGGGGATGCAGATGGAGATGCAGTAGGGGATAGACCTGGGATAAAAATCCAGGTCTTAGTGACAGCAGGGCCTCCATGCTGGACCCCCGTGCCCTGCTGCTGCCACCTCTGCCCCGAACCATTCCAGGGTCCCTTTCCCTCAAGGTTCAAGCCAGTCTGAACCACTGTGGCTCAGCCGTACTTGATTCAGGCAGGTGCACGGGAAGAGGGAGAGGAGGGCTGTGAGGGTGGAATGGAGGCCACCGTCTGCCACGTCATTGCAATCACAACACTGGGGCTGAGTGGGAGTCCCACCTAGAAGTGCCCTGACCCTACCCAAGCTTAGCATCTGCCTCTGTTCAGAAACTTCAACAGCGGCCCAAGAGTTGCCGCTGCCCCTCTTGGGCTCCAGCGCCCCATCTCACCCCCCACCTGATCCCCCAAGTTCCACCTCACCCCCACTCATCAGCATCTTGGGTGGGAGGGGGACCTGAGGCAGCTGAGCAGGCAGATTAAGCAGAAACCCCACCCAATCCCACCCCAGGAATCCACCAGTCCACCTGCTAGGGGCTGAGGGCAGAGCCTCTCCCAACTCCTGCTCACGTCCCAAAGATGTGCTGGGACCTTCCTGGGGGAAATCACCCCTGGGCTGTCACAACCCTGAGTCACTTCCAGCCCCCCAGCCCCAGGCTGCTGGGTTAGTTTTCTGTTTACTCCTCACACCGCAGCAGGAAGGACAGGGGAGGGGAGAGCGCCTTCTCCCCTCTCCATGGGAAACGGAGGTCCGTGGGGCTTAAGGGCTGGTCCCAGGGTCACAAAACATGAAAAGAACCCAAGCGCCCTGGCGCCCAGCCCAGGCCAGCCCTATTGTTCCCGATGAGGCTGCTCTGGTGGGGGCCACTCAACAGAGGCAGACCCTGGCATTCAGAGCCCAAACCCCACTCGCATGCAAATGCCCTGTCTGGAAGGGTGTTAAGAATGGGTGTCAGGGAGGCTATAGAAAACAGATGCGGGGAGAGAAGGAGCGCCTTACAGTCTCCAGGTCCAGGCTCACAGTGTCTGGGGATGGTAGAGTCAAAGCACAGTCTACACAGACTCCTGGGCCCGCGAACACACACCTTGCCTGGACTCCCACCCAGAGCCGGCATCCCATGCCCACCCACCCAGAGCCTCTAGAAATTAGGGCCTCTCAGCAGCACCCACCATCCCAGCTCCCCTCTCTGCATCAGGCACAGGTGGGAGGGAGGACAGGGGATAATGCCCGTTTGCAGTAAAACAAACCAATCCAGGCTGGCCACAGGGTCCTCCCAGGGTTCCTGGCTTTTTCCTTCCACCCGCACCACCTGTAAACACACGCACACCCCACCTCCACCTCCCGCTAGCGACTTTGACGGAGGCTGAACAACATCTCACTCACGCACGCACGCACACCCCTGTGCATGATGTGTGCCTCGCCCCACCCCGCACGGATTTCTGAGGACAGTCACCCCACCTCCCAAGCCCTACGCTGAATTGCTCTGCGCTCACGCACATCCACACGGGCTGGATTTCTCTTTGCAAACGCGCACGTTCACACTCACAACATTTACTCCCAGCCCCGCCGTTCAGTCACGCCCGGGACGTACGTCCTGATCCAGGTTGGCTAGCCCCGGACCCACTGACCTTTGGCGCCCGGCGCCCGGCGCTTACTCCCCGACGCGGTCGGAATGTCAACAGTCAGTGTCCCTGCCGCTCGCCCCGCCTGTGCGCCGGGAACGACGGCGTCCTGCCAGCTCCATCCGGACCCAAGCCCCTTCCTCCTCGGCGGCGGGCTTCCCTCGCAGCCCGCCCAGCCGCCTGCACTGTCACCGCGGCGCGCACCCGCGCGCACCCGGCCCCGCGCCTGGGAACGCACAAAGCTGCGCCCTCGCACGCCCGCAGCCGCTCGCACACCTGGCGGGCGCGCCCCCAGCCGCCCGAGCCGCGCACACGCAGCCGGAAAGCCGAGGCCCCGCGGGGGTCCACGGGGTCCCCAGGCCACCGCCGCGTCCCCGCCTGCCGGCCCCCGGCCGCACCTACCTCGCTCTCCCAACCCCGCGACGCCGCCGCCTGGGTCCGCGCCCTGGTCGTTATGCCACTCCGGCTCGCTGGCTGCCGAGAGGGACCGGAGGGTGGGGGACGGGAGAGGCAGGCAGTGGGCCAGGGGAGAGCGCCGAGAGGGTGGGGAGGACAATGGGTCCTGAGCTCTGCGTCCGCCTCGGGGACGCACGCGTCGCTGCCGCCAGGGGACTGCCCGAGGCGGCTCCTCGGGAACAAAGGCTCGGGGCGGGGCACTCGCGCCCAAGGGACCTGTAGGGGGGAAGGGGCAGCAGCCCACCTGCCCACAGAGGTTCCGGGAGGATGGAGTACCGGAAGGACAGGGTCACAGGCCTGTGGGGAGCCGAGGGGAGCAGAGGTTTCCCGGGCAACTGAGGGAGATGCCCTGGGTTCTTTGCAGCTCTGCCTAGGGTAGGGCGGGGAGGGGCTACCGTGTTATCTGGCGTGGGAAGTGGAGAGCCTCAAAAGCTGCTCAGACCCCTAAAACTGGCCTGCCCTGGCCTGGCAGCTTGGAGCTTTCATTCCTTCACTCAAGGGACATCCTCTCAGCTTCTGCCAGACGATCGGTGCTCCTGAGCGTGAAGGGGTGAAGCAATGAGGGGTCCTCTAGCCAGCCTTTGGGATGCTGGGGTCTCTTCCTCAGGAACCTCTGTGCAGGGGACCTCTGAGGGTAGCTTGCACACCTCCAGTCATGGGAAGCTGGCTCCCAGGGGCAGCCCGTCAACCCGGGACTGCTCTAGGAACCAGAAAGCCGGGCCTTTCATCTCAGCCATCTGCCCCTTCCATCTCTGTCCTGGCCTCTCACTACTCAGAAATAATGGCTTTCTGCTCCGAGGCACCCAGGGCCTTTGCACTCGCTGTTTCCCCAGAGGAGCACTCTTCCTCCTCATCTCCTGTGTTCCCCCCATCCGCCCAACTCTCCTCACCCACAGCTCTTCCATACGGCTGTCCCCTTGCGTCCTTCAGGACTCAGCTCAAATGTCGTCTTCGCAGGGAGTCCTTGGCCTCTTCCAGAGTCCCCTCCTATGCTCTTTGTCTCCACGCCCTGTATTGGTTTTTCAGCGCAATGAGCACCTTGGGAAATTCTCTTGTCTTCTTGTCTGCATTTTCAGTGTCTGTCTCTCCCACTAGGATGTGATCCATGGAGGGGGACCCTTGTTCTGCCTTGATGACCACTATAACCTCAGGGCCAGATGCAGAACAGGGTGTCAGTGGACAGCTGAAGAAGGAAGGGAGGGAGGGAGGGAGAAGGGAGGGGAAGACAGGCAGGCAGGAAGGAGTCCAGCCCAGGGCTGAGCCCCGCAGCAGCCTGTCCCATCATCCTGCAGCGCAGGCTGGTCCGCCGTGCACCGTGGCTGACAGATGAAAAGGGGCTAATCCCCGTATGCCGTCTGTCGTATGAACGGACAAACAGACACTCCTCTCAGAGCCTGAGATTCAGAACAGCAGGACCTTCCCTTCCCTTGCTCTGGTCTCTTTCCAGAGCTCTTGCAGCTCCAAGATGGGAGCGTTTTCTTTGGTAAACGCCTACAACGTGGTGCAATACCCAGGCTTCCAGCCCACTGAAAGCGCCCGAAGGCGTTGCTTCCCTGGCCTGCTCCCCGGCACACGCAGGACTGGAGGCCAAAAGGGAAGTTGTGGAGTTGAATCTACCAGACTTGGTCCTGGGATCCAGCCTCCAGGCAGCTTCGGGTCCCAGCACGCTGTCCCCACCCTTCCTCACCCAAGCCACCGAGGATCAGGTTGAGTGGGACTCAGCCAACCACGGCCCCTTCATCAGCCTCCTTAGCTGTGCCACCCCCCTTCCCCAGCCCACATTTCTCTGTGTCACCTGCAAGGCTCTGATGGGAAGAAAAGAATAATTTGTTGCTGAAACTCAGAAACCCTGTCTCCTGATGCAACGCCCCCAAACTACTTTTTAGCCTAGAACATTAATCAGAAAAGCAAATATGCTTCCCCCAGCAGGGTGGATTCTCAGGGAACTCACTCGCTGCTGCTGATCATCCACCTCTTCCTTTTCCAAATGCCCGTAAACCAAGTAATGAGACTCCGAAACTTCACCAGGCCTGATGCCAAGTCCACTTATTTATGGATGAGGATGCCACCATCCTCCCCTTTGTAAAGATAGAAATCACCTTCCCTGTCCCATCTTTGGGCACCTGCCTCTTTCTCTCCGAAGCAGTGTGCGTAATGGTTGCCATTTTTACTAGCTGTGAATTAACCTCTGTGCCTCAGTTTCCCCATCTGAAAAATGGGAAGAACAATAGTACCTAGATTATAGCATTGTTAGGAAGATTAAATCCATTTATTCCTGCAAAGCATTCACAACACGGCACATGATAAGCATTCGAACAATATTAAGTAGTAATCTTCTCATAAAAATTAGTGCAGTCACTGAGCTACGGCAGACTGCTCCTCAGGTGCCTGGGAAGCAGCCTCCCAAGGAAGATCTCTGAAGTTCTTTCCAGTGGGTCCATCCTCTCCCATCACTGCTTTTCTCCTCTGAGGACTCCACTCTATGACTGTGATTCTGAAAAGCATCCTCGCTCCTCGGCTCAGAAGAGGGGAGCAGCTCCATCTGCCTGGGGCCATCGGCATGGACAGCAGCCTCACCTCCTCTTCCTTACAGGCCACGGCCTTGGGCAGTTTTAACGGCGCCACCTCGGTCTTGGGGCGCGCCTCCCTGCCAGCCTTCCTTCAGGGTCATGTTCATTTCTCACTCAGTCACTCGATGCCTGTGCAGTGCACTCCTTCTCCGGGCATGGCGCTGGGTTAGGGCTGCGTACAGGGAGGGAACGGGCCCCTGCACCACAGAGCCTGCAGGCCAGGGGGGCACAGACAGTGAAAAACTAGGCCAGATAATGTGGGGGAGGGACGACAGCTCTAAAGACAGGAACGGGAGCTACCTTGTGTCAGAAGATGCTTGGCACGCAGCAGGACTTTGCGCGTTGCCTGGAACCGACTCAGACCACGTGCCCTTCGTGTTCAGATCCCACCAGAGCACTTCCTGGGGCAGCCACACCAGCACCGACTGCATTCCAACCGGACACTCAGAATCTCATCTCTGCACACTTTCCGCAGCTCTTGCCTCCAGCTCTGGGGGCTTTCCTAACTTCTCCCGATGTACTTGAAAGTCCTACTCTCTGGAGCCTGGGGTACTTGCCTGCCCATCCATTATCTCTACCAGGAGTTCCCAGGTGGCCTGGGTCACCTTTACCAGGGTTCCTGTCACCACCTCATCATCATCCAATTCATTCTCCTGCATTGGTCCGGGGTAGCTGTCCTCCTCGCTCCTCCCGTACCTCCTGAAATCGTCAGTGAGACAAGCTGGAGCAGCTGTGTGGCTCTTCGCTAAACAGGACTCCTGGCAGACATCTGGAGAGGTGACGTCTCCCACCACCTCTCACCCTTATCCCTGAGGCCAGTTTGGGGAGGTGCAGTAACAGCATAACCCCCGTGCCCTAACTGGCAGCCCAGGATGAACCCCCACCGATGATATTACACCCATTCCTCTTTCATGCCACCACTCCTGGGAGGGAGCATTATTTGTTCTTGGCTGCTAGGGTCCTGCCCACTTAGAAGCTGGTGCAGAGCAGTTTTAACAGGGAAGGTGGGCAGCAGAGGGTCAGGTCTAGCAGGTGCCTTGGGAAGGGGTGTGGCAGCAGCAGGGTAACCCAGAATATCTGCCGAGGTTGCTAATGCCAGTCACCTTTGTCCACACAGACGGAGGAAATGTGGGCAGGGGCCCAGGGACAAGAACAGGGATCAGGGAAAGCCTTCTCTCCCCACTCCGCCATGCAGGATCGCAGCTGGATTCTCCGGCACGGGAGAGGGAGCTGAGCAAGGCAGGCTGGCTCCATCCGGTCCCAAGCTGGGGCTGCCCAGCTCACGGCGAGCCGCTCGCCTCCTAAAGAGGAGCCCGCTGACCCCAGGCCTCTGAAACCTCATGATCTTCCTGGGAGAAGGCAGGGGGAGTATGATCACAGCCATTTCACAGAGGAGAAGGCAGAGGCAACGCGGGTTCCCCCACATCGCCCAGTGCCTCCCAAGCCTCAGGAGCACCCGGGCCGACAGACTCTGTCCAGGGCCCTGGGAGTCCTCTCCTCTACCGGCAAGTGTGGGTCCCCCTGGGGGGAGTCCGGGAAAGATGTCATTTCCTGGACAATGGCTGTGGCCTAAAGGTCAGGGCCCTGGGTCCCTTTACCTGGAGGGAGACTGGAGGTCCGCGCGGCTGAGGATGCGGTGCTGCTGCGGGGTGTAGAGCCACTGGAAGGCTGTCAGCGTCCTCTCCTCCACTCGGAACCGCCCTTCCTGCACGTACCTGCGAGAGGACAGGAGCGTGAGGGGCAGGCAGCTCTGCTCGGGGAGCTGGCCCCGCTTGCCAGAGGAGGCTGGCTGAGGGGTTACCTGTCCCCCCAAATAGTCCTCCTGCTCAGCTTCCAAGGGCCACAGTTAAAGTTCTCTGAAGAGGAGGCAGTGACAGGGAAGCTGGTTTCAACTCAACAGATGGAAAAGCTTTCTAAAAGTTAGTTGCCTGCATGGCTGCCTCCCCCCATGTCGACATGGAGATTTTACTGCGGAGTTTATCAGATATCCTGAGGCTCAAACACGGGGCAGAGATGGGCACTGAGGAATGCAGCCCCCGGAGAAAACAACAAAACCCTCCCAGTGCCCAGGTTGCTCCTGGGTTCCCCCCACCAGAGGGAGGGAAGCACTGAAAGGCGCCCTCCCTGGTTTTTCTTTGGAGGTTGGTCTCATATGTAGGTAACCCTAACAATGTATCTTCAGATTTCCTGTGTTAAACCCTAGATCAGTTTAATCATCCCCATGGATTGCTCCGTTGTTTATCATCCTTTCTGGATCCATTTGTATTGCTGTAGATGTTTGTTAACATTTCTGTTGTGAAGTTGAATACATATAGAGGAAACTACACCCATTTTTTTTTTAAGTTAGTGTCTGAGGATAAAAGGAGCCACCGGGAAAGTGGTAAGCTCCCTGTCACTAGAAGTATGTAAGCAGAGGCTGGGCAGGGGATTCAAGCATCAGACAAAGGTCCACCCTTCAAAGCCCCATTACAGGGCTGCGACACTGGACTTTGGGATTTCACAGCATGAGAAGGGCTGCTCTGGAGTGGGGTCAGGAGTCAGAGGTCAGGATTAGGCCTTTTGAGAAACTCAGGGGTCACTCATAGTGTCCCCACACCCCACACCAGATGGGCAATCAGCCCAGAGCAGGGACCAGGATGATGGGCTGGGCAAGGTGAGCACAAAGGAAGGGTGGCCCCTCCCGCTCTAGCCGCCTCCTCCTGGTAGAACCATGAGCCCATTCATTAAGTCAACATTTATCAAGCGCCTGCAACGATGAGCTGAGCAGACGTGGACCCGACCTCCCTGGAGCCCACAGCACTGGGAGGAGAGAAACCACCACATAATCACAAATACATAAATCATCACAAACAGACTTGTCATACGTTCCCAGTGGAAATGCTGATCGGCACAACCCCTCTGGAGGACAATCAGAGGATATCTGTCAAAATTACAAATGCACTTCCCCTTTAGCCAACAATCCCACTTCGGAGAATGTATCTACAGATTCTCGCATGTGGACAGGGTTACATGGGACATGTTTATAATAGCAAATGACTGTGGGCCACCCAAGCACCCACCAATGGGAACTGGTTAAATAAATGATGGTGCATCCAAATATTAAAACACCATGCAGCCAAAAAAAAAAAGTAAAGGAGGTGCTTTCCATGTCCTATCATGCAAAGATCTCCAAGACCCACTATGAAGAAAAGAATTCAAGTGCAGAGCAGGATGTGAGAGCATGTGCAATTTGTTAAAAGGGGCAGAAGGAATAAAGTATTAATTCATATTTGCTTGTCTTTACAAATGGAAACTCTAGAGACAGAAGAACTAATCAAGGTCATGACCTGGGTGGGAAGAAGAGGGAACTAGGGTGGAAGGGGGGGGATGAGAGGACTTTGTAACAATGTATTTTTTTCATACAGGAAAGGTATTACCTATTCCAAATGTTTGATTATCGTGTGTGTGTGGTTATAAATTAGCTGCTCTGGTATTGCCCAGTGGGGCACAGGCTGTTTGCTGGGGGAGAAGGACTTGCGGTAGGAAGTGTGCTGGCGGAAGGACCCACATGGGCCAATCCCCAGAGGCAGGAGGAGAGAGGGTGCCTGTGATGTGCTAAAAGAAGGCAGGGGAGAGCGGCTGTAGCTCAGAGGTTGAGCACCTGCTTCCCATATACGAGGTCCTAGGTTCAATCCCTGGTCCCTCCTAAAAACAAATGAGAAAACCCACTCATTGGGGAGCAGATGTAGCTCAGTGGTTGAGCGCCTGCTTCCCATGTGCGAGGTCCTGGGTTCAATCCCCGGTGCTTCCTGAATAAATAAATAAAGAGAGGGCTGTGGCGCTGCCTCCCAGACTCTGGCTGCTGGGTGGAGAACAGCAGGGTGGCCAGGTCACATGCTCCTGCAGGGGTCCCGGTGGGAGACTGTGAAGGCTTGGAGAGGGGGATAACGAGAGGCCGGACAGAAATGGGCGGATCCACAGGTGCGCTAAGGAAGCGTTGGCAGGACTTGGTGAAGGATGGTCCATGGGCAAGGGCGAGACAAGCAGCAAAGTTGTCCTCGCGTTCCTGGTACGTGCAGGTGGCTGGCTGTGGTGCCATTTACAGTGGACAAGGACAGGTGGAGGGGGAGATCCATGGCTTCAGTTTGGGACATGACCCTGCCGGTGGCCTGCTTCTGGCCCAACATGACTCCCCTCCTATAAAACCTGGCTCAAAAATTGGCTCCTCCAGGAAGCCTGCCCTGATTTATCCCCTGCTATTCTGATGAGTTTCCCCATCCATCCCCATCCTGACGTTGCTCCGGCTTCTGTCCTGAACGACGTGCTCCTGCAATCTCTGCGGGATAGACGGATAACAATGGTTCCTCCCAGGAGGGGAATCGTATGGCCGTGGAGCATCCGAACTGCTTTGATGCCTTTCAGCTTGAACCACGTGACTGTATTACATTTTCAAGAAGTAAACATTTATCTTCTTTTTTTTTTATTTAAGACTTCTGATCACAAAGTCACAGGTTGTTAGGGCCATCTGGTCTCCTGGCTTTATTTTACAGACAAGGACATGAAGCACAGCAGGCCCAGGGCTTGCCCCAGGATGCTGGCACAGCCAGGCCCGGCAGCGATGGCTCCTGACTCCACAAGCAGGGCTGACCTTGATCCCACCAGGCTGAGCAGACCCCCAGGCTGAGCGAGGAGCGGGTCCACTCGGGACCACTCAGTCCTGCCACAGGTGGGACACGAACGACCTCAGCCCAGCACCACCGCCACCTCCTGTGCCCCAGCCCAGACCCTACACACCTCCCCCCTTGATCCCCATCTCCCAGAGGCAGGCGGGGGGAGTGGACAGGCCTCCACCCAGCAGAGCCCCCGACCTGGATTCCACTCGCCGGCCGTGGGCGAGGAGCCCCGGTCTCCTCATCTGTGAAATGGGAATAACAGCCTTGCGGGGTGCGGCGAGGCTGAAGGGAGGCAGTGCGGGTGAAGCCCCCGCCGCGGGGTCGCCTCATCGCCTTCCCCTCCCGCCAGCCTCATCGCCTCCACGTCAGCAGGCCTGGCGTGGGCCACCATGACGCGCGCCCCCTGCATTCTCTCCTCTGAGCCTCGAGTCAAGGCCCGTGGACCAGACCATCCCATTTTAGGGGTGAGGAGGGCGAGATCCGGGAAGGGAGGGGAGCTGTCCAAGGGGCACCTGCTTGGACCAAGGCAGGGTTCCTGGCACCAGGTTCCTCCCCACCAGTGCCCCGGCCTCACACACACACCCTCTCCCTCCTCCGTACCAGCCCCACTTCCCCACACGCTTCCTCCCTGCCCAGAAAGGTTAGTGGCCTCCCACTCCACGTCAGACATCACCCAAACTGCTCACCTTAGAAGCCACAGCCTTCCCCATGCTGCCCCTCCACGTTCCCATGTACAGACCCCTGTCCCCGGCCTCCAAACGCAGCCTGCCTTTCTACCTGGGAGCCTTCGCTCAGGCTGGGCTCTTAGGCTGAAGGGCCCTCCCTCCACCTCCTTCTCAAACTGCCCATCCAGCCCCCACGGCTCAAGCCACTCTGCCTCCAAGAATCCTTCCCCGACCTCCAGCCGGAATCCCAGTCTGTTCGAAGGGTTTCGGGAAGCTTTGCTCAGCCTTGATCTTGCAGTGCTTCTCTCTGCTCGCCTGGGCACAAGTTATTTACGTGCCTGCCTGTCTCCCCGACAGAGTGCAAAGACTGTGTCTGAGCCGTCTTGGAAATCCCTTCAACGTCCTCACGCAGCCCTCTGGCTACCAGAGCGGGTCCTCTGTAAAACCACAGCGCAGCAGTGATCCACTCATTACATCCTTGGGAAGCTTCTTTCATGGAATGTTCTGGAACAGATTATCTCCATTAATGAATCAAGTTATGAACTTTGTAAGTGGCTTGCTGAATTAGACTGCACTCAGTGTAAGGAAAGGCCTCCCACACCCTGACATCCTCCCTATTTGCCTGCCATATATCTGAACTCCCATAGAAAAACACACTAAAAGAGACTGAATCCTGCAAAGAGCCAGGCTTTGAAGCACTATCAGCCATTCACACTGTAGCAAGAACTAGTTTCTCAAATCATCCCTGGTAAATCAGAAGTCAAGAGAACAAGGACATTTTAAAAGGAATAAGAAGAGGAAGGATAGAAGCTACTCAGAGAATCAGGCCCGAGGTTGTAGGAGTATGTTGGCACCTCCAAGAGCCTACAATCCATCACCAAAATAGAGAAGGGTCAAGCACATTACAGGATGTACCTATTTTTTCCATTGATCCCTCCAACAACACTGGAGAAGGCAAGACGAAGCCCCAATTCTCCCCTTTAGGAGATGAGGAAAGTGAGACTTCCCCAAGGGGGAAGTGATTTGGCCCAAATAACAGAACCCCTGAGTGATAGAGTCAGGACTCCTACTGCCAAGTCCAGTGCTCTTTCCAGAGGTTGAGCTCCCAAAGGCCAAAGGAGCCCACAATAAAAGCTTCAGGCACAGGCTGCAGATGTAGCTCAAGTGGATTAGCGTCTGCTTTCCATGTACGAGGTCCCAGGTTCAATCCCCGGGACCTCCTAAAAAAAAAGAAAAACGACAGGCAGCCTGGGTTTCCAGCGGTTCTTCTGAGCTGCACCTTGAAAAGTCTGAACGCAGCGTCCTGCAGAATTTCCCTAAAGCCTCCCCCCCTCTCCCTCCGTCTTCCCTGCCTTCACTTCCCAAGCTCCGTGCCCCACCTTTGGAGGACTGACGCGGTGAGGTACCTGTAGTGGACGCTGCCACTGGCACTCCAGCTTCCAGTCCCTGTCCTGAAACAGCACTCCGGATTTATTTGGGGATCAGCCTAATCCCATTTTCAGTCCGCACGGTTTTGGGTGGGACTGACCCCAACTCCCAGCTCCAAGTTGTAAAGCCAAATAAATTCTTCCGCCGGCCACAGTGATTGATCAGCGATAGACACATGACCCAAGTTAGGCCAATCAGAGTGGAAGGCTGAACCTGTGATAGAAAAGTTGGGACTTGGAAGTTCAGATCTCTCTTCAGTGAACTGGAGGGTGGATATAAACTGGACTTCATCAAAATTTAAAACTTTTGTGCTACAAAGGACACTATCAAGAAAGTGAAAAGATGACCCACAAAAAACGGGACATAGCTTTTGCAAATTACATATCTGATAAGGAATTTGTGTCTAGAATATATAAAAACTCTTAAACTCAGTCCAGTTT
This sequence comes from Dasypus novemcinctus, assembly GCF_030445035.2. NCBI lineage: Eukaryota > Metazoa > Chordata > Mammalia > Cingulata > Dasypodidae > Dasypus > Dasypus novemcinctus. Next base: position 31,023,732 of record NC_080693.1, read on the forward strand.
AACATCAGCAAAGGATTTGAACAGACATTTCTCCAAAGGAGATACACAAATTGTCAATGTAAACAAGAAAAGGTCCTCAACTTCATTAGCCATCAGTGGAATGCAAATCAAAACTACAAGGAGATACTACTTCACACTCATTAGGATGGCTATATAATTAAAAAGGCATAACAACAAGTATTGGTGAAGAGATCCTACATCACTTGTGATCATATAAAATAGTTCAGCCACTTTGGAAAACAGGGCAGCAGTTTCTTAAATTATAACATAGAATTATCATAGGACCCACCAATTCCACTCCTAGATACATACCCAAAGAGAAATGAAAACATACACCCACACAAAAACTTGTAAACAAAGGTTCACAGCAAGATTATTCATAATAGCCAAAAAATAGAAACAATCCAAATGTCCATCAACTGATGAAAGGCTAAACATAATGTGGTACAACCATATAATAGAATATTATTCGGCAATTAAAAAAGAATGAAGTACTAATACATGCTACACCATGGTTGAACCTTGAAAATATTTTGCTAACTGAAAGAAGCCAGACACAAAAGACCACAGAGTGTATGATCCCATTTATATAAAATATCCAGAATAAGTAAATTCTTGGAGACAGAAAATAGATGAGTGGTTGCCAGGGGCTGGGAGGACTAAGGGGAAATAAGAAATAGTAGCTAATGGGTGTGGAGTTTCTTCTTGGGGTGATGAAAATGTTATTAAATTGATTGTGGTGCTGGTTGCACAACTTTGAGAATATGTTAAAAACCACTGAGTTTTACACTTTAAGTGGATGAATTGTACGGTACATGAATTCTATTTCAATAAAACTGATAATAAATAAATATCCATAAATCCATGCTGATATAAATAAATGACTGAATAAATAAGTAAATAAGTGGGGAGAAGAGATGAACCTGCGCAGAACAACTCCAAACACTTTATGTAAAAACCCTGCCCTCAAGGAAGCCAATCATAACTCCCCACTCCTTAAGTGTGGGCTGGACATTGTAGCTTCCTTCCAAAGAGAACAATGGCAGGGGGACAGAAAAAGAGTAACTTTACAGTGAAGAAACCTGACAAACACCACCTCAGCCAGATAATCAAGGCCAATAGCCACAGTGATAAGTCATGTACCTTGATATGATGTGATGAGAATGGTACATTATCTCTGTGATCTTCCTCCCAAAACTCATAACTCCAACCCGATCATGAGAAAAACACCAGATGAATTCCAACTGAGAGACATTCTACAAAATACCACCTATACTCCTGAGAGTTGTCGAAGTCAAGAAAAACAAGGAAAATCTAAAAAGCTGACACAACCACGAGGAATCTAAGAAGTCATGACAACTAAATGTAATGTGGAATCGTGGATGGGATCACAGGACATTAGGTAAAAACTAAGGAAATCTGAATAAAATATGGACTTAATAATAATGGATCAGTATTCATTCATGGTAATAAATATCCCACACCAATGTAAGATGTTAGTAATAGGGGAAACTGGGTGCAGGGAGTCTACTACCTTTACAACTTTTCTGTAAGTTTAAAACGGTTTTATAAAATAAAGTTTACTAAAAAAATAAAATGACTAATTCCTTTAAATGAAGAGCTTTTACAGATAAATATGAAAAATATATAATGAACAAATCTATAGGAAACAAAGAGCAAAGGAAATAAATGAGTAATTTTGAAAATAGAAATACAAATAATCAATAAACATGAAAAAAAAAGTGCTCAAGTGCTCAACTTCTCTCATAAGTAAAGAAATGAAAACTAAAAACAACAGTGAGAGACCATTTTCACTTGTGACCTTGGCAAATATTTAAGTTTGATAACTCCCAGTGTGAGCAAAATTTTGGGGAAAGTAGCATCTCACACACCATTGAAGATAATCTAAAACCATACAATTCCTTGGAAGATCAGATTGGCAGTATCTTGCACAATGTGCCCATGCTTTTAACCTGCAATTCACTTTGCAGATTATCTCTGACCATTATCTTTGCACAAGCATGAAGGGATATTGGTTCAAGGATGTTCACTGCAACAACACTTATAATATCAAAGTATTTAAAACACACTAAACGGTCATCAGTAAAATCTAGGTAAATAAATCACGGTACAAACTTGGAATGGAATACTCTGCAGCCAGTAAAAAGGATGTTGCCAGGGAAGTGGCTGTGGCTCAGTCAGTCAGGCTCCTGTCTACCGTATGGGAGCTCCTTGTGAAGACACGCTCATCCGCAGGCCATGGAGAGCCGCCCCGCCCACAAGCACAGCGGAGAGCCAACTCAGGAAGGTGACGCAACAAAAAAGGGAGACAAGTAAAAACAGAGAAGAGTGTGCAGTGGATGGACACAGAGCAGACAATAAGCAAACCACAAGGTATGGGGGGGGGTAAATAAAAATTAAAAAAAAAAAAAAAAAGAATGTGGCCAGGGCACTCTGCATCCATTTTCAGCCACTTCACATGGCGTAAGCCCTAGCCTCTGATCCAGTTGTCAGTTTCCCATCCTGGTCTCTGAGTCCCCACTGTCAGAACCTGGGCCTATCTCTGTCATCCACAGGGCACATCATGAGCCCCAGCACATAGTAGGAATGCCAAAAAAGTGATCCATATTAATAACTTGGGCTGATGACTCCAATTGGGTTCTGAGTTAATTTTTGGTAATTTGGGAAAGGAGGGCTCAAAAGAAGAGGATTGTTCTGAAGGTATAAACAGACATCATTTGTTTTTGTTGCCCGATGACCATTCACCACCTTCCCCATGTAACCTTCTGTGGTTTGGCTACAGCTGATCTAGCTCCCAGCTTCAGGGGCAGGCACATGACCTGGCCTGACCAATCAGAGCAACCCATCCTCCTGACCACAGTGATTGGCTCAGAGACTTGTTTGTGATCCAAGTTAAGCCAGTGAGATGACATCCTGAGATTTTGGCTGGAACCACTGAGAAAGGGAAGCTTTATTTCTATGAGGGTTGCTAACCTGGAAGGCTGCCTGCAGTTGCTGCTAGCCACCTGGCTCCCACAAGGACCGGGCGGGCGGGGGCAATAACGACACATTATTATTTAGTAACATTATTTGGGTGCCTGAATCCGTTGTACCTGAAACCTAAAGAGTTTGTAGAGTTTCGGTTCTGTGAGCTAATAAATTCCCTTTTCTTTCAAGCCAGTTTGAGTTGATTTCCACAACTCGCAAGTGAGTAGCCCTAACTCATCCTCTGACCCAACTGGAAATCCTGGGTCCAGGGGCCAAGGCCAAGGAGATCAGGAGCCCCTGGGGTTCAGACGGCATCCCACCCTCAGGGGTGCTTCCTGCCAGGTCACCCAGCCATTTGAGTCATGTCTTCAGGACCTTCTCAAAGAGATGGCCTCACCTCAGGGTGAGGGTGTCCCCAAACCTAAATAGGACACTGACAATGACTCATATACCATCAGGTCCAGCCCAAGAGCCAACCCAGCCAGACAGTGCCAGGCACAGACAGAGCAGAAACCCTGTTTGCTCCCTGAAGGGAAAGAAGGAATCAAACCAGAGGACACTTCTCTGGGAGGGCCTGGGGGCCTGGGGTGGTGCCTCAGTTTGAAGAAGAGGGCACTAAGCAACTGCCTGCTCCCCACCAGCCCTTCAACAGATTAACACCACTTGTATCTGCTTTATATACTGGGGGTTCATCTTAAGAGCGGCTCCACTGCTAAGTAATAATAGTTGCAAACCCATTGACCCCTCCTGCTCCAGGATCTTCTGACACTGTGGATTTGGTTGGCTTGGAGTTGTGGCCAGGCCAGGGAGGAGCCCTCCAGGAAATGAGAACGGTTCAAACCCTGACTCTGTGACCTTGACTAATCACCTTCCCTCTCCGAGCCTGGGTTTCCTCTCTTCCTCCCTTCCTCTGGGTCCGGCTGTGAAGAGTAAGTAAGTCAAGGGGATGGTGACCACCCAGCCACCAGGAAGCGCTCGCCAGGCCCAGCTTGCTGTTATTGATCGTCTTACTGCTGTTAGATGAATTCGGCTGCAGAATGTGCCTGGTGGCCTGTGTCCCGGGAATGCTACTTCAGCCCTGCCCCCCGGCCTTAGTGTGGGTGGGGGGACTTGGGATGGGGTGGGGTCCCAGCCCTGTCTTCTCCTTTGAACCGTGGGCTCCTCCCTGGTCTCAGGGCAGGATGAGCCGAGCTGGCTGCCCTGCATTCAGGGTCCCGCCAAGCAAAGGGTAGACCCGGGGTGAAGCAACCCACAGCTCTGGGGCAGAGGGACCCCGCCCGGATGCTGCGCCGCGCTGCGTCCCGAAGCCTCCCGGCCCGCAGTCGGGTAATCTGACACCGGCAGTCCCTGATTCCCCAGCCCCGGCGGGCTGCGGAGGGGGTAGGGGCATCGATGACCTACACAGGGACCTGTCCCTTACCCCCCTGCCCTTCCTCTACGCCCCGTCCCACACGCCCGGGGGCTCTCCGAAGTGGTCTGGGGCAACTCCTCGAACGTGGGGTTGAGGGCTGTGGACTGTACCCCTCAAGGCCCAAGTCCATGCCCCGAGCCCGAGAGGTGGCCGTGGGACCGCCCCATTGCCCAACAAGCGGAGGTGGCGGGGAGGGATGCGAACCCCGCGGATGAGCCTCGTGGAGGGAGGGCCCGGGCCCCCAAAGCCTGACGTCATGGACAAGGTGCCGGGTCCCCGCGCCGACCTCGCGGGACAGCCGCAGAGACCGGGCGCGGGGGCTGCGGGCGGCGATGACCGGGAGGCCCCGCGCCGTCCGGCGACTCCAGCCCCGCAACCTCCGCTCGGGAAGAAACTTTGGGCTCAGGCCCCGCTCCTGCCCGCGGGCTCGCGCCCCGCACCAGGCCCCGCGGCCCCGCCGCCCGCTCACCAGCGCACCAGCTGCCAGCGCTTCTCCCCCGGCGCCCGGCGGCCCGCCATGCCGCGCCCGCCCTGCCCGCCGCGGGCCGCTCGGAGGAGGCGCGCCCGGCTGCCGCACCGCCGGTGCCGAGGGCGCGCTCGCCGCTCGCGGGGCGCGGCGCGGGCCGGAGCGGGGCGGGGCGGCGGTGCCGCGCTCCTCCTCCGCCCCGGGCGCCCGCCGGCCCCGCCCCAAGTAAGGCCGGGCCCAGTGCTAGGTCCTCCCGGTCCCGCCGATCCAGCCACGCGGAAGCGCCGGGTTCCTTCAGGAGCACTGGGCTGCGAGTCAGGCTGTGTACAAATGCCACCTTTAGGGGAATCGGGCTTGCCGAGGGACTCCAGCCGGGTCACTTCATCCTTCTGTGCCTCACTCCCTTACAACACCTCTGTTCCACCACCCAGAAAGTTAGGCATTTAAAAAAAACCAACCTGCTCTGAACGCCTAAATAAATCCTGCTGTGCCCTACGAATTGCTAAAATATTTAAGTCACAATCATTAAGATGGTTAGGACGAGCGGGCCGGGGCCTTCATCCTCCCTTCCACTTCAGGACCTGTTCAACCCTGGAGTTGGCCAGAGAAGGCAGAGGCCAGCCTGGACCGAAGCAACGTGGTCCAGGGGAAGCTTGCACCCCAATGCCGCTTGAAGGAGCGGAATTTTAGAAATGTTTGTCTGTAAACATCATGATTGCCCGCAGTGCCCTCCCAAGTCAGCTGCCTCCCATAACCACCACGACCCACACCCTTTAATAAGCAGGAGGGAAATGTGTGCAGAGAGAGCAGGTAGACCTGGCCTCCAGGACGGAGAGCTTGAGAGCTGACCTCCCTCTTGGGACTTGAGGTCCAGCCCCGGGAACACCGGAAAAGCTTCCGGGGGAATCCAGCTATGACTGACGCTTGTCATTCTACCCACGAAAACCGAGATTACAATAAATCCTAATAATCACCACTAGGCTTTCAGTTATGTCCCAAGTAAAGAAGTGGCAGGAGCAACGCCCATACAGGGAATGGGCGGGGTAGGGTGGAACCAACACAGAGCCTTGTGGAAGAGAAAACAGGGAAGAAAGTACAGTCTAGCACGAGACTATCAATTCCCTTTGAGTAGTCTTTCTTTAAGCTTCCCCAACAAAATTAGCATGGAGCCAAGAAACGGTGGAAGTCAGGTGTGTGTGTGTGTGTGTATGAAATATACTTATTTCAGAATAGTGGAGAAATAGTGATGGAACAATTAAATATTGTGGAGTGGGAAGCAAGGTCTCTATTTCATACCACGTAAAGTAAATTCCAGATGGATTATAAATATGAGTGTATAAAATATATATAAAGAACTCATATATACATATATAGTCATTATATTAAAGTTAAGGGCAGATTTTTAAGGCATGACACTGATGACAAAAGCTATAAAAAAAAGATTCATGGATTTGACTAAAATAAAAAGTTTTAGCTGCATATAAAAAAAACACCATAAACAAAATTAAAAGGCAAATAATCAAACTGGAAAAAATGTCAAACAGGAAAATATGTATATCCTTAAAATATTAAAAGTTTTATTACAAAGAAATAAGAAATGATGAACACTCCAATAGAGAAATGGGTAAAAGACATGAACAATTTACAAAAGAAATAGAAATGGCTAATACACACATTTCAAAAATTCAATCCTGGAACTTGCAGAAAGGTGACAGATTAGAAAGACTTAGAACTCTCTTCTCCTAGAAAATAGCTAGAGGACAGGTAGAAACAGCGTGGGAAAAAAAATGTTCTAGGGTTTAGGGCACCAGGTGGAAGTCTGTATACCACCCAGAAGAGAGGAGAAAACAGGAGAAAAATCTCTTTAGAAAGACTGTGAGTAGAAGCTACAGCTGCAGTCTCTGGCTCCCCTTCCCCATCCTATGAGCAGACAATTTTTAATTCTCCAGCCTCAGGTCAACAGCAACAGATAGAGGGGACTGCAGGGACCCACTCCTGGAAACAGGAGAGAGAAGGTGCAGGCTAAGCTGATTCAGCTTTTGGCCAAAATTTGAGTTGCTGTGACCCACCAGCACTTCCAGGCAGTGTGGGGTCACACCATTGTTTGTCTTGGGAGCCAGCAAGGCACTAAAGAGATCCAGCCCTCTCAAATACCCTCCCTATTGACTGGGCCTGCTGTTGAGGATGCAGGGTGGAGTGGAATTATTTCCTACCCAGGCAAAGAGGGGACTACCAACAAAGTTTGGAGAACAGCCTCAGAGAAAGGTTGATCTGTGAGGCTCTGAATCGCCTCAAGGCAGGATCATCTGTCACATTCTTGCAGCAAAGACACAATGGATCAGGCTTTGAACTGAGAGGGCTGTTGATGAGCACCATCTGCTGGCGGACCAAAGAAGTGCATGTAAGGAAATTAAAAGTATACAGAGGTTTTTCCCAGCCTTCACAGCCTCTCTTCCCAAGGCCCTTGGAATCGTGTCTGCAATCCATTACTGGGTCCAGGGTCCAAATGTGAGCAACTAAAGGGGACAAGCCTAAAGACCCAGAACAGGTTGAACCAAAAATCAAAGGACATCAGTAACATACAACTTCCCATACTAAATCCCTACGAAATAGAGAAATTGAGCATCAGAGTAAAATCACCATCATAATCAGATGTCTAGACATCAGCAAAAAATTACAAGCCACACTAAGAAAATGGAAGAAATCGCCCAAGCAAAGAAATATAGCAAAGCTCCAAATGAGACACAAGATTTGTGACAACTAATCAATGAGATTCATACAAATTTCAAAAATCAAATTAATGAGTTGAAAAACAACATGGCTAAGGAAATAAAAGACATCGAGAAGACACTGATTGTGTATGTGCTTAGCTGAGGAGCCAATGGGGCAAAGCTACATCTGTGGGGTTATGATTGAAGCCCTCTAAGTCACAATCTCGCCAGGCAGAACGATACAGCAGCACCACGGAGCCTTGGTTGGCCTTGGATAGCTAGTCCCTCCTGTCCCTGCCGGCAGGCCGTCATGCACACCAGTGCATGCAGCACCCTCACTGTGTGTCGGGACAAGGGTCTGATGTGGAGAGCCCCTCATCCTGAGAAATGGGGTGCAGCTGGAAAGGGGGCCACCCCCTCGGCCATCACGCACCACATGTTCATGGGGAACCTGGTGCTAAACCACTCGTACATGACCTGCTTCTGGGTCAGGGTTTCATACATAGCAGAGCAGCTCCCTCGCTGCGATCTATTGAAAGTTATCCCTTGACACAAGGATTTGAAAATAAAATAATAATAAAAAAAGAAGACACTGAAGGAAAACAGATGTGGCTCAACCAACTGGGCTCCCATCTACCATATAGGAAGTCCAGGGTTCAATGCCCAGGGCCTCCTGGTAAGGGCAAGCTGCCCCACGTGAGTGCCGGTCCATGCGGGAATGCAGCCCTGTGCAGGAGTGCCACCCTGTGTGGAAATGCCACCCTGCCTGGGAAAGCCACCCCACACAGGAGTGCTGGCCAATGCAGAGAGCTGGCACAGCAAGATGATGCAATAAAAGACACAGAGGAGAGAAAATAAGAAGACATAGCAGAAGAGGGAGATGAGGTGGTGCAAGAGAGAAATCGCCTCTCTCCCACTCCAGAAGGTCCTAGAGCCACCTAATGAGAATACATACAGACACAGAACACACAGTGAATGGACACAGACAGGAGACAATGGGGGAATAGGGGGATGAGGGGGAGAAATAAATAAAAATAAATCTTTTTTAAAAAAAGAAGACACCGAGTTAGCACAAAGAAAAATATGAAAACCTGAATAGAAAAATAACAGAGCACATGGGAATGAAAGACAAAATAGGTGATATCAAAAACATATTAGGAGAAGTAGATGTGGCTCAAGAGATTGGACTCCTGTCTACCGTATAGGAGGTCCAGGGTTTGATTCCCAGGGCCTCCTGGTGAAGGCCCATGCAGGAGTGCTAGCCCACATGGAATGCTAGCCCACACAGACAGCTGGCACAGCAAGATGATGCAACAAAGGGAGACAAGCAGACATAGAAGAATGCACAGTGAATGGACAAAGAGAGCAGGCAGTGAGCACAAGCAGTGGGGTTGAGGAATAAATAAAATAGATCTTAAAAAAAAAATTAGGGAAGCGACTGTGGTTCAATCAGCTGGGCTCCTGTCTACCATATGGAAGGCCCTGGGTTCACGTCCCAGGGTCTCCTTGTGAAGGCAGGGTCATCTGCACGCTGCAGAGAGCTGCTGATCCGCAAGCACTGTGGAGTGCCGCCATCCCACAAGTGCCACGGAGTGCCACCACCCCACAAGCACCGTGAAGAGCCAATACAGCAAAGTGACACAACAGAAAGGGAGACAAGTAAAAACACAGAAGAGTGCACAGCAAATGGCACAGAGAGCAAAACAACAAGCAAGCCGCAAGGGCGGGAATAAATAAATACAGACACACAGAAGAATGCACAGCAAATGGACAAAGAGCAGACAGCAAGCAAGTCACAAGGGGGGGGCGGAGATTAAAAAAAAAACTGAGGGAAACGGACTTTGGCCCAGTGGTTAGGGCGTCCGTCTACCACATGGGAGGTCCGAGGTTCAAACCCTGGGCCTCCTTGACCCATGTGGAGCTGGCCATGCGCAGTGCTGATGCGCGCAAGGAGTGCCCTGCCACGCAAGGGTGTCCCCCGCGTGGGGGAGCCCCACGCGCAAGGAGTGCGCCCGTGAGGAAAGCCGCCCAGCGTGAAAAGAGAGAGCAGCCTGCCCGGGAATGGCGCCACCCACACTTCCCGTGCTGCTGACGACAACAGAAGCGGACAAAGAAACAAGACGCAGCAAATAGACACAGAGAACAGACAACCAGGGGAGGGGGGGAAATTAAATAAATAAATAAATCTTTAAAAAAACAAAAAACAAAACAAAAGAAAAACTGATAGAACACTAAAAAAAAAACACATTAGAGGAAGAGGATGTGGCTCACACAGTTGAGCATCCACTACCACATGAGAGGTCCTGGGTTTGGTTCCCGGTGCCTCCTGAAAAAACAAAAACAAACAAGCAAAACAAATGACAAAACCAACTCAGGAAAGTCAATGTGGCTCAGTGTTTGAGTGCCGGCTACTCACATATGAGGTCCTAGGTTCAGTCCCTGTCCCCAGTACTTCAAAGGCACACACACACATTAGAGGGCAGTGGATATAGCTCAGTGGTAGACTGCCTGCTTCCCATGTACGAGGTCCCAAGTTTAATCCTTTGTGCTTCCTAAAAAAAAAGAAAAGAAAAAAATATTAGATTCCCAGTGAGGGAAGCCCTTCTTCTTTGTCCATAAGCTGCCCCAGCATGCCCAGGGCCAGCCTTGCTCCCCCTCTCAACCAGAAGCAGAGTGGGCATCACCATCCCAAAATCCTCAAGATTGAGGAATAAACAAACATAAGGGGAGAATGCGACTATGGACTAAAGTAGACTTATCATTCTAGTAATGGAAGAACTTGTAACATTGATATAAAGACAGTGGCCACCAGAGGTTCTGAGGGGAGGGAGAGGGAAGAATAGATGTAATATGGGGCATTTTGGGGACATTGGAATTGTTCTGCATGACATTGCAATGCCAGATACAGACCATTATACATTTTGTCAAAACCTATAAAGTTGTACAGTGCAAAGTGTAAACCATAATGTAAATTACAGACCCTGGTTAGTAGCAATGCTGCAATATGTTCATCAATTGTAAAAATGTACCACACTAATGAAGGATGTTGTTAATGGGGAAGGGTGTGGGAAGGGGAGGGAGTGAGGTATATGAGAAACCGCTATATATTCAATGTAACATTTATGTAATCTAAAGCTTCTTTTAAAATAGTAATAGTAACAATAAAGAAGAAAAAACACATTACAGGCATACAACAGCAGATTTTAAATGATAGAAGAAAGAATAAGTGATATGGAAGACAAAACAGCTGAAATTGAAGAGAGAGAAACGAATGGAAAAAATTGAGCAGGGGTTCAGGGAGTTGAAGGATAAAACAAAGCATAACAACATATGTGTCATGGGAGTTCCAGGAAGAGAAGAAAAGGGAAAAGGGGCAGAAAGAGTATTTGAAGAAATAATGGCTGAAAATTTCCCAACTCTCATGAAAGAAACAAAATACATGTCCAAGAAATGCAGAGTATCCCTATGAGAATAAATCTGGGGAAGTGGATGTGGCTCAAGAAGTTGGGTACCCATCTACCACATGGGAGGTCCTAGGTTCAGTTCCCAGAGCCACCTCAAGAAAATGAGCAAGACAGCTAACGCACACAATGGGCAGGTGTGGCTAACTGATGCAACAAGATGCTGCAGTGAGATGATGAAACCAAGAGACGCAGTGAGGAAACACAAATAGACACAACAAACAGGAAGCAGAGGTGGATAAGGGATTAGGCGCCTCCCTCTCACATGGGAGGATGGGGGCCCTGGGTTCAGTTCCCTGAAAAAAAGAAGACCAGCAGACACAGAAAACAGACAGTGAGTGTAAAAAAACTGGGGAGGGTGAGGATAAATAAACAAATCTTTTTCTAAAAAGATCTTAAAAAAAAAAGAATAAATATGAGGGAGTGGATGTGTCTCCTGCCTCCCACATGGGAGGTCCTGGGTTCAGTTCCCAGTGCCTCCTGAAAAAAAAAAGAACAACAAGCAAAACAAATGAAAAAAAACAACTAACCAACTCAGGGACGCCAATGTGGATCAGTGGTTGAGTACTGGCTTTCCACATACAAGGTCCTGGGTTCATTAAAAAAAAAAGAATGAATTTGAATAGATCTATTCTAGGACACATACTACATACTACTCAGAATGTCAAAAGTCAAAGAAGATAAAAAGAAAATTCTGAGTGCAGGAAAGGAGAAGCAAATCATTACATACAAGGGATGCCCAGTAAGATTTAGTGTGGATTTCTCATCAGAAATCATGAAGGTGAGAAGAAATGTCATGGTATAATTAGGATACTGAAAGAGAAAAACTGCCAAGTGAGAAGTCTTTATCTGGAAAAATTGTCCTTCAAATATGAAGGTGAATTTAAAATATTCACAAATAAACAGAAATAAGAGAGTTTAAAAAAAGAATTCACCTTTGCAGGAGGCATTAAAGGGAGCCTTACAGCTCCCAAGGAAAAAGACAGGAGAGAGAGGCTTAGAGGAGAGGGTAGAAGGCAAGAATAGCAGAAAGGATAACCAAAAGGGTAAAAAGACAGCAAAAATAAGAAAAGCCATATGAAAACCAAAGAATAAAATGGTGGAAGTAAATAATGCATTTGCAATAATATATTGAACAAGATTGGGTTCAACTGCCCAAATAAAAGATATGTTGACAAAATGGATTTTAAAAACATGAGCCATGGGAAGCGGACTTGGCCCAATGGATAGGGCATCCGCCTACCACATGGGAGGTCCACAGTTCAAACTCTGGGCCTCCTTGACCCGTGTGGAGCTGGCCCATGTGCAGTGCTGATGCACGCAAGGAGTGCCGTGCTACCCAGGGGTGTCCCCTGCGTAGAGGAGCCCCACATGCAAGGAGTGCACCCCATAAGGGGAGCCACCCAGCGCGAAAGAAAGTGTAGCCTGCCCAAGAGTGGCACCACACACACGGAGAGCTGACACAACAAGATGATGCAACAAAAAAAAACACAGATTCCCAGTGCTGCTGAAAAGGATTAGAAGCAGTCACAGAAGAACAGACAGTGAATGGACACAGAGAGCAGACAACTGGGGGGAGGGGAGGTTGTGAATAAATAAAAAATAAATATTAAAAAAAACAAACAAACATGAGCCATCCATATGCTGCCTACAAGAGACCCACTTTAGACCCAGGGATACAAACTGGCTGAAAGTGAAAGGTTGGAAACAATAACCAAAAAAGAGCAGGAGTAGCTATACTAATATCAGATAAAACAGAGTTTAAATGCAAAAAAAGTTGAGATACATAAGACCATTACACATTAATAAAGGGCCAGTCCACCAGGAAGAAATAATAGTCATAAATATCTATGCACCTAACCAGGGTTCACCAAAATACATGAGACACACTCTGGCAAATGTGATAGGATAAATAGACATCTCTACAAAAATAGTTGGAGCCTTCAACACACTATTCATATCATTAGATAGAACAACTAGACAGAAGATCAACAAGGAAGCAGAGAATTTGAATATGATAAAGAAGCTAGAACCAACAGACATATATATACAGAACTTTGCATCCCAAATCAGCAGGTTATACATTCTTCTCAAGTGCTCATGAATCATTCTCCAGGATAGACCACATGTTAGGACACAAGGCAGGTCACAATAAATATAAAAATATTGAAATTTTACAAAGCACCTTCTCAGATCATAATGGAATGAAACTGGAGATCAACAGTAGATGGGAAAGGGGAAAATCCACAAATGTGTGGAAGCTAAACAACACACTCCAAAACAATCAATGAGTCAAAGAAGAAATTTAAGTGAAATTAATAAATATATTGAGATAAATGAAAACAAGTACACAATTATCAAAACTTACGGGATACAGTAAAGGCAGTGCTGAGACGGAAATTTATAGCTCTAAATGCCTATATTAAAAAAGAAGAGAGATCTAAAATAAAAATCTAACTGAACAACTGGAGAAACTAGAAAAAGAACAGCAAACTATTCACAAAGCAAGCAGAAGGAAAGAAATAATAAAAATAGAGCAAAAATAAATGAAATTGAGAACTAAATAATAGAGAAAATCAACAAAACCAAAAGCTGGTTCTTTGAGATCAATAAAATTGGCAAACCCTTAGCTAGACTAACAAAGAAAAAAGAGAGAAGATGCAAATAAATAAAATCAGAAATAAAAGGGGGACACTATGACAGACCCCACAGAAATAAAAAGGATCATACGAGGATATTATGAGAGACTATATGCCAACAAACTATACAACCTAGATGAAATGCACAAATTCCTGGAAATGTACAAACAACTTACATTGACTCTACAAGAAATACAAAAATTCTACAAGTCGATCATATTTAAAGAAATTTATTCAATTATCAAAAATCTCCCAAAAAGAAAAGTCCAGGATCAGATGGCTTCACAGGTGAATTCTACCAAGCACTTTGAGAAGAATTAACACCAATTCTGTTTAAACTCTTCTAGAGGAGGGAAAATTATCCAACACATTTCATGAACCCGACATCACCCTAATATCACAGCCAAATAAAGATACTACAAGAAAAGTGCAGACCAATCTCTCTAATGAACATAGATGCAAAAATTCTCAAAAACTGCTTGCAAATAGAATCCAACAGCATATCAAAAGAATTATACACCATAACCAAGTGGGATTTACTCCTGGTATGCAAGGATGGATCAACATAAGAAAATCAATTAACATAATACACCACACTAACAAAAAGAAGAGAAAAAAAAAATGATCATCTCAATCAATACAGAAAAGACTTTTTTTTTTAGGTATGAGGGGCCAGGGATTGAACCCAGGACCTCATATGTGGGAAGCTGGGGCTCATCTACTGAGCCACATTGGCTTCCCTGAGTTGGTTTTTTGGTTTTTTTTTTCTTTTTTGTTTTGTTTTGTTTTGTTTTCTGGAGGCACCAGGAACCAAACCCATGACCTCCTATATGGGAGATGGGAGTTCAACCACTTGAGCCACATCTGCCCCATCCTGTCTTAATAAAAGCACTTTGAAAGATAGGAATAGGGAAGCAGATGTGGCTCAAGTAGTAGGAACCCCACCTACCTTATGGGAGGACCCGGGTTTGATCCCTGGGGTCTCCTGGTGAAAAAGAAGAAGAGAAAGCATGCCTGCATGGCGAGCCAGTGCCTGCATGGTGAGCCTAGTGCCTGCGCAGTGAGCCAAGTGCCCGTATGGCAAGCCAAGTGCCCACGCAAGTGCCTGCATGGTGAGCCAAGTGCCCATGCAGTAAGCTGAGTGCCTGCATGATGAGCTAGTGCCCGCACAAGTGAGTCACTCAGCAAGATGATGACACAACAAAAGAGACAAAAGGGAGAGCAAGGTGAAGTGCAGCAGAGACCAGGAACTGAGGTGGTGCAATTGACAAGGAAACTCTCTCCAACATTCGAGGTCCCCAGGATCGAATCCCAGTGAATTCTAGAGGAGAAAGATGAGAAGAGAAGACCACAGCGAATAGACATAGACAGCAAAAACAGCAGGGCAGGGGTGGGTAGAGGAAAAATAAAGATTGGAATGAAAGGAAAATTCCTCAATATGATAAAGGGAATATATGAAAATTCCACAGCCAACATCATACTCAGTGGGGAAAGGATGAAAGCTTTCCATCTAAGATAGGAACAAGACAAGGATGCCCACTGTTACCTAGAGCAATTAGAAAAGGAAAAAAAAAAAAGGCATCCAAATAGGAAAAGAGGAAGTAAAACTCTCGCCATTCACGGAGGGTATGATCCTGTATTTGGAAATTCTGAAAGGTCTACCACAAAGCTACTTAAGATAATAAACTAGTTCAACAAAGTGGCAGGAGCAGTAATGTTTCTGTACACTAGTATTGAACAATCTGAGGAGGAAATCAGGGGGGAAAATTCCATTTACAATAGCAACAAAAAGTCTAAAATACCTAAGAATCAATTGAACCAAAGAAGTACAGGACCTGTATTCAGAAAACTACAAACAGTGCTAAAAGAAATCAAAGAAGACCTAAACAAATGGAAAGACAATCCATGTACATGGATTGGAAGACTAAATATTGTGAAGATGTCAGTCCCACCCAAATTGATTTATAGATTCAATGCAGTACCAGTCAAAATTCCAAAAGCCTACAATACAGAAATAGAAAAGGCAAATACCAAGTTTATTTGGAAGGGAAAGAGCACCCAAATAGCCAAAAGTATTCTGAAAAAGAAGAGCTGAGCAGCGGTGGCTCAAGCAGTCGAGCTGCCCACATATGAGGTCTCTGTTTGGTTTCCGGTGCCTCCTAAAAAGAAACAACAAGCAAACCAAGAAAAAAACAACTCATGGGAGTAGATGTGGCTCAGTACCAACCTCTCACATGCAAGGTCCCAGGTTCAATTCTAACCCTGGTACCTAAAAAAAAAAGAAGAGCATTGTGGGAGGACTTTCGCTGACTGACCTAGATATATACTACAAAGCTACAGTGACCAAAACAGCATGATATTGGCATAAAGATAGACACATTGACCAGTGGAATAGAATTGAGAGTCTAGACATAAACCCTCACCTCTACGGCCAACTGTTTTTTGCTTGTTTGTTTGTTTTTAGGTACCACAGCCAGGGACTGAACCAGGCACCTTGTATGTGGGAAGCCAGTGCTCAACCGCTGAGCCACATCAACTCCCCTGAGTCCATTTTTTCATTAGTTTGCTTGCTTGTTTTTAGGAGACACCAGAAAGTGAACCCAGGACCTCCCATGTAGGAAGCAGATGCTCAACCGCTTCCCACATCTGCTTCCCTGGTTTTTGGCAAACCTACCAAGTCCATGTTATCAGGACAAAAGAGTCTCTTCAACAAATGGTGCTGGGAGAACTGGATATCCATAACCTCACTCCCTATACAAAAATCAAATAAAAACCTAGATTTAAAAGCCAGGACCATAAAACTACTAGAAGAAAATGTAGGGAAACATCTTCAAGACCTTGTAGGGGGTGGTAGTTTCTTGGAACTTATAACCAAAGCACAAGCAACAAAAGAAAAAACAATAAATGGGACCTCTTTAAAATTGAACATTTTTGCATCTCACAGGACTTTGTCAAAAGGGTGAGAAGGCAGCCAGCCAACTCAATGGGAGAAAATACATGGAAATCACATATTCAGTAAGGTTTTTTCAATTTTTTTTTAAGATTGTTTTTTATTTCTTCCCCACCCCACCCCCAGTTGTCTGCTCTCTGTGTCCATTCGCTGTGTGTTCTTCTGTGACCACTTCCATCCCTATCAGCAGCACCAGGAATCTATGTTTCCCCTTGTTGTGCCATCTTGCTGTGTCAGCTCTCCATGTGTGCGGGGCCATTCTTGGGCAGGCTGCACTTTCTTTCACACTGGGCGGCTCTCCTTACCGGGTGCAATTCCTGCGCGTGGGGCTCCCCTATGCGGAGGACACCCCTGCGTAGCACGACACTTCCTGTTCACATCAGCACTGCGCATGGGCCAGCTCCACACAGGTCAAGGAAGTCCGGGGTTTGAACCATGGATGTGGTAGGTGGACGCCCCATCCATTGGGCCAAGTCCACTTCCCTCAATAAAAGTGTCTCAATAAGGGTGTAATATCCCCTGGGAGAGCAGCGGCAATCCTCCAGGTGCAACGGCAAGAACCAGGAAGGAAGGAGGGCCCAACAGTGGGCTCGTGATACTAATGGTTACACTTTTGAGCCTATACACCTGCAATAAGAACAAGGCCTAGAGTAGCATTGTGCCTGGGGGTTTCCTCCTGACAGCCTGCATGTTACTCAAATGTGGCCACTCTCACAGCCAAACTCAGCGTGTAGATGCGATGCATTCCCCCCAGCGTGGGACATGACACCCGGGGATGAGCCTCCCTGGCACCGAGGGATCACTACCACATACCAGCTGAAGAAGCAACTAGAAAATGACCTTGAATTAAAGATTCAATGCGGAACAGCAGAATATACCTGTCTACATATAATGACATGACTTCGGGAAGCTGTTTGACCTAATGTAAGGGGGAAATGGAAAGGAGAAATGAGATTATAAGGCTGTGAGTCTCTAAAAAAGAGTCTGGAGGTTGTCAGAAGGAATACCCCTATGTACAACTGAACAGAGTCTAAGAGACAGATAAGGTAGATACAACCCCAGGTATTGGTTCTTTTGAGGGATAAAGAGACCCACGGGTTCTATGGTCATGGCAGAAGGGGTTCACTGCCATGACAGATAGCCCTTCTTTGGAGCTGGTGTTTCTGCGTGATGGAATTGGACTCAGAGGGGATCTCTTTTCACAAGACTTGCATGCTACTTTATTGGAATTGTAGTCGGTGCTGGGTTTAAGATATATGTAGGGGATTCGAATCTCTGGACTGATAATTTGACACCCAGGCCCAGAGCCTCAACAGACTTCAGCTCCTACACTTTGATTTATTGGACTTACTCCACTCAGCTAACATGGAGTTGAAGAAGGTCAACCACCACAACATGGAGCCTAGAGTGTCTACAACTGGAAGCGGGAGGAGTGCATCCAGTACCCATATGGAATCTAAGCCCTCACTTGACATAGATGTGCAATGGACACAACCAATCCAATGTCCACAGAGAAAATGTGGAATGGGTGTGGGAACGGTAGCCATGGTGGCTGCTGGGTGTGGGGAACGGGAGGAAGAGATGAGATGTGGAGGCGTTTTCGGGACGTGGAGCTGTCCTGGATAGTGCTTCACGGACAATTACGGGACATTATAGATCCCCCCAGGGCCCACTGGATGGAACGTGAGAGAGTCTGGGCTATGATGTGGACCATTGACTATGGGGTGCAGTGATGCTCAGAGATGAACTTACCAGGTGCAATGGATGTGTCATGATGATGGGAGAGAGTGTTGCTGTGGGGGGAGTGGGGGGCGGGGGCGGTGAGGTTGAATGGGACCTCATATTTTTCATAATGTAATTTTAAAAAATAAATAAATAAATAATTTTTAAAAAAAAATAAAAAATAAAATGAATAAAGAAATGGAATAAGGTACTATTAAAAAAATAAAATAAAATAAAAACATAAAAACAAAGGGTGTAATATCCATAATTTATAAAGAGATGCTACCACTAAACTATAAAAAGACAAATGACCAGATTAAAAAATGGGCAAAAAACTTGAATAGACATTTGTCCAAAGAAGAAATACAAATGGCAATAAAACACATGAAAAAAATGTTCAACATCACTAGCAATTAGAGAAATGCAAATCAAAGCTACAATGAGATATCATTTCACACCTATCAGAATGGCCACTATTAAAAAGACAGAAAAGGGAAGCAGACTTGGCCCAATGGATAGGGTGACTGCCTACCACATGGGAGGTCTGCGGTTCAAACCCCGGTCCTCCTTGACCCATGTGGAGCTGGCCCATGCACAGTGCTGATGTGTGCAAGGAGTGCCATGCCACGCAGGGGTGTCCCCCATGTAGGGGAGTCCCATGTGCAAGGAGTGTGCCCCATAAGGAGAGCCGCCCAGTGTGAAAGAAAGTGTAGCCTGCCCAGGAATGGCACTGCACATGCGGAGAGCTGATGCTGCAAGATGACGCGACAAAAAGAAACACAGATTCCTATGCCGCTGATAAGGATAGAAGAACACACAGCGAATGGACAGAGAGAGCAGACAACGGCGGGAGGGGGGGGATTAATAAATAAAATAAAATAAAAAAATAAAAATAAAAACAAAACTTAAAAAAATACAGAAAACTACAAGTGTTGGGGAGGATATGGGGAGAAAGGAACTCTTATTCACTACTGGTGAGAATGTAGAATGGTAACAACCACTGTGGAAGGCTGTTTGGCAGCTCCTAAAGAAGTTGAATATAAATTTGCTCCATCACTTAACAAAATCACTGCTAGGTATATACCCAGAAGAATTGCGAGCAAGTACACGAACAGACAGCTACACACCGATGGTCAGAGCAGCATTATTCACAGTTGCCAAAAGCTGGAAATAACCCAGGTGTCCATCAACAGAAGAATGGATAAACAAACTGTGGTGTATACACACGATGGAATATTATGCAGCTGTTAGAAGAAATGAAGTCGTGAAGCATATGACAACATGGATGAACCTGAAGGACATTATGTTGAGTGAAGCAAGCCAGACACAAAAGAAAAATAATGTATGACTGTGCTATTATGAACCAAATATATTGGGTAAACTCATGGAGTTAATATGGGTCACCAGAAAATAGAATGAGGTTAAAGAATGGAAAGCTGAGGAGTAATTTGTGCAGAAGTGGTAAAAAGGTTGTTTGCTAATCTTTGGAAATGAATAGAAAAGGTGAAAGTCCAACACAACGTTTGCAACCAGCAGTGCTATTATGTGAGTATGACAGTGGTTTAAAGGGACAGTCTAAGGTCATGTATGTTACTAAAAGGAAAGCTAAAAAACATAACATGAGACTGTATAACCTAGTAAAACCATATGTGAAATACGAATATGAGTAAATTTCCATATATAAGACCGTCTTTCTCTGAAACTTAAGAGAGATATCCTACAATACTACAAGATGTTAATATCAGACAAAAAAGTATGCTAAGTGAAAGAAGCCAGATACAAAGTACTACGTAGTGTATGATTCCATTTATATAAAATGTAAATCAATTTATAAAGATGAAATTATTTTAGTGGTTATGTAGGGCTGGGGAAATACTGCTAAGGGGTGTGGAGTTGTTCTTTTTGGAAT
The DNA here is from genome assembly GCF_030445035.2 of Dasypus novemcinctus. Classification (NCBI taxonomy): domain Eukaryota; kingdom Metazoa; phylum Chordata; class Mammalia; order Cingulata; family Dasypodidae; genus Dasypus; species Dasypus novemcinctus. The sequence goes on from NC_080693.1 coordinate 31,043,989, forward strand.
AATGAAATTGTTCTAAAATTTTTTGTGGTGATGAATGCACAACACTATGATTATATAAAAAGCCATTGATTATACACTTTGAATAGGTTGTATGGTATGCGAATATAACTCAACAAAACTGCTTATTAAATAAATAAATAAATAAATAATTGTGCAAGAATAAATAGAAATAGCAGCTAAGTACAGTATGGGAAGCATAGAGACGTTGAGAGCTGAAGAATTTTCTTGTTTGTTTTTTTATAGTATTATTATTATTACTGAAATAATAAAAATGCTCTAATGATGATTGAAGTGATGAGTGCACAACTATGTGACTATACCAAATACCATTGACTGTACACTTTGAATGGATTGTATGCTTTATTAATATGTATCAATATATTTTTTTTAATTTTTAAAAGGTGAAAGCACAACATAGTGTTTATAACTAGCAGTGCTATTAAATGAGTATGACAGTGGTTAAAAGGGAAAGTCAAAGATGATGTATGTTACTAGAAGAAAAGCTAAAAAATGTAACATGGGGCTGCATAGCATAGTGAAACCTCATATGAAATATGAGTATGGGTAATATTGCATATATGATGGTTTTACTTTGAAACTAAACAAATGTATGTGAATGTTATAAGATGTTAATGTCAAGTCAAAAACTATGCTAAGTGAAAGAAACCAACACAAAGTACTACATGCTGCGACCCCATTTATACAAAATGTAAATATAAATCAGTTTATAGGGAAGAGGATTTGACTCAATGGATAGAGCACCTGCCTACCACATGGGAGGTCCAGGGTTCAAACCCAGGGCCTCCTGACCCATGTGGTGAGCTGGCCCACGCGCAGTGCTGATGCACACAAGGAGTGCCCTGCCACGCAGGGGTGTCCCTCACGTAGGGGAGCCCCACGCGCATGGAGTGCGCCCCGCAAGGAGAGTCGCCCTGCGCGAAAAGCACAGCCAGTCCAGGAGTGGGGCCGCACACACGGAGAGCTGATGCAGCAAGATGACACAACAAAGAAGAGACACAGATTCCCAGTGCTGCTGACAAGAATCCAAGCAGACACAGAAAAACACACAGCAAATGGACACAGAGAGCAAACAATGGGGGTGCGGAAGGGGAGAGAAATAAATTTAAAACATTTTTTTAGGGAAACGGACTTTGGCCCAGTGGTTAGGGCGTCCGTCTACCATATGGGAGGTCCGCGGTTCAAACCCCGGGCCTCCTCGACCCGTGTGGAGCTGGCCATGCGCAGCGCTGATGCGCGCAAGGAGTGCCCTGCCACGCAGGGGTGTCCCCCGCGTGGGGGAGCCCCACGCGCAAGGAGTGTGCCCATGAGGAAAGCCGCCTAGCGTGAAAAGAAAGAGCAGCCTGCCCAGGAATGGCGCCGCCCACACTTCCTGTGCCGCCGACAACAACAGAAGCGGACAAAGAAACAAAAGCAGACAAAGAAACAAGACGCAACAAATAGACACCAAGAACAGACAACCAGGGGAGGGGGGGAAATTAAAATAAATAAATAAATCTTTTTTTAAAAAAAAAAAACATTTTTTTATTTTAAAAAATAAAAAAATCAATTTGTACAGATGGAATTATATTAGTGGTTATGTAGGGCTACGGAAGGATAGAGGGATTGAAAGATGACTGCTAAGGAGTGTGGAGTTTTTTCATCCATTGAGGACAGTAATCGGACATAATATCAAAAGGCTTCACACGGGCATGTCTTTTGAGTCAGTAATTTGACTTTTTTGGAATACGTCCTATGGAGGTAATTTGAAATGTGAAGAAAGGTCTCTATAGAAGAATGTCCACTCCAGCCTGCTTTATGATAGAGTAAAATTGCAAACAACACAAAAATCCAAGAGGGGATTAGTTAAGTAAAGAAATATGGCCATGTAAAGGGATATTATGAAGCTGCTAAAGAAGACTTTTACTGACATGAAAAAAAATCAAGATATATTTTGAAATGAAAAAATAGATTACAAAATAGAACTAGTATGTTAATACATATTTGTAGAAAATCTGGAAGAACTACAGGAACACATAAAATAAGGGACATATGTTAGTGGATAAAGTTATGGTGACTTTTATTTTACTCTTTTCTTTAGCCAAATATTCTAATTTTCTGCATAAACATATGATGTGCAATAAGAAAATATACAATAAGGGAGGCAGTTGTGTCTCAACTGAAAGAGTATCCACCTACCTTATGGAAGGTACAGGGTTCAAAACCCAGGGCCTCCTGACCCATGTGGTGAGCTGGCCCACACGCAGTGCTGCCACATGCAAGGAGTGCTGTACCACGCAAGGGTGTCCCCTGCATAGGGGTGTCCCCCGCATAGGGGTGCCCCACCCACAAGGAGTGCGACCAACAAGGAGAGCCACGAGAAAAGCGCAGCACGCCCAGGAGTGGCGCTGCACACACAGAGACCTGACGCAGCAAGATGATGCAACAAAAAAAGTGACACAGTTTCCCAGCGCCATGTGACAAGAATGCAAACAGACACAGAAGAACACACAACAAATGGACACAGAGAGCAGACAAGGGGAGAGAAATAAATAAAATAAATCTTTTTTAAAAAAAGAAAATATACAATAAAATTCATTTTAATTGCTTTAAACTACCAAGATTTTCATCACATTATTGTTTATAGGATAAAACTGTGGAAACAACCTAATTATCAAAGGATAAGAAAATGGATAGATACAGAATACAGCAGTTTATTCATAGAGTAACAACACTATACAACAGAGAAATATTTAGTTACAGGAGAAAGCGTCCTTGCTATTTGAGTGATTGAAAAAGCAGAATACAGCGGCGGACTTGGCCCAGTGGTTAGGGCGTCCGTCTACCACATGGGAGGTCCGTGGTTCAAACCCTGGGCCTCCTTGACCCATGTGGAGCTGGCCCATGCGCAGTGCTGATGCGCTCAAGGAGTGCTGCGCCACGCAGGGATGTCCCTCGCGGCGTAGGGAGCCCCACGCACAAGGAGTGCGCCCTGTAAGGAGAGCCGCACAGCGCCAAAGAAAGTGCAGCCTGCCCAGAAATGGTGCTGCACACACGGAGAACAGACACAACAAGATGAGGCAACAAAAAGAAACACAGATTCCCGTGCCGCTGAGAACAATAGAAGCGGACAAAGAAGAAGACGCAGCAAATAGACACAGAGAACAGACAACCGGGGTGGGTGGGAGAGGGGAGAGAAATAAATAATAAAAGGAAAAGAAAAAGCAGAATACAATAAAATTATGTCTAATGTTTGTATATGCAAAAGAAAAAAAAGCAGATACCAAATGTTGAATTGTTATGACTGGGAGGTATAATTATGGGTGATTTTATGATCACATGTTTGCTTATCTACAATTCTTAATTTTTCTACAATGAATATGGAGAAAAATATTTTTTAAAAAATGCAAATGCATTGATTAGCAAATGAAAGCATTTAAAGGTCTTCTGGAGATACAAAAATAGAAATAAAAAAACACAATGCAGAACAGGGTGTGGTGGTATATGCTCTTTTCAGTTTTTAAAATGTTTTTTTAAAGCCATATATACAATGTGTATGTGTGTACACGTAGCATATAAACATATCCAACCCCTGGGAGGAAAAACAAGAATTTGTTCATTGTGAGAACTTTGGGGATAAAAATTTAGGATGAAGGATGAGGAGACTTTTACTTTTTTATCATAATATGTACTTTTTTTAAGTATTCATTAGAACTATCAGGATAATATGAATATTGTTCTATATTATCTGGGTGTTAAGATTATGAACTCCTTATTTTCTTCATTAGAAATTTAAAAATAATTTTAGAAAATAATATTGTATTTTAAATAATTGAAAATAAAATCCGGGAAACGGACTTTGGCCCAGTGGTTAGGGCGTCCGTCTACCATATGGGAGGTCCGCGGTTCAAACCCCGGGCCTCCTTGACCCGTGTGGAGCTGGCCATGCGCAGCGCTGATGCGCGCAAGGAGTGCCGTGCCACGCAAGGGTGTCCCCCGCATGGGGGAGCCCCACGCGCAAGGAGTGCGCCCGTGAGGAAAGCCGCCCAGCGTGAAAAGAAAGTGCAGCCTGCCCAGGAATGGCGCCGCCCACACTTCCCGTGCCGCTGACGACAACAGAAGCGGACAAAGAAACAAAAGCAGACAAAGAAACAAGACGCAACAAATAGACACCAAGAACAGACAACCAGGGGAGGGTGGGAAATTAAATAAATAAATAAATCTTTAAAAAGAAAAAAAAAAAAAAAGAAAAGAAAATCCAACACAAACACCCAATTACCTGTATGAGGTTACAGGAATTGTGAAGACTGTATAGAAACATGGAAAAACACTTATGATACAATGTGAATGAAAAAAAAACCAGATTGTTATGCCATGAAAATGGCTATGTAAATCATTATGTATATGAAAATACAGAAAATAATACACAAAAATAATGCTGGTTATATTAGGGCAATAAGGCATTTTTCTCACTGTTTTTCCCAACCTTTCTGAAGCATAATTCTATTATTTCTCTAATAAAGCATAACATTAAAAGGAACTGGCAGGGAAGCAGATGTGGCTCAGGCAACTGAGCTTCCCCCTACCACATGGGAGGTCCGAGGTTCAATTCCCAGTGCCTCCTAAAGAAGACATCAAGCTGGCATGACTGGCAGGCAGGGCAAGCTGACATAACAAGATGATGCAACAAGAGACACAAGAAGAAAAACATAGTGAGAGACACAACAAAGCAGGGAACAGAGGTGGCTCATGAGATTATGTACCTCCCTCCCACAAAGGTGGTCCCATGTTCAGTGTGCCTCCTAAAGACAGAGCACTCAGCAGGTGCAAAAAACAAGAGAGGGGGAGAAATAAATAAATAACAAAATAAGTCTTTTAATAAAAAGGAACTGGCAGTAGAAAGTGGTACATTTAAGGCAAAAGGCAGAGCACCTTGCATAACAAAGCTACTATGAAATCAGGGAGGGAAGTGGATGTGGCTCAAGTGATTGAGCTCCCACCTACCACAAGGGAGGTCTCTGGTTCTGTTTCCGGTGCCGCCTAAAGAAGACAGCGATCTGGCACAATGAGCAGGTGCGGTAAGCTAACACAAGATGACATAACAAGAGGGCGGCAGACTTGGCCCAGTGGTGAGGGTGTCCGTCTACCACATGGGAGGTCCGCAGTTCAAACCCCAGGCCTCCTTGACCCGTGTGGAGCTGGCTTATGCGCAGTGCTGATGCGCACAAGGAGTGCCATGCCACCCAAGGGTGTCCCCCGCGTAGGGGAGCCCCACACGCAAGGAGTGCGCCCTGTAAGGAGAACCAAAGAAAGTGCAGCCTGCCTAATAATGGCGTTGCCCACACGGAGAGCTGACACAAGATGACACAACAAAAAGAGACACAGATTCCCGTGCCGCTGACAACAACAGAAGCGGACAAAGAAGACGTAGCAAATAGACACAGAGAACAGACAACCGGGGGCGGGGGAGGGGAGAGAAATAAATAAATAAATAAATCTTAAAAAACAAAGATGACATAACAAGAGACACAAGAAGAAAAACACAATGAGAGACACAAAAAAGCAGGGAATAGAGGTAGCTCAAGCCATTCGGCACTTGTCTCCCATATTAGAGGGCCCAGGTTTGGTTCCCGGTGCCTCCTAAAAAAAAGAAACAAGGAAGGTTAACAGACACAGCAAGTGCAAACAATGAGGGGGTAAAGAGAAATAAATAAAATAAATCTTAAAAAAAAAAAAGTCAGGGAAAAGGAAAAGGGGCCCACCATTGCATCAGATCACCAAAGATCTGGGGAGCCAGTTGCCCACGATCATGGCAACTGATCAGAAATGGAAGGAGTGGAATAACTGGCAGATGTGCCGCTGAGCCCTCTGCCCTAGGTGGAGGAATGTGTGGACCGTGCTGAGGGAGAGGGGACATGTCTGAGGCTGAATTGTGGCCTAGCACACAAACACAGAGAGAGAGCACTCATCTATTGCTATGCTAGGTGTAGGAATCATCAAAGATTCCAAATGCCGGAGCTGAAAGAGATTATAAGGGACCATTTTGTCCAATCCAGACATATCACCATGGAGGAGGGTGCAGCAGTCCCAGAGCTCCCAGTCTGGGTTGTCTTTCAGGGTCCCCACCTGAGCTGAGGACACCAGGACAGTGTGGTCCGAGGCACGGAGGAAAGAGGCACCAATGTAGGGGAGCTGTGCCGGAGAGCTCATCCCTCCAGAACCACCCTGCGCGTCTCTGCCCGGCTTGTGCCCTGGGACTTGCAGCTGCTGGCTGGCTAGAGGAGGCACCAGCAGGGAACTGGAAGGTAGGGGGAGAGTGAGGCTGGGGCGTTTGCTCCTCAACTCCCTCCCCGCTGGGTCACCAGGGTAGATCACATCCCCTTAAGGCAGCCCCTCCTCACAGCTGACCTTCCTGAGTTCCCACAACTGCTTCTTTTTTTCCCTTCAGACATAGGATGGTACCAGCCCTGCTTCCTTTCTTGCTGTCGTGTCTCGTCTTTCAATTCTGCCCACCACCTTTGTAAATAGCCCTTAACTCTCTTCAAACTACCTTTTTTTTTTAAGGTACCCAGGCCAGACCTCTGTGTGGGAATCTGATGCTCCAACACTGAGCTGTGTTGAATCCCTTGAGTTGGTTTTTGGTTTGCTTGCTTTTTTTTCTTTTTTAATGGAGTCACCAGGAACCAAACCTGGGACCTCCCATGTGGGAAGCAGGAGCTCAACCACTTAAGCCACATCCGCTCCCCTAAACTATCCTTTTTTTCTTATCTTTTTAATTTTTTTAAAGATTTATTTTATTTATTTCTCTCCCCTTGCCCCCCTCCCCATTGTCTGCTATCTTGTGTCCATTCGCTGTGTGTTCTTCTGTGTCCACTTGCATTTTCAGCGGCACTGGGAATCTGTGTCTCTTTTTATTGCATCATCTTGCTGCATCAGCTCTCCGTGTGTGTGGCACCACTCCTGGACAGGCTATGCTTTTTTCATGCAAGGCGGCTCTCCTTACGGGGCACACTCCTTGCACACGGAGCTCCCCTAAGGGGGGAACACTCCTGTGTGGCATGGCACTCCTTGCGTGCATCAGCACTGAGCATGGGCCAACTCACCACACTGGTCAGGAGGCCCTGGGTTTGAGACCCAGACCTCCCATATGGTAGGTAGATGCTCTATCAGTGTAGCCAAATCCGTTTCCCTGTGTTTCTTTTCGTTGTGTCATCTTGCTGTATCAACTCTCCGTGTGTGCCGCACCACTCCTGGGCAGGCTGTGCTTTTCATGCATGGCAACTCTCCTTGCGGGGTGCACTCCACGTGCGTGGGGCTCTCCTACACAAGGGGCATCCCTGCATGGCACGGCATTCATCGTGCGTGCAGCACTGTGTATGGGCCAGCTCACCACACAGGCCATGAGGCCCTGAATTTGAACCCTGGACTTCCCAGGTGGTAGGCGGATGCTCTATCAGTTGAGCCACATCCTCTTCCCTAAACTATCCATTTTAAGTGTGCTTTCTGTTCTCTGCAGGAATGCTGGGTGATATCGAGTTGTTACCCAAACAGAACTCCATAGAAGAATTCCCAGCCGCCGTGAAGAGATGGGGAAGCCCTGAGGCCTTCTCTGCCATCTCCCTCACATTCTTAGCTGGCATTCAAGGTCCTGCGTGCTTCGACCCTCACCTTCCCCTAAAGCTCACGGCCACAGTGGGCGCCTCCTGCCACAGCTGGATTCAACTCCTCACTGGGAGGTCGGAGGTCACTGTGACGACAACTCACCTCTGGCAGCCCCTTGCCTGTGGTTTGGTCCCTGGTTCTGCTGCTTACAAGCTGGGTGGTGTTAAGTTTGACCTCCCTCGAGCCTCATTTCCTCTACCAGCAAAATGGGACTAAATCTCTCCAAAAGGATTTCTCTGAAGTTTAAATGATATCCTGTGGATAAAATGCTTAGCTCAAAATAATGGTTACTTCTGAGGAGAGGTGTACATTTTTTATAGTTTATAGTCTTCTTTGACTTTGTCACAAGTTTAATTTGGAAAATAGAAAAAAAAATTAACACGTATGTGACATCTCGCCTGGCACATGGTGCTTATTAAATGTTTGTTGATATTTTTATTATCAGCATCATCAGCTCCAGCATCCCATTTCATAATATGGTCTCCCCACAACCCCAGTTAGCTTTGTTCAGTATTTCCCTATATTGACTGATGGATCACTAAACCTCTTCCAAGGACCCCTTAACCCCACTGGCCCCCAAGTCCAGGCCCTAGTTCTACCTTCACATGAGGATTTCTCAGTTCTGCTGGCTCAGTGGTTCCTTGGGTGCTTTCCACATAGAGGTCGTTGTTTCATGTGTGGATATTTGTGGGGCTCGGAGAGGCTTTCCATGCTCAGCCAGCAGCTTGGCCCAGGACTCAGCAAGAAGCACTCCTTGTAGCCAGGCTGGAGCCCACCGTGAGGAGACGGGGCTGCACCGCAGCCGGGCATCTGGAGCTGTTTGCTTTAACTGGTGAAAGGTCAAAGTTCCAGGACCCATCCTGATGCAGATCAGGGAATAAAACATCTAGGGCTTGGTCCTAGCAATCCCATCTCCGCGCACTTTATAAAACCCCTTCATATTTGCCTTGTGACAATCTTACAATGATCCCATTGGCAAAAGAGATGTCAGTTTTCCTATTTACTGAAGAGGAACTGGAGCTCAGAGAGGCTAAGGCTTGCCCAAAAGTACCCAGCTAGAAAATGATAGAACTGGGATCAGAATCCAGATCTTCAGGCTCCTTCATACCACATCCCCTTGGAGGAGACTAAACATACCTTTCATTCTTCTTACAAATATTTCAGACAGTTGAGGGCATGTGGATGGTTCAGCAGAACTCATGCACCTGCTGGAGACACACACAGAGTGGAATGGGTGGGGATATGGCCCAAGGAACTAGGAAGCAGGGCGGGTTGGCCCTTGTGCTCCTTCCCCATGGATTTCCTAAGATGAGGTGAAGAGGGGTTAGAAGTTAAAGTTGCTACAGGGTGGGATTTAAGGGTCTTCAAACAGAATACAAGCCCCACTGCCTGTCAAGTCACTGAAAATAGTCATTCCATCAACTCTTTGAGACTTAGAGTCTCTCAAGAGCAGCTAATGCTTTTATTCATTGACGCCCAAATCCTGGAAAGCCTTCGAAATTGACTGAGGAGGGTAGAGAAGAATGGGTGCCATAGAGAGAATGTGGGGTGCCTTTGAGGTCTATGAGTTGCTGTGACCCTTCCTCCCCCAAGACCTACGCAACAGATGCTGAAATCTTCCGGTTCTGGAGACAAAGGTGAAAGGCTGGGGCTTCCTGGAAATTTGGCCCAAGAGGGCTGGGCAGGGAGTATTTGCCTGGCAATGGAATGAGACAAACTAGACCATTCCTTGTGACTGAACCCTCTGAGACTCTTCTTCCAGTCCCCCAAGACAAGGGTGGGATGACTTACCCAGAGGGAGCGCTGAGCCACCTGCCACTCACACAAATGCCACTTGGCTCCTTGCATCTGTGTCAGGCACTGTTCTAAGTGCTGTACATATATTAGTGTATTTAATTCCTACAACAACCAGATCTCGCGAGCTACATAAACCATCATTACCCTCGTTTTACAAGGCCCAGGGAGAAGGAAAGTATCAGTGGAGCAGAATTAGAAGCCAAGCGGCCATACTCCAGCAGCCTCCCATGTTCAATGAAAACGAATCAACACCAAAGACTCGCTCTTGCTCTGGAGTTTATTAGAATTTATAAAAGATATTCCTTTGGCTCTTGGAACCTTCACGCGAGTGAGAAAGGGAGAGTCCTTATCAACTGGAGCCCAGAGAGGTAATGGGACTCACCCAAGGTCACACAGCTAAGTGAAAGGTCTCAGGCAGCTTTGCTGCCGACTGGGCAGGGCGCAGGTTTCCCGGTTTCCTGGGGGGTGGCCAGCCCGCCCCCACTCCATCCTTCCCAAGGCCTGTAGACGGCACTGTCACTCCTGGCGACCTTGGGGGCCGCCGGAGGGCGGAGCACATCACGGCCTGCCCGCCTGGGCGCTGTCCGCGGTGCTGATCCGCCCGCTGCGCCCTTGTTCGCCAAGTCGCCGGCGGGTTTCCCGGCTTTCCCTTCCAGCTCTCGGCCAAAGGCAGCTCCGCCAGTTGGGCAGCCCTCTGGGGTCCTGAGGACCTGTTCCTGGGGCTCCCGGGGTTCCCCCTCCCCCGACAGTGCGCCGCCAGCCTCCCCTCCCCCAGCCCCGCCCACGGTCCCTCCCCGCCAAGCCCCGGTCCCTCCCCTCCCCCTTATCTCTCCCGCCCCCCTCCCCCCTTCGGCTCGTTCGCCAGTTCCGGTCACGTTGCTGGGTGTTTACGCCTCGAGCCCGCCCCGGAGTCCCCCCTCGGCGCCCCGGAGCCCCCCGAATCCCCGGCCCGTCCGCCCCGCAGCCTCGCAGCAGCTGATGGCGCCGCAGCCGGGGCGGGCGCTGCGGAACCCGAGGCGCAGCTAGCGCGGGGGACAGAGCGCCTCTCCCCACCCAGCTCAGCCGGGACCCAGGGCCCCACCGGCCCGTCCCTCCCTCAGGTCCCCAAGGTAAGGAGGCCCGTGGGCTTGTGGGGAGGGGGACACCGGGGTGGTCCCGTGTGGGCAGCCGCGCGGCCGGAGCTCTAGCTCCCCCGGGAGGGCTGGCCGGGGCTGGGCACCGCAGCGCGCAAGAGGCGGACAGGACCCGCGGGCGTCTGGCAGAAGTTGTCCTCTGCCGCCCGGACCAGGGCCCTGCCGGTCCCTGCCAGCAAGTCCAGAGGGTCCCGAGGCGGAACCCCCACCCCCTCCCGCCGCCTCCCACGATACACACTTTGCTTCTGCCCGCCTTTCCCCTCCTCTTTCGTACCTCTTTCCCACCACCCTGCTCCGGGAGAGATACTCCAGGCGGAATCAGGGCAGGATGCCCAGACGGAAAGGGTGGGGGGCTCCAGTTTCCCCATGCTCCCTACTCCCATGCGCCTAGGTCCTCAGCCTTGCTGAAGCTGGGGGTGCTGGGATCTTCGGTGAGGAGGGGAGAGCCCTAGCCAAAGGATACTGGGGGAAAAGAGAGGGGCCCAGGAAAGGAGAGCTCCACAGACCCCTGGGGAAAGTGGTTCCACCCCTGGCCAAGTGGTCCCACCTTGGAGACAGAGTCCCAGATATTTGTCAAGGGCTGACTCCTTGTTCCCACCTCAGTCCCCAAGACAGCCAAGGACTGGGGGGGGGGGGGGGAGGAATTATAATTATTTTTTAATTCATGTACTTACTTGTTCCTGTGGTTCCCAGTAAGGCTTAACTCATTCTCCGTTTCCCCTGCATTCATCCTGTGCCTGCTCCAGGCAAAAGACTCCTAGAGACAAAGCCCTGCCCTCAGGAAGCTTATGGCTTAGATTAGAAGCCTAACTCACAGCTGCTCACTGGTGCTCTCTCTCTCTCTCTCACACATACACACACACACACAGAGTGAAGTGTGATACACAGAATGTGATGTGAGCTGCCACCCAGATTCCAGCAAACTGCCTGGGGAGCACAGAGGCAGGAGAGAGCAATTCCAGCTTGGTGGGCGACCAGGGAAGGCTTCCTGAGGAAGGTAGATCTGAGCAGGGGTGAGTCAGATGTCAGCAGACAGAGGTAGGGTAGAGCGTATTAAGAGAGGGGATGTCCATGGGCACAGGGAGAGTTTGTCATGGGAGCAGCAAGAGGTAGAATCCATAAGAGGAGACAATCGGACTACAAATATGGGCTGCATTTTGACGGTAAAGGGTCTCTGGGGTGAGCAGTGATGAGTGCCCAGTTGCCAGGCACTGTAGTTGTGTGTATCAGGCAAATTATTTAGCCTCTCTGAGCCCTATTTCTTCATCTCTGGAGTGACTATAATAATAGAACCTTCAATGTAGGGTTGTAAAGATAAATGAAGTAATATATGTAAACTGCTTAGAAGAGGGATAAAGATTAAGCAAAGTAAAGAACATACTAATTCATTTGCTTATTCATTTATTACTGTGCTTGTCCCATCCAATACATCTGCCCTGACTGTAAGAATGGAATAAAAATAGGTTTGACATTCTCCTTGAAACAAGAAGGCATACTTAAAGAATTGTAACGAAATGTGGGTATTGAGTGGTCAGAACAGGACAAAGATATTTGATGACTCGATAAATATTTTCAAAAAGAAAAATGCTAAGAAAGAAATTGGAGCTAGGACAAGAGAAGTGGCCAAGGAGTGGGGATGGGGGGTGGCAGACAATGCCAACTCCATGCCAGCAGAAAGCAAGAGACCTGAGTTCTGGTTCTTTCTCAGCCATCTCATCTGCCTGAGGGAGAAATGGGGGCAGCAGAGGTCAGGGGACATTAGGTAGACTAGAGAGCTGGGATTTATGTACCCTAGGTGGAGACTGGACTATGAAAGTGGTTTCTGTTGACAAGCAGAAGCCTTTTCTCCAGTAAAGTTGTATGCACAAACCCATCCTATAAAAGAGGGAAAAAAAGCAAAGCCTTCAGCCCCACTCTTTATCCCCAACCCCTTTAGCATGATGGAAAATGTCCAGTTTTAAAAACTGTCACCAAGGGAAAAAAACATGGATGGTGGTTCACAGTTTATAGAGTTAATTCCAAGCACCCCTCTGCAGAACTCTGGAGACTCCATGGAGCAAAGTTTGAAAACCACCGATAGAGATGATCTGAAGCCCTCTGAGCCCTTCATGCCATGATTCTGCCCTTTCTATGGGCCTTCCAACCTTAAGAACTATAATTCTTCAAACCAAATATATATGTGGACAACTAGAATTGGGAAAGGGGGAAGAACTACAATTTCCCACTTCCCAAGGCAGTTACAGGCAGATAACCAAGAAGGAGAGTGGGTCCAAGCAGAAGAAGAGGTCACTTTCAGGGTTCCTGAGCAGGTTCTTGAGCCTGACCCCCTCTCTGTGCCCACCTACCCGAAGGGTGAAAATATCTGTAATTTTCACAGACATGAGAGATGTGGCCAAAGTACTTGGAATTAACTCTGTAAATTGTGAATCCAGGTTCTTTTTTTTTTTTCTTGGCGACAATTTTTTCAAATGGACTTTTTTCACCAAGATAGAAAATTAAAGGAAGAACTGGGAACACCAGAGAAGGTGGGAAGCAGAAGAAATGCAGGCCCTGAGGTGGTCAGGACAGTGGACAGAGGCAAATGACCCCCTTGGCTGACAGCTGACCTGGGAGGCCGGGCATCTTGGGTTGCATGGGAAGAGAAGGTGGAGCTCATGGCTTCAGCTCCCGTCACTGGCCTGGACCAAGTCCTCAGGCACGAGCTTCTGAAGCTGGCAGGTTCCAGCCCTGCATTTCTGATCCGAAAACCTGACATTTTCTTGGCTGGGGCCTTCTGAAGTGCTTGCAAGTCCCCAGCCACGCCGAGAGATTGGCACTGTCCTTGTTTCCCCCTTCCCCCCTCTATCCCCCACCCTCTCCCAAACAAACTAAACAATAATGTCTAAGAAAGAATATTTGCCAAGATCGTGTGTGACCCAAATTTCTACCCCGAGAAGAGCAGCCTGCCTATTTGGAAGCAAACACGCGAGTCCTTCTGGGAAGGCCCAGAAAACAGCTGCTTGGCTCAGCCTCCCACCGTGGCCAACGTCCAGTCTCCAGGGCTGTCGGAAAGGGCTTTCACTCTTCAGAAACATTTGCATCTACGCAGCTGGGAGCAGACATTTTCTCTCTTCGTCCTAAGCACAGGCTCACACATCTGCATCCTCCCAGGTACACACACTGCAGGCACACAGCCCCCATAACAGAAGAGAGGAGGCCCCAGGTTCATACACAAACCCCGCTCACACATATGCACGCACCCCACACGCGCTCATTCCTTGAAGCAGACACACAGTCGCAGGCACATGCGCAGACACACAGGGCCACACATCCCACATAGGCATACAACAGCACGGACATTTAGCTCCCCTGTTTCTCCTGAGTTACGCAGTATATTCCCCTCCCTGCTAGCCACCCGTTTTTCCCCTGCTTGAGGCCTCTTGGGCATGTCAAATATGACCTGTCCCAGTCTTGATCTTACCCTTCCTGTAAATCTGGTTCGCCCTCAGTCTACTGAATCCACAAGTCCACTCACTCACGCATTCTACACATGTTAAAGGTGCCAGATATGACGCTAGGTACTGGGGAACAGAAAGAAAAAAAACAAAGTCCTTGATCTTCTGTAGCCAGCAGGTTGGCAGGGGAAACAGACAATAAACAAAAATGTAATATATTCACCTAGTAATAAATTCATTGAAAAAAAAATAATGCAGTTTAACGAGTGGAGAATGACAAAGGATTCTGTTTTAAATAGCCTGGTCAGGGAAGGGCCCCAGGCAGGTCACAATTAAACAGAGCCCTAATAAGGTGAGGGAATGGACCAGGAGGACATCTTGGCAAAGGGCATGCTTGGTAGTGGGGACGTCATGTACAAAGTCCCTGAGGCAGGAGCATGCGTGGCATGTTCAGGAAACAGCAGGGCCGCTAACGTGGCTGGAGTGGAGCCAGCCACGGGGAGAAGAGCAGATGAGGGCAGAAAGGGAGCAAGGGCCAGATTGAAGATCTGGTAAGAACCTTGGGCTTGGTTCTAAGTGTGAAGAGAAGCCGGTGGGGCTTTTGAGTGGTGAAAAGGTAGACACAGTCAACCCTCTCTTTGTTAAAGGAACTCTGGCAGCTGCAAGGAGATTGGTTTCCTGGGCTGCTGTAACACAGTACCACAAACTGGGTGGCTTAAAACAACAGAAATTGACTCTCTCACAGTTCAGGAGGCCAGGAGTCCAAACTCCAGGAGTCGGCAGAGTTGGTTCCTTCCGGAGTCCTGAGGGCGCGTCCGTGCCATGCCTCTCGCCTGGCTTCTGGTGGCTGCCGGCAATCCTGGGCATCCTTGGCTTGCAGATGCGTCGCCCCAGTCTCTGCCTCCGCCTTCACATCGCTGTCTGTCCTTTCCATGGGCTCTTGTCATTTGGCTTTAGGGCTCACCTTATTCCAACACAAACCCACCTCGGCATTCTTACCTTAATTATATCTGCAAAGCACCTTTTTCCAAATAAGGTCACTTGCACAGCTTCTGGGTAGATGTATCAGGTGAGCAGTTAGGGGCTACCACAAGAGTACACGAGAGGGGTGGTCATAGCTGGGAAAAGGGTGAGAGCAAGGGAGATAGCAAGAAGTAACTGGATGTAGGGTATTTTTGAAGGTAGAGTCAACAGGAATTCCAGATGGATTGCCTGTGGGATATAAAAAGAAGAGTCAAAGATAACTCCCAAGTTTTGGCCTAAACAACTACATGAATAGGCCAAAAGCAGCACCCTTTACTGGGCTGGCAAGCAGTGGACAAAAGCAGGTTTGTAGGAGGGAAGGCAAGAGTTCAGTACGGGGACTTAAAAGTTTAAGGAACCTATTAGACATCCAAATAGAAGAGGTAGGTAGCCAGCCTGATCTTCAGGAGAGTCAAGTTTAGGGGACAGCGGCTTATAAATAGCATTTGCAGCCATGAGGTTGGATGAGATCACCTAAGAAGTGATTCTAGATGGAGAAGAGGCCCAATGTGAAAGAGAAGGAAATAGGGAAGATCAAGCACAAGTACTTCATACTCAAGTTGCTCAACTCAGAAAACTGGGAGTTGTCCCATTAATCCCCCTCGCATCACCATGACCTCATCAAATCCATCCCCATGGGTTGCCGATTCCACCTCCAAAATACACTGGAACATCTCTCCATCTTCATCGTCATCGTCATCGTCTGGCCCAAGGCACCATGATGTCTCACCTTGACCCCTGCTGCCTCCTCACACTAACTCTACACCCACCAGTCTGTACTCCCCACGGCTGCCACACACAGTGATCTGTTTAAAATGCAAATAATATCATACTCCTCCCTTACTTAAAATCTATTAATAACTTTCCGATTCACCTAGGATTAACCCACAATTCTTAACACGGTTTACAAGAGCCTGTGTAATCCTCCCCTTGCTAATCTCACATCTCATGACCCTTCCCCAATACCTCCCCAGCAGTAGCAGTGTCTCAGCTCTTTAAACAGATCCTGTGGAGCACTGAGCACAAGGCCTGGCACACAGTAGGCACTCAATAAATATAAGCTACCATTATTATCACTTAGTTCTTTCCCACCTCTGGGCCTTTACAGAGGCTGTTCCCTGTTTGGAATATTTTTCCTTTTCCTTTCTTTTTTTTTTTTTGCTAAGTAACAAACTGCCACAAACATAGCTGGGCTTAAAATAATATATAAATTGATTTTCTCATTTCTAAGAGCCAGGAGTCTGGGTACATTTTAGCTTGGTCCTCTCTTCAGGGTCTCACACTGCTGGAATCAAAGTGTTAGGAGGCTGCATCCTCATTTGAAAGCTCAGTCAGGGAAAGGTCAATTCAGGTGGCTAGCAGAAATTATCTCCTGGCAGTCATAGAACTGATGTCCCCGTTGTCCTGCTAGCTGTTGGCCAGGGACCATTCTCAGCTCCTAGAGGCTGCTCCCCGGTCCTTGCCATGGGACCCCTCCAGAGGCTTTCTTGCAACACTGCAGCTTACCTCTGCAGGGCCAGCCGCAGAATTTCTCTCCCGTTTTAGAGCACGTTCTCACCTGCTTAGGTCAGGCCCACCCAGAGGAAGTTCTCTGTTGATTACACTCAAAGTCAACACTCAAAGTCAACTGATCTGGGACCTTAACTAGAGCTGCAAAATCCTGCCATCTCTGTCCTATAACGTAATCACAGAAGCGAAATGCATCGTGTTCCCAGTCCCACCCACGCTCCAGGGGAGGAATTCTACAACAGGGTATGTACACCACAGGCCAGGAATCTTGGGGACCGCAGTAGAGTTCTACCTACCACAGGGTCTAAACTTAAAGTCACTTCCTCCAAGAGACCTTCCCTGACCCCAAATCTAATCTAGGTTCCCTGTTCTAATCTTTCACATTACCCTGGAGGTTTCCTTCCTGACATTTATCCCAGTTTATAATTATATGCTTATTTGCATTATTATTTTGTTGCTTGATGTATTACTTGTTTGTTTTACTTATTGGTTTGATGTCGCTCTCCTCACTGTCCTGTGGCTCCATGAGAGCAGGGACTTTGTTTTGCTCATCCCTGCATCTCTCATGCCCAGCCCATTGCTTAGCAATAGCAGCCCAGTGAATGAATGAATGAACAAATGAGCAAATCAAGACAAGGATTAACCTCCTCACAAAGAGAAGGGATGTAGCATTTACTGAGCCAGGTCCTGTGCTAAGTACTTTACCGTTTTCATCTCCTTTAATCCTCACAACTACCCTGGGACACAATTTCTGTGTAGCTCCATTTTACAGAGACTCAGAGAGGTTAACTTGCTTGCCCAAAGTCACACAGCAGGTAAGTGAAAGTCAGGATTCAAATCTAGGGCTGTTCCCAGTGTAAATATCAAGAAGCTTCTTTGGAGTCCAAAGACTTGGTTGGAGATTCGGGTCTGCCACCATTTACCAGCCAGGTAAACTGCCCCAAGTCCCTTCAGCTCTCTGAGTCTCCGTTTCTTTGTTTGTGAAATGGGGTATAGAATACGTAGTGAAGGGTGGTTGACAGAAGTAAGCTAATGTGGATAAAGTTCCTTGCATGTAGCATAAGGTAAAAGTCAACAAAGGCAGGGATTCCTATGGGCCAAAGGGCTACCCTCTGCTGAAATGAAAGTCCTTTTCGGTTGGATTAAGAGAGCCAGGGGCTGCCAGGGTAGGGGGCACAGAGTGGGGAGCCAAGGAGTATGAGGCTGTCAGGTGGTCTCTGCTTGATGTGGTCCTACAAATGAAAATCTCAATTTGCTGAGACTTAGACGGAAGCCGGTCTGGAGGCGATCATTTGCTGATCATAACCGTCTGTCAACCAGTCTTCCTTCTATTGCCC
Source organism: Dasypus novemcinctus (assembly GCF_030445035.2). Taxonomy (NCBI): domain Eukaryota; kingdom Metazoa; phylum Chordata; class Mammalia; order Cingulata; family Dasypodidae; genus Dasypus; species Dasypus novemcinctus. The sequence goes on from NC_080693.1 coordinate 31,061,881, forward strand.
AGGACTCATGGGACGGGTGGAGGCAGGTCCTTCAAAACCCTACGGAGGCCCTGGCAAAGACTGCCTCAGCTCTGGGCCTCTCTGCCCTCTCCCTCCTGCCTTTGCCCTCTGCCCATGCTCCAGGGCCCTAATGGTCACAGAAAGGCTCGCTGGGAAAGGACCAGGGAAGGGACAGTGGGAAAGCCAGGTCTCCTCAGGAATGCTGATCTGGATTCAGGGATGCATCCTTCCCTCCGCTGGTGTCTTAAGCTTGTGCCACGGGATTCACTGCATGGCCCTACCACCTTCTCCCCATCCCTCCTAGGAAAAAATGACTCCACCACCTGCCTCCAGCCCACAGTCTCAGTGTTAGTAGATATTCATCAGATCCGCCTTCTCTGTGGCTGCAGAACTGGGAGAAGCCAGAGCCCTGGGCTGGGGTCAGGTCAGAGAAATGGCGTTGAAACTGGGGAGTGTTGTGCTCACAGTACCATGCTGTCTTACCACCTGGTGGTCGCCCTTTACTGGATGCTTAGGGGATGTCAGAGCCAGAAGAGACCTCAGGGCTTCTCTACTCCACAATGCCCTCCTTTACCCATGAGAAAACGGAACGCCCAGAAAGGGAAAGGGCTTGCCCAAAGCCACACAGCTAGCTGGGAGGCAGGCTAGAACCCACGTCCTCTGTCTCTCTTTTCTGACTTGGCTATCCCGTACTTTTGCCTCTCTGAGAAGGAAAGGAGGCTAAAGTTACACTGGGCCAGGGGACTGAAGCCGTGTCCCCCTGGGCATCTGGTTCCTCATCTGTTGGATGGGAGTAATTAGACTTCTCTGCCAACACGCCCACCTGTTCACGGAGCTTCAGTGAGTAAATGGAGGGGAAACGAGAGCAGTGGCAGATTCGTCTACCTTGTGGCAGCCAGCCCTCAGAGTGGAGGAGCCTACGAAGGATATGACGGTGGAGCAGTGGAGATGGGTCCAGAATATGTGGGTTCACCTTGCCGTCTTCCCCAGGTGTGGCCTAGGCCTGGGTTGCCATGGATACCGTGTCCCTAGAGCATCAGATCCAGAGCGTGCAACGCCACATCAGCTTCCTGAAAAAGGAGCAGATGGCCCTGCTGCGAGACCTGCACCTGGAAATCCTGAGGCTGCAGAAACGCTGCTCAGGTGAGGCCAGGAGGGATGGCTGGGGGCTGGGGGAGGTGTGACTGTCAAGGTCACAGTCGCTGTCTCTCATGGGGTAAGCCTCCCAACAGCCCTGCGAGGTGGGTGTTCGTTACTCTCTTTCTGGATGGGGAGGTGAAGAGAAGAGTTTCAGGGCAACTGGACCTGGTTGGGAACCGAAGGATGCCTGGGAGCCAGTCCCTGAGGATTCCTGCCCTTTTCTAATAAATGTTCATGGAGCACCTCCCAGCCTTCAAGAAGCCTTATGTCTAGTTGGGGAAAGACATACGCCACCAGGTAATACTAAGATACAGCAGAAAATAAAGAGGACAGAGCAGAGAGTTCAAGGGCAAGATCACGTCCAGCTTGAGGATTGAGTGATGGAGGAAGAGACCAGGCCACCAAAGCTCCCAAGAAAGAGGGACTATTTCAGCTCCCTGAAGGAGGGGAGGATTTAGACAGGAAGAGATACTAGCAGATAGGGGTGGAGAAATCATTTCATACGAAAGGAACAGCACGGCAAAGGCCAGGAGACCCTAGAAGCTAGTGACAAGTTCTATCTGACTGGATAAAACTGTAATTAAAGGGAACTGGTGAGAAACAGAGCTGGAACCAGATCATGGAAGGCCATACCCGGATAGTCGGGAGTGTGGCCTGTCCTCCTGGGTTGTGGGAAGCCGCTGAGGGTTTTGAGCAGCAGAGCGCCGCTCAATCAGCCTTAAGACACTCAGTCTGGCTGTTGCATGGAAGATTGATTGGAAGGAGAAGGAGGCAGGGAGACTAGGGACAGGAGTGATGAAATGGTTCAGGGGGCGAGATGGAGACAGGATGGAACTGGGAGGACCAGTGGAGGCAGATTGAGGAAACAGGATTGGGCAACTGATTGGATTTGTGAGCAGGGCAGAGCAAGGGGCCAAAGATGAAGCTAAATCCCAGGGCTGGCCTTCATTCTTGGACCTCAGGCCTCAGCCACCTGGGCCTTTCAGAGGCTTGTCTCTGGCCCAAGTGCTCATCCAAGCCGAGTCCCCAGGTACAGGCTCGAGAGCCAGCGCCTCGCAGAATGTCTCAGGTAGGAGGGCCCAACCTCTTCATTATACAACAGCTAAACTGAGGCCCTAACAGACTCACCTGCTGTCAGTGGCAGGGCCAGCTTAGAACCCAGAGCTCCAGACTTCCAGTACCATGTGCCTTTGCTGCTTTCCAGCTTCCTGCCCATAGGAGGTTCCCCATTCCCCAGAGGGAAACCGAGGCTCAGAGATTTGGAGTGACCTGCCTGACGTGGCCAATAATCCTGACCCTTGGCCACTGCCACCTCCTCTGGCTCCACGTAGAGGTCCAGCTGTCACCTCCCACAGCCAGGCTCTCCCAAAGACTGGACGGCTGCAAGGCCAGCCCAGAGGTCAGGGATGGCCCACTCTGACTCACCCCTGCCCGATGCCTTTTTTTCTTTGCAATAACATTAAAGGAAGATTGGGGCACGGGAACTCTCTAATCGTATAGCTCTTTCTTGGATTCCTTTTTGCTTTGTGGAAATTCCAAGGACCTGGGCTCAGGCTGCGACCCAGGATCCCAAGAGAGTGTAACAAACGGGACCAGAGGGTACTCGACCCCACCAACCTCCTCAGAGGGGAGTGGGCCTGCAGCCTCTTGATTACTGATTAAGGAGATTTAAAAAAAAAAAGAAAAACCCACAAAAATATCTACTCCTGACTGGGCTGGAGCAGCCGCCCTTGGGGCTGAAATGACTAAATGAGATCCTCCCTCAAAGGGGTAGGGGAGTGAGGACGAGAAGGGAGGAAGCCTGAAGGAGGATGGGAGAGGAGAGGGGCTGGTGTAGGAGCCCGGGGAAAGGGCTGCCTGGAAAGCCTGCCTGAGATGGGGGAGGACTCAGAATTAAGGGGCTCGAGGGGAGGGAGGGTGCATTCTGCATGACAACCACCACCACTCCTGTTTTTGGAGCTGATTCAGACCTGGGTAGAGCCCTCTGTTAATTTTTTCTAAGTTAATCTTTTTTTTTTTTTTCAAGGAGGTACCAGGGATTGAACCCAGGACCTCATATGTGGGAGGCAGGCACTCAACCACCAAGCTACATCTGCTCCCCTCTAAGTTAATCTTGACAACAGCCCCTTCTGGGGCAGGTGCTATTTTGTTCCCATTTTCCAGATAAGAAAACTGAGGCTCAGAGAGGCCAGTGCCTCTGATCTCATAGCTTGCTCATATAAACCATGGGGTCTCTGGTTGGAAGATGGATGCACAGGGAGATTCGATGGTTGGGGGAGTGGAGTGCACTGAGATTCTATCTCCCCACCCCAACCCCACCCCACCCCTGCCCCTAACTCCTGGCCTCATCTGGTTATGGGCTTAGGAGGAATCAGCCCATGGGGAGTTAGTGGCAGAGCCACAGTCCCTGGGGCTACGTCCCTGAACCTAGTCCAGGGTCCCTTGGGCCAGACTGCAGGGACCTGGAGGTGGGGCCGCGGGAGTCCCAGGAAGGCCCGGGGCGTGAAGCCATAGGCATCCTCCCGGGGCCCTGGGGAGGAGGTTCAGGCTCCAGTCACAGCAAAAGGCTCAGGTACCAGGGCTCTGTGTCCCCTAGCAACAATTGCCCTCCCCAGGGAAGGAACCTCTAGCCAAGCCCCTGGATTTGAGAAGAGGCAGAGGGCCCGTCAGGCTAGGCTCCCTAGGGTGCTGGCTGGTAGCCCCAGAGATGTGCTGCCTACTCCTCCCAGGTTCATACCTTCTCACTTGGGGTTGCATCTTTGCAGGACCCTCCCTCACAGGCAGAGGGGCCTCCTGGGCTCCCGCCTACGCCCCCTGGACTTGGGGAGGTGGGGGTGAAGCTGGAAAAATGGTCAACTGAGCTGAGGGCTGGGATGTTCTGGGCACTAAGGCACGGCGGCTTGACCACCAGGCAGGCAGAGGGAGGGTCGGGCCGGGCCCGGGAGGAAACTGGGCTGGCCCACCCCGCCCCCTCAGCTCCAAGCCGAGTGGCGATGCAGGTTTCCCATCACCAGGTGGCGCTATCCTCCTGGAAGTCCCTCTCCCTGCCGGACAGCCCGCCCTTCCCTTGTGCAATCTGGGGAGACCAGGGTGCAGGCTGATGTTAAGAAAATAGCAGAGGCACAGCTGTATGGACTGTTAAAATAGTGAAACGCAGCTGTTCAGGTTGGTAAATAGCCACTGCCCTGAGCAGCCTCGGACTCTCTACCCTGGGTACACCTACCTTCTGCCACCCACCAGCTAAATACTACAGGACCATTGCCCTCTCAGCCGGGGACTCCAGAACTGTTCTGATTCTTACCCCAATGCTAGCTGTAAAATATTTGCATATCACCCCTGGGATGAGGAAACACTTCCCCAGCCCGCCCCCACCAGCCAGACTTCTCAGTTCGGCGCCTGAGGCTAGCAAACCCAGGCCTGAGCTGCGGCAAGCCTGCCTCAAGCTGAGCCTTGGACGGGTCTCGTCATTGCCTCCCCTCTCTGGCTGCAGGAAAACAGGCGTGGGGGATGGTTTCGCTCGTTTCTAAGGATCCTTATTGCCCCTTTTGCTGAGCTATGATTCTCAGGTCACAAACACACACACACAACTGCCGATTCTTTTCTCTTCCCCCAGAACTGACCCATGACCTGGAGATGAGAGAGGTGCAAACTCACCAGCAAGGTAAGAGCAGGACACTGGTGGGAGTGCCCCAGGGCCCTGACAGGTCTCATTTTCCCCACCCCTTAGGAGGAGTCAAGTCTTCCCACTCCCTGACCTAGGCTTGGGGACAGCCACTCCTTGGGAGCAGAGTCCAGGCTGGATGCCAGCGTCACTTGCACACCCGGCAGGGAACGACCTGCACCCACCATGCAGGGTGCCCCGTAGCCATACTTCTGCCTACAGTGGGGAAATGAAAGCAGGAAGGAGATGGCCGTGTGGTTTACTTCCATCGGCTCACTGAATTCCTCTCTGCACCCCACTTCCTCAATCCTTCCCACCGTGGCACGAGTGAGTCCCACAGTCAGTGTTCACACCCTCCAAGAGGCCGAGTGTTGAGCCATAACATACTGTTAATAAGGAGTCCTTGCCTTCAAGAAACTTAGCCTAGATGAAGACAAAAGCATACACACACGTTAGCAAAACCTGTTTTACCAAAGTATGGCTTCTTGCCATTGTAGCAATTCCACTTAAGTATTTGTTTACAGAATATGACTTCACTCATGAACTGGAGTGGGGCATTTGTACTGTTGGGATCTTAATCACCAGATTACAGGTTCTCTGAGAACCAGGACTGGGTTTTACCTATTGTCTCCACAGTACAAGGCACGTTACCTAACATGGAAAGGGACTTGGTAACTGCTTAATTAGGAACAAGTCACAGAAGTAGTGTTTCTTGGTGGGGAGGGTTCTTAAGAATGGACTCCCAAAAAAAAAAAAACGAATGGACTCCCTGCCATATTGATGTGTTGCTTATTGATCAAAAGCTACATGACCAACAGTTGGGGACTGGGGTGGCTGGGAGTTTAAGCTACAAACTATTTTGTGTATTCCTGCACAAAGATCAGCTAGGGGTCATCTAAACACTTATGGACTTGAACTAATGCTGCCCACTTCTGTAAGTGGCAACTGTGGGCAACTGCTTGGTGCCTGGGTGTTTGGAGCAAGGGGCACCTATCCCAGACACCAGGTAAGCTTTCACCTCACCTCCTGTCCCACCTCTGAAAGTGCTTTGGGGGTCACCTGCGCTCAGGCCAACACCCAGGGTCCTGCTTTTCTCTTCTTCTTGGTGGACAAGAACTCTCTTTCCTTGTCCTCCTACCACTTGTGGATTTCCGTGTCCTTTTCAGGGTCACCTTCTAACTCTTGCAGTTACCTGTACCCCTATACTCACACATGCCAAGCCCCCAGATGTGGTCTCTGACATCGTGGAGGCAGAGCTTCTCAATGCTGACTGGGCAATAGAAGCTTCTGGGAAGATTTAAGAAGTATCAGTTTCCAGGTCCACCCTCCAGAGATTCTAACTCAGTTGGTTTCGCTTAGGGTCCAGGAAGCAGTGTTTTCTAAAGCTCTCTGGGTGATTTCAAATATATAGCCAGGGTAGATATTCACTGTTGTGGGCAAAGGCAGACAATACACAAGTGAACAAAAACTGCAAAATGGTATAAGTATTCTATGAGGTGCTAGAACTGATATTCCAGGGACTTCTTTCAATATAGTGGTGGAATCTCCTAGGATGGCCCGGCCAGTCTCCAGCTGCAGGGCACACTCGGGGTACACTCCCAGTTGTTTCAGCCCCTGCCTTGCCGTGGCTCTCCAGCCGCCAGGCTTCTGCACAAGCGGTTCCCTCTGCTGAATCACCCTCCCCTGCTTTTTCCTCGAGAAGCCTTCCCTGATAAGGTCTGATAGCACCGTTTTACTGCTTTCTGGCATTTGGAAATCTCCTATTTGTTTGTAACTGTTCACTATCTCTGTCCCATTACTCTGTAAGCTTCATGAAGCCTGATTTATTACCCACCATATCCCCAGGGCTTAACACCGTGCTCTTATCGTTGTGAAACCCACAAGGGTCGCAGCAGGCCAACTTTCTGAGGGTTTTACGTTTAAGCCCAAACCCAAAGAATTAGAGCAGAGCGCATGGGCAGGGGCAAGAGCCCTGAAGAAGGCGGGCCACTGTGGACGCTGGAGCCCACGTTCAGGTCGCGTGGCCGGGAGGCGTAGGGCTTTGTTAAAAGTCCCGGTGAGCGGCGCAGCTTCTGTTCCAAGCCAGGCGGGGCCCATCACCTCTCCCCTCTGCCCCTTCTAGAGGCGGAGTCCCGGGAGCTGGAGTCCAAGTGCCGAGAGCTGGAGTCGCAGCTGGCAGCGCGGGCTGCGGCCAACGCCGAGCTGCGGCGGGAGGTGGCGCAGCGCGAGGCGCTGGTGTCGGCCCTGCGCTGCAGCCTGCGCGCCGAGGAGCGCCGCTTCCTGGAGGAGCTGCGCCGCCGCAGCCATCGCGCCACCGTGCTGGGCACCGAGCTGCAGAAGCACACCGAGGCGGCCGCCTACCTCTCCTGCCAGCTGCACGCGGCGCGCCAGAGACTGCAGGCCCCGCGCCCGGGCCCCGGCGCCGCCGCCGAGCCCCGGCCCCGCCGGCGCGCCCCGCGGGCCCGTCGCCCGCCCGCCGCCGCGGAGGCCGCCGCCAAGGGCCCCGGCCGGGACTGGGCCGCCTGGGACCGCGCGGCCGGCACCCTGGACGACGTCGACCCCATGCCCGACCCCGCGCTCTTTCTCTACGCCCGGAGGCCCCCGCGGCCCAGCGGCCGCAGCCCGCGCCAACCGCCTCCCCAGGAGCCCCCGGACCTCGCCGGTTCGCAGCCCGGGCCCTGCCGGAGCCCGCCCGCCGCGCCCAGCCCGCCCAGTGCGCCCGGGGACCCGGAGTAGGTGCGGGGCTGGCGGGGGTGGGGTGGGCTGGGGTGGGGAGGAGGGTCGGTTCGGACCCCGCCGGGGACGCAGCTCGGGCCGGGCAGTCAGGCCCGGGGGGGCTGAGGGCGGCGGGCTCCTCCTCCTTCTGCGAGCGGGCGGAGGCCTCCCCAGCTCCTCCCCCCGCCTCGAACCGCACCCGCCTTTTGTATTTCCCAACGTTTCCGAGCTTCGAGCTCTCCAGTCCCCACGAGGGAGCGCCTGCGCGGGCCTGAGCGATTGCACCTTTTTCGTGGAGAGGACTCGCAGTGCCGAGCGTTGTGTCGTCCCCACCCCACCACGGGGAGAGGAGGGGGGAATGCCCTGCCGCGGGAAAGCTGACAATCGTTTGCCGGCGGGGGCGGGGAGGCTGCGCCGGCCTACGGAGAGGAACGCACGGTGACACTTGGCACCCCTAAGTCCTCGCAACTCCTCCTCCCAGGCTCCCCCAGACGCACGCGGCCGCCCTTCCCGCTACGCCTTCGTCCTCGGTGGAGAGGCGGGCGGGAGCCGGAGCTGGGCCCCTGACTCCGAAGCCGGCTCCCTACCGACCCCAGAGACAGGTCCTTGCAGATGAGCACCAAACAGTTCAGCAGACGCCCTAGAGCCCCTGGTGGGGGCGAGCGGCCTGATAGAACTTTTAGCTTCTGGAAGGTAGCAACCTAGCCCCTTGGAGAGGATTACAGAATGGGTTCGGGGATGAACGCTGTCTCCAGCTCAGTTCTCTGTGCCTCTGCTCTGGAGGAACCGGCTGTCCCCCGGAGCAGGTGGACTGAGAGCTTGGAGGCTGCCCCGGGGACTTTGCTGGTCCTGTTTATTGGTGCTAATTTTGCCCAGCTTCCTAATCAGCTGGCTGCACCCAGGGGCGGGAGGGCCTGGCTTCGCAACTGGCCGTTATTGATAGAGGTCCTGGCTTGCTGGTGGGGGGGCGGGCAGCGCAGGCTCGTTCCCAGCCTTTCGTCCACTTTGGGGATACCCCAGTCCTATGAGAACCTGCCAGTGGTGGGGTCTCAGTGGCTCAGCCTAGATCTGGGAGTGGAAACCTGGAAGGAGGACTCCCCCACCTCGCAACTCCCTCACACCCCACCTCCCCGCTCACTACCAAAGGCAGGAAGTGCAGTTCTGGTCCCTCCCAGTGCCCCACTGCATGTCCAGCCTAGAAAGACAGACAGTGACTGCAGCCCCCACGCCATGGTCCTGCGTCTGGTCCCAAGTGCCTGTGAGGTCCTCAGGGGCTGAGGGAGGAGCGGAGCAGGGGGAGGCCTTTGCCTCACTCTCAAACACCCCATCCGGGCAGGTCGGACCCTGGCCCGGGTCACAGGGAGGGCAGGGCACAGTCATTCTCTAGGGGATTTGAACCCTTCTCCCATCACAGCCCGGTTATTGCAGGGAGTAGAAAACTGGCAGGAACCAGAAACAGCACACTCCCAACCCGGCCCGCTTGCAGCTCCCTCCCAGCTGCCCCCCTCCAGGGCTGCTGAGGCCACTGAGCAATAACCAGGCCTGGCCTGGGGGTGTCCAGCTATTGGGATTCAGAAGGCCAAGGTGGGGGCAGCCTGGGGACAGACAGTGCTCTCCAGTCACGGGCTGTAGCTGTGCCCTGGAGTCCTTGCCCTGCCCACACACCCCCACCTTCTCCCCAGTTCTCTATGGATGTGCCTCTCTGCCTTCCGGTCTGTATCTCTCCCCATATCCCTCATTTTGTCACCCTACCTTCCAGAATCTACACGAATAGGTCTCCTTCTTCTCTTTTGGCTGCAATTACTCAAAAGAGCCCAGAGGATTGTGGGAAGGAAGGTAAAGGGTCCCTTTCCAGAGGAAACTGCCCAGACCCTCATCTCCCACACCATACTTTTGGGGTGAACAGGGTGTCTTGGTTATGTCATTTCTAAAGCAGAGATGATGAAGTACTTTATCCACCCACCCAGCCACCCACTAAAAGCCATAGCTATGCCTGCCTGGCCTCCCCCCAGCGCCAAAGCAATAGCCTCTTCCCTCTTCCCTCCTGGATCCCCAGAGTGTTCAGCTGGAGACCCCACGACACCCCTGCCCCAGGGGCCCTCCAGCGGCCTGCTGGCCTCCCCCCAGGTAACCCCATCCACACCTCCCAACTCCTGTCCCTCTTCCAGCAACCGGAAGGAATGACTCTTAATTGTTTGGGGAGGGCTTAGAGGTCCCCCAGAGAAGGGGCTGAGTACAAGCTGGGGTGGCTGATTGGCGGAATCTCAGTTGAGGTGTTGGGGGGCCTAGGAAAGAAATAACACAAGCTGGGGGAGGGGCCGAGGCAGATAGAGGGTTCTGATCTTAACAGAAATTCCCCCTTCCTGGAAATCATGGGATAAAGACTTCTCCCACCCTCCCCGCCACCAGGTTTGAAGTGGAACTCTCAGTGTCCAGCCCTTGGCTCAAAGCTGCTCAGCCTGAGGGCCTGAAACACACCCTGCCCTCAGCTTCTGGTCATCACCCTCCCCCAGTCTGCCTGGGGGACCTACCTGGCTCAAGGAAAGGAACCCCCTGCAATGTCTGGATATCTGGGTGACTGTGAAGGGCAGGATTGCTTTTCCTCCCACCTCCTTCCCCCTCCCCTCTTCACTGCTGCACAAATCCCCAAGGTGGGGAGGGGAGTGTGTGTGTGTGTGTGTGTGTGTGTGTGTGTGTGTTGACTTGGGCACGCAGAGGCCCAAGTGGGAACTCCAGCCCCACTCCAACTGTGGACAGACCAGGAAGGAGAGCAGCGGGTGGGGGGCCCTCCATCCATGTTCTGGAAACCAGCCAGGGCACGCGCTGCAGCGTGAGGCTCGGGACCCCTAACCCTAATAGCCAACCCACAGTGGCCTGCAGTTTTGGGGACCAGTCGGGGTCAAAATGGGGTAGCCCTTCCCCACACAAGCGGCAGAACAGAGGCTGTGGTGGACAGGAAGCCAAGCAGGAGTGGAGCAGGGACCTCTAGTACCCTCTCTTGCTGGGGTGCCAGCCTTGAATGGAGACAATGCAGGGCTTCACGACCTCCCAGTGGCAAGGCAGAGGGACCCTGCTCCAGATTCTTCATTGGCTGCGCTTTTTAATCCAATGCTTTTCAGAGTATATTCACTCACCCTCAGAAATAGAGCCCTGTGCTTTAGGGGTGACTGTCATATGCCTTATTATTAATAAAATATCTGAAAAACATGTAACTTAGACGTTTTCTCTGTGGGCACCACACCCCATGGGTGTGGGGACAGATATGGAGAAGAGAGAAGATGGCTTGGGTGTCAGCCAGTGGGTCAGGTAAGACTGGAAGCTGAGACTCTGGGTCCTCTCAGTAGATATTTCTCAGAAAAGCCTCAGGCTGAGGTACCCCGGTCCTCAGACTAGCCCCTTCCTTCTCTTCATGGCACCCCAATTGTTCCAAAAGGAACAAACTGGACCTGAGCTCAGAGGCTCCTGGTGGGGGTTGGGAGGCATAGATGAGAGGGGTTCCAGTATGTTTGGCCATGCTGGTTGCCCCTTTCTTGACAACCACCCCCATCTGATCCAGTTGCAAGGAGCCCAACCTCCCAGAGGTGACCCCCTTCTCATCTCCCACTAATGAGGGTTATCCTGGGACTGTGGCCTTGGGAGCTCAGCACACCCAGTCCCCTCAGGAATTGAAGCCGGGACAGAAAGGCAGCAGCTTTGCACTCTGAAGATGCAGGGAACACAGCATTGGTGCCTGTGCTCCTGCCTCTGATAGCAGAACCCGTCCGGTCCCTCTGGGGAACTGCTCTCCTCCCTTCCATCTGAGACCCTGTGACCCAAGGGAGGCTCATTCACACTGACTGGGCTGGAGACCCAGGCTGAGCCAATGAGAGTTGGTCTCAGGACTTTGCTGGAACCATTCTTTCAAGAAAATAATCTGTTGTGTGTCTCCCACTCGACAGCCTCCACACTTGATGTCAGGGATACAGCAGTGAGCAAGACAGGACGATTGAGAAGGACGAATTCCTGGATGACTAAAACACAGAATGTTAGTGTAGAAGATGCGGGCAGGTCATTTGCCACCACAAGGGATAAGGCTGCCTGAGAATGAAGTTACTACCAAAGGAGCTGAGCCAGGAGATGACAATCCCTAATTAAGCCCCTTGGAGCCAGCTGTGCCTGCAGCTCTGGTATCCTTGCCCTTTTCAGTTAGGTGGACCAGCAACCTGCCCCACACCCACACTTTTGTCTTGAAGTGGTCAGCATTAATTTTTTTTTCCTACTTTTTATTTTAAGTGAATTTTAGACTGACAAAAAAGTTGCAAAAATAGTACGGAGGGTTCCGTTAATACCCCTTGCCCAGCTTGTGCCAATGTCAACATCTTACATTATCATAGCACAATTCTCAAAACAGGAATTAACCTGGCACAGTACTATTAACTAAACCACAGGCCTTATTTGACTTTCATCAGTTTTTCTACTTGTCCTTTTTCTGCTCCAGAATCCCTTTGCATGTAGCCAGCATTTTCCTTTAGTCTCCTTCAATCAGTGACACACATTTTTTAAAGCCATTTTGAGTTGGGTTTTAATGACTTGCAAACCAAGAGTCCTGATGATTTCTAAGGACAATCAGTGGGGCAAAAACAAGTGGACCCTGCCCAATAAAGCACTGAATAGAGGATTAGAAAGAACCAAGGAGAAGTTTAACAGACACTATGGGTCTGAGGTTGGCGCGCCAGGCCTGGGAAGGCTTCCACATCTGTCCTCATGACTCTCCTCCAGGGAGACACAGTGATGGAGCTGGACTTGAAATCACATATATTGATTCCTACTCAGAGTGGCCAGGTGACGCAGGCAGGTAGGCTCTGGCCACCCAACATAGGCTAAGACCAGGACTTGGAGTAGGCCCAGGAAATACGGCCCAGGCCTCTGCTTGTTTCTGGCCTTTTATCTTCCCTGTAGTTAGGAGAGAGAAAGCCCAGCCCTAGATAAAAGTCGGGACTCTTGTGTCCCATGTACAATTCCAGAAAAAGGAAAGAAGGGATTGATCTTAAGGTTCCCCCACCCCAGACCCCAGGGGATGCTTGGCTGCAGCCAGCTCAGAGCCACAGTGGCCGGTGGAGACGTGGAATGTCTGTACCAGGTAACTCTTGGAGATCACCACTCCAACCCTCTCATTTTATGGTTGGGAAGACAGAGGCCGGAGGCATCTTGCTGGCTGTCCTCCCTTCCCTACTGGAAGTTCTGCCCATGTGGATTTCGGGTTGAGGGAGGTAGAGCCTCTCCTCTCTTGTGGATTCCCAGAGTCAGAACAGGGAGGCAGGGATTCCCTCCTGCAATCCATCCGGGAGTCCTGCCCCACCTCTCCAACGCCCTGGGGAGCTCTGGAAAGGAGAAGTGGGAATGCCCAGCTGGGTAGGTGTATCCATCAGAACGGTGGGGAGGGAAGTGGGAGGCCCTAAGCAGCCTAATTATGCAGACTAGGCCCCAGTTTAGATAAACCTTCTTACTGTATTTGTCAGCCAAAAGGGGTGCAAAGTACCAGAAATCTCTTTTATTTATTTGGGGTGGAAGCTTACAATTACAAGGCCCTAAAGAGTTCAACTCAGAGTTACTTTCTCACAAAACTCTGTTGCCATGTGTTGAAGCAAGATGCTGGGCAATGTCTGCCAAGGGTTCAGCCTTCCTCTTCCTCTTAAGGCGCCGTGGGCCCAGCTTCTAATGATGTCAGTTGTGGGCTTTAGGGCTCGTTTCTTTCCTGGCTCAGCTGCTCTGGTCCCTTCACAAGATCAGTTGTAGACTATCAAGTTCATCTTTCTTCCCAGGGCCACAGGTTCAAAGTTCCTTCCTCTTCAGTGTATCTACTTCTGTGTTCTTGACTCACAGTCCCTTTATATAACCCACCGAGGGGGCCGGGACTAACTCAGTTGCCCTAATGACCTGGTTGAATCAAAGCCCTAATCTTAACATAATTTAATCAAGTAAAAGTAAAGCCTTTGAATTTAACACAGTCAAATGGTATCACGCCCAGAGAAACAGACCAGTTTACAAATATAATCAATATCTTTTTTTGGAATCCATAAATAATATCAAGCTGCCAGACTTAGCATTTTTTCATGGGGACTCAAAAGATAAGGAAACTGAGGGGCTAAGGAGTGGCCCCAGCCACCCAGGCAGCCCTGAGTTCTCCCTGGCTCTGCAACGACCTCACTGGGAAGAAATCCCAATAGTCTTTATTAAACTGCAGGCCAGAGGATGAGGATGGTGCCCCAGGAGCCTGCCAGGGGAAGGGGACCCAGAGAGACCAAGTTCAGGCTAGAGGCTGCTGGGACTGGCTCATCATGAGGGGCATGGGTACAGACTGGTCACCAGGCCCCCACCTGACCAGTAGACACTCACAGACACCAAACACAAAGAGGACAGGGAGAGGATGGCCTGGGCACAGTGTGGGCCAGTGCTTCCACTGGGCTCAGCCAGACATTGTAGAGATGATCTGACACTCTGAATACAAAGGTGATATCATACAGTATCTAAAGCAGGTATATGCAAGAAAAGCCCAGATATAAAAAATGGCAGAGGTCAAAGGTGAAATGCTGGGCTCTCCACCTCAGTGTCCTGTGGAGTCCTGGAAAGGGCTGTTTGGGCTCTCTCTATGCCCAGATCATCCATTCAACCAACAAACATGCATGAAGCACCCACTCTGCACAGCACCCTGGGAGGAGCTGGAGATGTGCAGGTGAGTGAGGTATGGTCCTTGCCTTCAAGAAGTCCCCCATCTCACAGCCGGTCTCACCTGTGAACTGTAAATCACCCAATCCCGATTGATGCCATCCCAGTGCATTATGAATAGTCCCTGCCTTCATTCTCTAGGTCCTGGTCCAGACAATGATAAATTATGTGGTCACTATAACCACAGCACAAGGCAGTGGTGGAAATGGCTGGGGACTGGGGTGAGAATAGTTGCTGTCAAGAGTATGAGGAAAAGACAAGAGTGATAGCAGTGTGAAAGCAAGAAAGTCTGCATAATATGTGGTCAGAAGTCAGATGCTCTTTGGACTTCTGCTTCCCCACCCTCGGGCTTGCTGTCCCCAGAGTTAGAACTGAGCCAGGCTTCTGGATGAGTAGCCTTACCAATGTGGGGGAGGCTTCCAACTTAGCTACATAGGTACAATTCTCCAAATTCCATGAGTTTCATGGATACAAACTAAGTGCTCATCAATAGGGAGATTGGTTAAATGAATTATGATGCAACCACACAATGGAATATTATCCAGCCATACACTGGAATGAGAAAGCTTTGCGTACTAATGTGGAACAATCTCCAGAATATATTAAGAAGAAAAGGGCAAAGATAGCAGATACAGTATGCTACCATTTGTGTAACTAAAGGGAAAAGAACATATATATGTATACATATATATACACACAGACACACTTTTATTTATTTTTTTAAAGATTTATTTATTTACTTATTTCTCTCCCCGCCACACACACACCCAAGTTGTCAGTTCTCTGTGTCTGTTTGCTGCGTGTTCTTCTTTGTCCACTACTGTTGTCGTCAGCGGCAAGGGAATCTGTGTTTCTTTTTGTTGCGTCATCTTGTTGTGTCAGCTCTCCGTGTGTGTGGCACCATTCCTGGGTAGGCTGCACTTTCTTTCACGCTGGGCGACTCTCCTCACGGGGTGCACTCCTTGTGCGTGGGGCTCCCCTATGCGGGGGACACCCCTGCGTGGCAGGGCACTCCTTGCGCGCATCAGCACTGCGCATGGGCCAGCTCCACACAGGTCAAGGAGGCCCGGGGTTTGAACCGTGGACCTCCCATGTGGTAGGCAGTTACCCTAACTGCTAGGCCAAGTCCGCCGCCCAGACACACTTTTATATGCAAAGAATATCTCTAGAACAGGGGTTCTTAACCAGGGGAAAGATTTCCAGGGGTCCATGAACTTGAATTTTTTAAAAAATCTACTTATTATCTTTATTTTCTCTGGCCTCTAACTGAAATCTAGCATTTCCTTCACCTATGAATATATGCAACAATTACAGTAGTATTTATTTCATATCACATTGCAGCTGTGTACCTCGAAAAATCGCTTATGCTCATCCATACTTCAAAATTACAGTAGTTATTTTATTAGACCTGATGCTAGTTGAGTGTCATAAAACTACCTGCTGCTACATTCCAAGAAGGGGTCTATGTTTTTCACCTGACCAGCAAAGGGGCCTGTGGAACAAAAAAGGTTAAGAACCCCTGCTCTAGAAGGATACACAAGAACTGGTTACCTTGGTGCTCTGGGGAGAAAAACTAGGTGGAGGGCAGGCAAGACTTTTTAAAATTTTATTTTAATTTTTAGGAGGTCGTGGGGATTGAACCCAGAACCTCTTACATGGGAAGCAGGCGCTCAACCACTGAGCTACATCTGTGCCCCTCCTCTGCAAATTTTACAAGTTCCACACTTCTGCAGCTTCAGTCTTGCAGTTCCCATTAAATCCTGACAAATATGCCATAAGTGCTTCACGATGGCTTTCTGGGCTTGGCCATGGAAGACCGTCTTTGATCCCTCTGCCTGGAGAACTTCAACCCACTGTCAAGATGTGGTCCTAATGTCACCTCTCCACCATTCTCTGACCTCCCTAGTTAGTCCCCACCAAGCCCGAAGCAACGGGAAAACAATTTACAGTGAAGTGTCCAGGCTGTAGATTTGGCCTGATCCAGTTCACATCCTGCTCTCTGTGTAACGTTTGCCTCAGCTTCCTCCCCTGTAAAATGGGGATAAGCCGTCAGCGTGGAAATGGGGAACGAGCGGGTGTGCGTGGGGGGAGGGGCCAAGGACGTTGGTTGGGAGGAGCCTCATTCCTATTAGCAGCCGGAGCCCCCGACTCCCACAGTGACCAGCCCCGGGCTGCTTTCCACCGCCGTAAATCAGATGCACCCCAGCCTAACCACCCTGGCTTGAAAGGGCGGCTTGCACCCTTGGCAGGGAGGACGCTGAGGATCACGCTAACACCGCAGATTAGTGACCGCGTGGTGATTTGGCAGATCTGCAATAGGAAGTATAGGGTAATTGGGGGAGGGAAGGATTAGCAATGGCAGTCCTGACCAAGCCTCCACCCAAGGTCACGGCGCCCGCCAGACGGGAAGCGAACCGAAGGGAAGGCTCTCCGAGGCCCCGCCCCTCGTGGGGGGGCCCGAAGCCTCTCTCTCCTCAGTTAGGGTACGTTCCCTTTAAGGCGTTCGGGAAAGTCAACGCGTCGATGTACAGCTAAAAAAGGCGCGGCATATTTTGTCCCTCGCGAGTCCCCGTGAGCTGGGCCGGGTGCGAGGGCGGGGCAGGGGAGCGGCGGTGGGGTCAAAGGCCACAACGCACACCACGTGGGCCGGTGACTCCGTCCTTCCCGCAGCGGCAGCGGCGCGCAGGGCACTTGGGTTAGTGGCGCGGCGGGCGGCACGGACAGCCGAGCCGGACGCCCGCTTCTGCCACCATGGTCATCAAAACGGACGAGTTGCCGGCGGCCGCCCCGGCCGAAAGCGCCCGGGACCCCAGCTCGCAGGCCAGTGGCAAGGGGCGGCCCGGCGCTGCCGGTGAGCGGGTCCGGGGCCAGAGGGCTGGGGGCTGGAGCGGGCTGATGGGCTCGGGGCCCCACGGGGACCGTCGCCTTCCCACCACGCCGGGGCCATTGCGTCTCGCTGGGTCCTCCACCGGGTCGACCCCGGCCTGAAGGTCACCTTCACTGCCGCCCCCAGCAGCGGCCCGGGCTTCGCACGTGGGGTCCTGGGGAGGGCGGCCGCAGCGGGTACACGCGCGCCGGGTCGCGGGTTCACGTGCGCGCACACGCGGCTTTGGGGTGCGCCGTCACCACCTACGGATGGAGTCGGCGGCCCCACCCCCTCCGCTCCTGGGGAGCCCTCGGAACTGGAGTCACTCTGACACTTGTGGGCCATTCTCTGTCAGGCACCCCTTCGTGTCAGGGTCCCTGTCTTCCTTGTGTTCAGGACCGCAGCCCTGCGAGGGAGGCTCAGCTCTGGACTTCCCGGGCATGGTCCGTGGGAAGAGCGCGGGGTCGGGATGTGTGTATCGTGCGGGGCTTCTCTGGTTCATTCCTCGGAGTCAAGGCTTTAATCTCAGATCTTCAGCTTTGATCTCTGCCCTCTTAGGTGGTGGCCTGGTCGGCTGACCTGGGGGGTCTGCCTGTATGTGGGTAAAGCCAAGCTCCTTGGCAGGATAGGTGTTTGTGCCAGAACTTGATCATTAACCCGCCTTATTGCGAAAATGGGTCAGCCCAGAGTTGCTGTTTTTTAAGACAAAGGTCATCCGTGTGGAGTGCTGTTAGCACTGCTCCATGGGGGTTATACATTGAGGGCCCTGGGAGTGGCAGCAGCTTGTCTTGGTGACGGCCTGCTTCTCTCCCATTTGTCCCAGGCCACTTCTCGTCCCCTTGTTCCTTCCATCCTACCTCAGACTCAGGCCCTGGGCCTGCAAGCCTCTTCCTAGCCCCAGATATGTCATCTCCACCGAACTTCCTCAGAGACCCAGGACTGGACTGTGGCCCTCTCTACTCTGGGTGTCAGTGGGAGTACAAAACGACCCCTGTCTCCCACTGTCCTCAACTCTCCTCAGTGGAGACATGCTATCTTAGCTCATCATCTTCCTGGTAATCAGGACTGAGACTGGCTGGGGGTCAAGTGTTAGGTAGACTTCTGATCCTGGATCAGCTTGTCACCCAGTCACAGTTAGGGTTACCTTGGGACAGGAATAGGTATTGTGGCAGCTTTGCTGATTGCCTAGGTAAGGCCTCTGTTCCTGCAGAACAATAAACATTGATAACACCCCTCTCATTGGCTTTGCTCTTATGTGATTCTGAATTAGTGGAGCAGGTTAGATAAGAGGAGGTTGGACCTGGCTGATTTCCCTTCTAGTGAAGAGCCCTGAAAAGATGAAGTGACTTGACCAAGGTCACACAGCAACTTAGTAGTTGAGGGAAGCATTTGGATTTCCAGCTCACAGCCAAAGACTTCTGTGGCCTTTCCCAGAGGAAACTGGGACAGGCATGTTGGTTTTGATCGTGCTCTGAGAATGTGGGGACTTGGAGGATTTCTTTGAGGGCCTGAGAGAAGCCCCTTCTCGGCTCTGTGCTGAGGGCCCCTGTCTGGAGTGAGCTGTGTTGGGGGAAGGGCACAGCTGTTTGTTTTGGGGAAACCAGGGGCACTATAGTAGGTAGACACCACTAGTGGGTGGGACATTGGCTCCTTATTTTTCTGGGAAGCTAGGATACAGAGCTGGACTTGAATGACAGCCAGCTTGGATTGAGACAGCCTTAGTGGAGACCCTGTTCAGCTCTTGCCCAGGCAGCAGAACCCAAACTCCTGACCTCAGGACCCAGCTGTGGAAGACTCTCCAGTCCCCTTGAGGTGATCGTGGCTTTTGCAGGGGCAAGGGTCTGTTACCTTCTTGGGAATAAAGCAGCTTTTTGGGGTTAAGAGAACAGGCAGGTTTTTCAAGTTCACAGTGGTGTGTCAAGTTCCTTCTCCTTGGATCTGAGGCCCAGGGGGGGAGGGGTGTTGCCCCTGCTGACTGGGGAGGAGCTTGGGGGTTTAGGGGAGCTCCTCAACAGGATCCCAGAGCTCTCTCAGGTGGGGTCCGGGTAGAGCAGCTTGAGGAACACTGGACTGTCCCCAGACCCTGTGACCTGCTTCTGGCCTGGGTGGGACAGGAAGGAGAAAAACAGATGCCCACCTCCTTAGAGTCCCCGGGAAACTGCCTGCCTGTCCCCACCCCTTTTTCCATGGATCCCTGGGATGGGGTAGTATGTCTTTTGAGGCCTTACTTCCTGCTGGAACTTCACCTGGGGAGGCCTAGGCCCGGGCGGGGCCTGACCTGGCACCATCCTGGGAGCGAGGCCATGCCAGGCTGTGGAAGGTGTATGGAGGCCACCTAGGGAGGCCTAAGTTTCTTGGCTAACTCCTCCCTGCTGCCCATGGGATTCCCTGTGCTCCCAGGCCAGGACTGGGGTATGCTTCATCTCTTCATCTGATCTGGCCAGGGAAGCCTCGGGGGTGGGGGTTGGGGGTGTTGCAGCGATATTTGGGCAATCCTCTCCCATTCTGCAGAGGACCACCTTCTTCTTCCCCTTTCCTAAAGCCCAAGGGCTTAGGGTGCCTTCTGGGATGTGAGAGGGTGGGGTGCCGGCCCAGGGGTGTAGAAACGGGGGGGGGGGGGGCGCGTGTCTTGTGGTTGGAGGTAGATCTGTCTCCTGGGCTGAGTGCTGAGGCCAGAGGCTGCTTACTTGGGTGCCGCAGTTGCCTTGTGCTTGGGGAGGAGCCCTCAAAGGCCTGGGCATCGGGCAGACCTGATTTGTTCTTGACCTGACTTGCTACCTGTTGCTCTGTGACCTCGGGCAGCTTGCTTACCACCCTTCTGGAGCCGCAGTTTCCTCAAGTGAGGGGATAACTGTCGGCTGGGCCTAGAGTCAGCATTAGCTCTCTGGGAACCAGAAAGGAGGTGGTTGGTAACATTCTTTGGGGGGTCACTGCCCGGCTTCCCTGCCCCACCCCCTTCTCCACAGGGTTAGAGTGTGTTTGTAGAGGGGGTGGGAGGAGAGGGGCTCTGCCCTGGGCCTGGCCCTCTCACCAAGTGATGGTTGTGTGAGGCCACCACCCTTTTTGGAGCTGCCGCGGCGAGGCTGAGGGCCAGCTCACTGCCGGCCTTGGGGCTGCTGGGTCCCTGGGCCTGGACCCAGGGGAGGGTGCTTGGAGTGGGAGGCTGGCTCCCCACCCCCGCCCTGGTTAGTATGAATGCCGGAGCCGTCCTGACAGGGCCCTGGCGACGAGTCAGAGACCCTGGGAAGGTGCCCTGGCGAGGCTGGGCATGCTCCTTCTCCACAGACAAACGGCCTTTGGCCTCTTGCTGCCAGCTCAGTTTTCCCCCGGGGAGAGACTTGGTTTTCTCCTGGCAGCGCAGGGGCTGCTGGGAGGGAAGAAGGAGCCTGCCAGCTTCTTGGTGGAGCTGGAGGCCTGGGGCACCGGCGCAGTTGTCCTCTGGGAGACTGGGGGCCCATCCCCCTTCCCTGCAGAACCAGCGACTCTCAGAAAGGGAATAGCTGCCAGGTCACTTGCAGGGGGAGGCATGAGCCAGAGGCCCAGGCTGGCCACTTGACCCAGGAGACGGCAGGCGCTCAGTGCCTGTGACCGGTGCACAGGAGTGGCCACCTACCTCATGGCCTGGGCCTGGGTCTGCGCCAGCTGTTGCAGGCAGCTGGCCGAAGCGGTCCTACCTACTCCTGCTGGGGCTGGGGCTGAAGAGAAGATCCCCCTGCTGCGCTCTGCCCCTGCCAGCCAGTCCTCTGGGCCCTTAGTCCTGAGGGGCCCAGGTACCCCAAATGCTGAGCTCTCTTGCGCCCACTATGGCTTCACCAGCCCTGATCCCCTCTCTGAGGAACACAGAGAGGTGGGCCTGGGCACAAGTAGCAGCTCCTTCTGGGGTCCTGGAGCCACCGGGGCCTCCTGGCCCACAGCTGTCCTTCTGGCCGACCTTGAGCAGGATGCAAGGCAGGGGGAGCGTGCCCTTCCCGGGGCCACCCCGGCAGGCCTGGGCCCACTGAAACCGGAAGCCTGCGATCACTCCAGCCCAGGGCCAACCAGCGGCCTGAGGGCAAGGGTAATGGCAGAGGCTGGAGCGAGGGATACGAGGGATACGGATAGCGTCAGGACTGAGCTGGAGAGCTGGCCGCCTCCCTGCCATGGCAGTCCCAAGACCCCTGATCCAGAGAGATGGCAGCCGCCAGTCGTACCAGGTGGGCATTAATGCAAGGGTGGGATGACCTTCAGGACCCCATGGAGAAAAGGGGAAGAGGGTCCACTGTCCTAGGGGAGTGGAGGCCCTTGGGGAACCAGCCACATTCCTTTGGAATCTGATAGGGGTCGGGTAGGCCTGGGGGCAGGACCCCAGTGCTAGTTGGGCGGTTCCTGAGTGCTAGTACGGGCCACCCCTGTCTTGCTCTCCTCCCATGTCCTGTCTGGTCTCGAGCCCCAGGGGTCACAGGCTGCCTGTCTGGGTCATGGTCTCTGACTTCCCCCAAGGCTGCTCTTGACCAGCTCACTGCTGGGATCTCAGAGTTCCAGTCTGCTCCTCTCTATTTGGTGGGGGCCCCTTCCCGCATCTCTCCTCGTTCCTGGGGCTCTCCAAAGCCTCCCCCAGGGACCCAGTCGGGGAAGTTCCTCCTGCTGTTTCAGTCCCTCTCGGATGGAAACTTTTTGAAAGCTGGCCGGCTGCTGCCCTCCCCCTTGCCCCGCCACCCACCTCAGAACCAGGCCAGTCCTCACTTCTAGGTGTGTAGGGTGGGCCTGCCTGGGACCCTGGCTCTTCGGAAGGGAGAAGTCCCTGTCCATCCATCTTCATGGTTCTTGGAGTTCTGCTCCAGCTTTGCAGAGGGCTTGGTGGTGGAGCAGGCAGTGACAATGCAGTTAACCATGGGCCACACTGGCCAGAACTGAGGGAGCAGCGTGGTGGCACGAGCACTGGATTGGGAGTCTGGGTTCTGGGGTCCATGCTTGCTCTGTGGCCTTGAGCAAGCCTTGAACCCTTGTGGGCCTTAGACTCCCTTATTTGGGGCAAGAGTTGGGACCTCTATCTGAGCTCCTGGAAGTCGTGTTTATCACTGAGTTGAGGGGATACTGGGAATGGGGAATGGCTTCTCTCCCCCAGTTCCGCTGGTGTGCCCTTCTGTGCCAGGTGTTCTAGTTTGTTCAGCTGCCGAAAGCACAGCACCAGACGTGGGCCGGCTTTCCCAGTGGGGATGTATTAGCTCTCAAGCTCACAGTTCTGAGGCCGTGAGAAGGTCCAAATCAAGGCATCTTCAAGATGATACCTTCTTCCCGTAGACCCGCTGCCAGCACTCGTGTGTCACATGGCAAGACACACGGTGGCATTTCTGGTCTCTTCCTTATCTTTTGGGTTTTGTTGCTTTCAGCTTCTGGCTTCCCTGACTTTCTCTCTCTGTCTGAATTTCATTCTCTCATAAAGGACTCCAGGAAGAGGATTAAGACCCACCCTGAATGAGGTGGGGCACATCTTAACTGAAGATCCCACTCACCAAAAGATCCTACTTACAGTGGGTCCTCACCCACAGGAACGGATTGACTTAGGAACATGCTTTTCTGGGGTCCGTACAGCTCCAGACCACCAGGCCAGGCTCATCTTATCCTCAGGACCTCTGGCCTGCGTTTCTGCTGGGCCTCGGCTGGGACCACACAGCTCTGGGCCGTCCTCCTAACCCACTCCACTCCTGACAGCCTGTGAGGGGGGAGTGGCTGTCAGGCGGGCAGCTTGGGTCCTTGGGGTGGGCTGGGGTCTGGGCGGGATGGGCAGGGATCCGAGGCAGAGCTCTGGGGGCGTTGGTGAGCTGACCTGCCAGGAAGAAGACCCAGGCTCTCCTTAGAGATGGGACCCTCGGGGGCTCCGGGACAAGCCTCGGCTGGCTGGGCTGGGAGCCAGACCAGGGCAGGAGCAGCCTCGTTTGCTGAGGGCCTCCCTGGCCGGCCTGTGCTTCGCTGGAGGGCGCTGTGAGGAGACGCTCTGCTCCTCAGGGCAGGGCAGCGCTCTTCTTTGGTCCCTTTAGCTCCTGGGAAAGTTTTGTCCCTGGTACCTGCTCCCCCTGCCCCACGTCATGTGAGTCGGATGCTGTTCACAACGATCGACTTAGCTACAGGTTTGCAGTGATTGATTCATTAATTCAGAACATGAGCAAGACTGAGGGTGAAAGTTACAGCTGCTGGTGTGACAGCCACCTACAGTGCCACAGAACAAGTGCCCATGAGGCCTGGTTTGTGTTTTCTGGGAGTGATGGTGGTGGGGGTGTGTGAAATTCTATGGTGAGAGCTCATCTGGGCAGACATTACAGAAGAGGGGTTATTTCAACTAGGCCTTGAAGGATGAGTAGGTGTTTGCCAGATGGAACGGACCATCAGGCAGCAGGGGCAGCATAAACAAAAGCAGAGGTGGGAGAGGGAAGGTGCATGGCATGCTGTCAGACTTCCGAGTTGGGTGCTGGAGGCTTGGCAAGGGGAGCTGGAGGAGCTGAGGTTGGCTTCCTTGTGGAAACTGCTGGTGCTGGGCTCAGAAGCATGTGCCTTGTGACCTGTGGGAAGTATGAAGGGTTCTTGGGTGTGGCTGGGGTGTGACGGCTGCCTGGAGAAATGGCCCAGGCCAGCACCCTGGCTACACAAGACCAGAGGGTGGGCGACCAGCTTGGGCGGGGGTGTGCGTGCAGCATTTGCTGGGGAACGTGAGTTCCACCCGGACAAGCCGAGTCTTTGGTCTTTGGAGATACCCAAGGATTCAGCCTGGGGGGGCAGTTCAAACCTTTGCCCAAAGCCTGAGTGAAGCCTGCATTGGCCCCGGGAGCTGAGAGGTGGGGAGGGTGTTCGAAGCCATGGGGAGGTTGAGGTGAGGGTGAGGAGAGACTGGCACCCAGGAGCACTCACGGCCTGGGGCGGGTGGGACAGGGGGAGCTGGAGAGGGAGGACTGGGCAGGGGAGAGGAGGGAGAGTGGTCATCGGTTTTGGATGCAGCTGAGAGTGCAGAGCCAAGGCTGGGGAGACCCTGGGCATGGCCCTTGGGTGGCCTTGGTGACCCCAGGGAGGGGTGGGGGTGTGTGCTGAGAAACAAGTAGGAAGAGAGGGCACTGATGGTGGAAGGTCGTTTTGCCGAGCCCGGACTGAGAGGGAGAGGGCGGTGGCCTGCGTGTGGCCAGCGCTGGGCAGTTTGTGTGCAGAGGACAGGGCAGGGCCACGGTCACCGGGTCAGGGCCGGGTCTCGGGAGGACACACAGATGCCGGGCTCGGGAGGAGGCCGCCTGACTCCGCTTCTTCCTCGGCCCCCCAGAGCCACCATCAGTCATGCTGCTGAACGGGGACTGCCCAGAGAGCCTGAAGCAGGAGGAGGGGGTGGCCGAGCCACCTCGGGAAAACGGGCTGGATGAGGCCGAGCCCGGAGAGGAGCCCACCGGGCAGGAAGTCATTGTCATTCAGGACACGGGCTTCTCTGTGAAGATCCTGGCCCCGGGGATCGAGCCCTTCTCCCTGCAGGTGAGATGGGGGTGGGGGTGCTGGGACCAGGGCCTGCACCCACTGGGGAGGACAAGGCTGGAAAGCCAGGCCTCTCCCTTGCTTGTCCTGGCGCCAGGTTGTGGGCAGGACCCTGAGGGTCCCTGAGCCTTGCTGAGGTCACTCAGCTGGCGTGGAGGACCCGGGAATTGAGGCCATTGCCAGAGGACAGCTCCCAGTGAGGACTGTCAACCCCAGCTGGAGAGAGGTGTGATCATGGCTGGGAGCCCCCCAGCTTTCTGCTCTGTGCTTCACGTCACATGCGTCTCTGGGCTGCAGCCTCCTCATCTGCCGGAGAAGAGGGTGTATTGGGTGGTCTCCAGGGGCAGAGCCAACCAGAGGCCTTGCCACCTGGGAGCTCAGGGGAACCAGACAAGGCCTTCTCACGTCCTCTGTACAGACTTGGGCCCTGGAGAACCCCGTTTGCCCTGGGGCCCTTAGCACTGGGCAAGGGAAGAGGCAGGAGTGCTGTTTTCTGTCCTTGTGCTGCCTCTTGCTCCCTGCTCAGAATTAACTGAGGGCCAGGGGCATTGGGGCCCGGTGCCGTCCTGCACGGATGTGTGTGTACCCTGCATACACACAGGCACTCATGGCGTGGTGTGCGTGGACAGGGCCTGGAATGGCAAAACCAAAATGTGGGAACCTGGGCATTGGGGACATGTTTTCTAGGGACCCAGGCACTTGGGCCGGTCGGGCTCTGTCCGTGCTCTCTGCCTGGCGGCCTCTCAGCAGGGGGCCGGGCCTTCTCCCTGGCAGGTGTCCCCCCAGGAGATGGTGCAGGAGATCCACCAGGTGCTCATGGACCGGGAAGACACGTGTCACCGCACCTGCTTCTCACTGCATCTCGACGGTAACATGTTGGACCACTTCTCAGAGCTGCGCAGCGTCGAGGGGCTGCAGGAGGGCTCCGTGCTGCGCGTGGTGGAAGGTGGGTCTGGATTGGACGGCCTGGGAGGCACCCCTGTACCCCAGTGGCCCTGGCTGGTAGCTCGCATCTCAGGTGGAGCCAGTGAGTCGTGGAGGTGGGAGCGGGGCAGGTCTGCGGATCTGACAAGCATACGCTCACCTCCCACCTTCTCGGCCGATGGGTTAGAGAACACAGCCTCACTTCTGAAAAATCCAGACAGTACCAAGCAAGGGCTGGAAGTCAGCTAGACCAGACTCTGCAAAGATAAGTGTTAACCTCATAAGGACGCTAAGAATTTGCAGCTCTCAGATCGGGAAGCCAGGGCCCCAGACCGGAGTGACTCACCTGTGTGATGAGGCTGGTGGTTTTTGTTTGTTTTGCTTTGTTTTTACTTATTTATTTATATTTTTATTTCTCTCCCCTTCCCACCCTCCCTGCCCCACCCCATTGTCTTCTCTCTGTCCATTCACTGTGTGTTCTTCTGTGTCCGCTTACTTTCTTGTCAGCGGCACCAGGAATCTGTGTCTCTTTTTGTTGCGTCATCTTGCTGCATCAGCTTTCCATGTGTGCAGCACCATTCCTGGGCAGGCTGCACTTTTTTTGCACTGGGCAGCTTTCGTTACGGGGCACACTCCTTGCATGCATCAGCACTGCACATGGGCCAGCTCCACATGGGTCAGGAGGCCCTGGATTTGAACCCTGAACCTCCCATGTGGTAGGCGGATGCCCTACCCGTTGAGCCAAGTCCGCTTTCCTGTTTTGCTTTGTTTTTAAAGCAGTTTCAGGTTTACAGAAAAATCACGCAGCAAGTGTTTGGTTTTAAAATAAAGTTCCTGAGGACTTGGTTCCACCAGAGAGAAACAGCTCGGGTTCCCACGACATGTCAGCTTATCAGAAGCAAATATGGAAAAATCTTTAACCCAGCTGTTCCCAAACTTAATCACAGAGCGTCTTTTCTCCCCCAGAAGAGCCCCTGTTAAAATTCCATGAGCCCACACTGGGAGGCAGAATTGAGGTTCGGGTGCTGGGAGGGCCTCAGGTGGTCCCTGAGCGGGGAGCTGCCCTGGGCAGTAAAACTGAGGCTGTGGAGGAGCCACCTGAGATGTCCATCCTGACCACTGGCAGCTTTCACAGGCTCCCTGAGGCAGGAGGATTTTTGCTAACATAGATCCTAGCCTGCCAGCAGGCAAGCGCGTGCGTGTTTAGGTGTGTAAGCCTTCTGGTCGTCATGGAATTTGAAAACAGAAGCTGAAACCTAAAAATCAGAGCCCCCATGATAGCACTGAAGTGAACTGTTCTCGGTGTGGGGTGGGCTGCTCCAGGGTGCAGGGCCCTGCAGCCCGGCCCCCCGCAGAGACCCACCCTCCTGGTCCCGACAGAGCCTTACACAGTGCGGGAGGCCCGCATCCACGTGCGCCACGTCCGGGACCTGCTCAAGAGTCTGGACCCATCCGACGCCTTCAACGGGGTCGACTGCAACTCCTTGTCCTTCCTGAGCGTCTTCACTGACGGCGACCTGGGAGGTGCGGGACGTGTTGGGGCTCGTGACTGGCGGGGGCCGGGCCGGGGGCCGCAGGCCAGGCCTTCCCCCCGGGAGGCAGCTGGCCCCCGGCCTGGCCCGTGCTGACCACCAGCCTCTGCTCCCTCAGACAGCGGGAAGCGGAAGAAGGGCTTGGAGATGGACCCCATTGACTGCACGCCTCCTGAGTACATCCTCCCAGGGAGCCGGGAGCGGCCACTCTGTCCCCTGCAGCCCCAGAACCGGGACTGGAAGGTGGGGCTCCGGGGAGTATGAGGGGGTGCGGAGGGAGCGCCACCCCAGAAGGCCTGGCCCTCACGTGCGGCCGCGCCTGCAGCCCCTGCAGTGCCTGAAGGTGCTCACCATGAGCGGCTGGAACCCGCCCCCCGGGAACCGCAAGATGCACGGGGACCTCATGTACCTGTTCGTGATCACGGCCGAGGACCGGCAAGTCAGCATCACTGCCTCGACACGGGGCTTTTACCTGAACCAGTGAGTGCCTGCTCGCCCGACCCAGGCCGCCCATGCGCCTGGCCCGGGTCCGTGGGCTGGTGCTGGACCCGCTCAGTGCATACCCGCTCTCTGCAGGTCCACGGCCTACCACTTCAGCCCCAAACCTGCTAGCCCCCGCTTCCTGAGCCATTCCCTGGTGGAGCTGCTCAACCAGATCAGCCCGACCTTCAAAAAAAACTTTGCCATGTTGCAGAAGAAAAGGTAGCGCCCAGTCCCCTCCCTGCCCCCACTGGGTCTCTCAGCACCTGGGTTCCGGGATACCCTGACCACCTGAACCCCCGTTCCTCTGCCCCAAGAAACCGTGTGCCTGGCCCCCAGTGCCCACAAGTGCCCCAGTCGGGAGCTGTGAGCCAGGGTCAGAGGCAGCAGCCCTAGGAGAGGGGCCCGTCTTCCTTGAGGACTCTTCA
Organism: Dasypus novemcinctus; assembly: GCF_030445035.2. NCBI lineage: Eukaryota > Metazoa > Chordata > Mammalia > Cingulata > Dasypodidae > Dasypus > Dasypus novemcinctus. Next base: position 31,089,817 of record NC_080693.1, read on the forward strand.
GGGTGGGCGAGATTCTAGAGAGGGTAGGGAGCCTCGGAGGAGGGCCGGGCTTGGGGAGCTCTGAGCTTGGCAGGCTGCCCCATCTCCCCCGCCCACCGCAGGGTCCAGCGCCACCCGTTCGAGAGGATCGCCACCCCGTTCCAGGTATACAGCTGGACGGCGCCCCAGGCGGAGCACGCCATGGACTGTGTGCGTGCAGAGGATGCCTACACCTCGAGGCTGGGCTACGAGGAACACATTCCTGGACAGGTGCCCACGGTCCGGCCCTGCCCTGCTCCCTGGTCCTTGATCTGCTTGGCGGTCTCTGCTCTCGGGAATCTGTGGGGCTGTCCAGTGGAAGGTGGAGGAAGGGGCTGCCCGGAGCAGCTTGTGGGTTTGGGGCGGAGTTGATGACTCCCTTCCTGGTCCCTTTGCAGACCCGGGACTGGAACGAGGAGCTGCAGACAACCAGGGAGCTGCCCCGCAAGAACCTGCCCGAGCGGCTGCTGCGAGAAAGAGCCATCTTCAAGGTGCCCAGGCCCCCGTCACCTGCCCAGTGCTTCCTTGTGGACAGGAGGAAGGAGGTGGCCAAGATGGCCCACCTCCGCCAGCCTCCCTGAAGGCAGCTCAGGGTGCCCTGCAGGCACCGCTGTCTCCTGGCAGACCTTCAGCTCCTGCTGGCCGATCAGAGCCCCTGGGAAGGAGAGCCCTTCCTTCCACCTGGGCAAGGACCTCTGCAGCTTCCTGCCCTCCACCGCCTGTCTGGGGCCCCCGCTGGCAGATACCCCTCTGTGGCCATAGCACGTTTGCCCAGCTGTTTCTGCTTCCTTGGGTCTAAGAGTTGTTAGTATTCTGTTAAGGTAGATGACGAGGAGGGAATAGTTGCGTTTTTTAAAAATGAATTAAACTTTGTATCTTTTACAGTATCTTATTATGATAAAGGTGAAAACAAGAGCTCCTATTTCTTGGGTTCTGATTTTGCCAGGGGCTGAGCAATCTCAGCCATAAGGCATCACCTGCCATAAGCCTTCAGACACTTCTTATAACGGTCTCTGCTTGGATCGTCACTGTTTTATAAATGTGAAAACCTGGTCAGAGAGGTCCCTTGTCCAAGTTGACCAACATTGAGAGTTTTTACGTGCATCCCAAAGCTGACTCCAGAGTGCACGCTCCTCATTAATCTCTCAGCTCTGCTGTCTCTCTAAATATAAGGCCTGGTTTTTCAAAACCGAGTTCTCATCCTTTTCCAAAAAAAAGGAAACTGAGGCTGGGTTTCTCGGCTTCCACCACAGTCTTGCAGGGTCTGGTCATCAGGTGAGGCTGAGGCAGACCTCACCTCTCCTACCTGGGCCCCCACAGGTGCACAGTGATTTCACGGCGGCAGCCACGCGGGGCGCCATGGCGGTCATCGACGGCAACGTGATGGCCATCAACCCCAGTGAGGAGACCAAGATGCAGATGTTCATATGGAACAACATCTTCTTCAGCTTGGGCTTTGACGTCCGCGACCACTATAAGGACTTCGGCGGGGATGTGGCGGCCTACGTGGCCCCCGCCAACGATCTGAACGGTGTGCGCACCTACAACGCGGTGGACGTGGAGGGGCTGTACACGCTGGGCACGGTGGTGGTGGATTACCGCGGCTACCGGGTCACGGCGCAGTCCATCATCCCTGGCATCCTGGAGCGGGACCAGGAGCAGAGTGTCATCTACGGCTCCATCGACTTCGGCAAGACTGTGGTGTCGCACCCGCGGTACCTGGAGCTGCTGGAGCGCACAAGCCGGCCCCTCAAGATCCTGCGGCACCAGGTGCTCAACGACCACGACGAGGAGGTGGAGCTCTGCTCCTCCGTGGAGTGCAAGGGCATCATCGGCAACGACGGGCGCCACTACATCCTCGACCTGCTGCGCACCTTCCCCCCCGACCTCAACTTCCTGCCTGTGCCTGGCGAGGAGCTGCCCGAGGAGTGCGCCCGCGCCGGCTTCCCCCGTACCCACCGGCACAAGCTCTGCTGCCTGCGCCAGGAGCTGGTCGACGCCTTCGTGGAGCACAGGTGAGCAGGGGAGGGCCGAGCTGCACAGCCCGTCAGTCCCAGGACGGTGGGTGCTGCTGGGGCTGGGGCTGGGGCGTGAAGGGAGGAGCTTGGGAAAGCCAAGAAGAGCCAGCTCTGGCTGCAATTGCTGCAGCCTCGCCCCATCCGCCACCCACCCTTGACGTGGAAATCCCAGGGCTTATGTTGATCTGGGAACTAGCCAGTAGCCAGACTGATGAATCTCAAACGAAGCAGTGCTGTGTCCTTAAGGAGCTTGTGGAAACCTGCCGGGTGTTTTTTGAAGGTCACAGTGCTGGGGGGTGGGCAGGGAGGTGGTGGTGAGGGGGTAGCTGTGAAATGCGGTTGGGGCTCAGGAGTCAGTGATCTCAGTGCCTTGCACTTCGGGGGACAGTCCCACATCACGAACGCTTTCCCACATGGCTCGTCTCAAAGTGCCGGCGTTGTTCCCGTCCCTGTTGAGCCCCGGCCGGGATGGCGAGCCACCCGGCCCACGTCATGAACACCAGCTGGCCTGCTGTGGGAGCGCCCCGGTCTCGCCCGTCGCCTGCTGCCGCCCGGGGGAGTTGCTGGGCCGGCACAGGCACACCCGCAGCGACCCCTGCACACTGGGTGTGCTGTGCCTACGTGCCAGCACCTCGTGTGCCGGGAGCCCTGGGCCAGCTAAGCTTCCCCTCCCTGGCGCCCCCTCCTGCTGTGCTGCAGGTATCTCCTCTTCATGAAGCTGGCTGCCCTGCAGCTGATGCAGCAGAAAGCCGGCAAGGCGGAGGGCGCCACCTCACTGGAAAACGGTGGCCCTCCCTCGTCGGAGCCCAACTCCGAAGCCCCCCCGGGCCCCGAGGCTGGTGGTGAGGAGGAGGGCAGCGGTGCGGGTGGCCTGGCCAAAGCGAAGGAGCTGGCAGAGTCCATCGCCTCGGACGATGGCGCAGGTGGGCCCCTGTGGGTGCCGGGCCCCTGTGGTCGGGCTGGGGGCAGCTCAGGGCCCCTGCCCAGCCCTGCTGATGGCAGAGCGGGGCCTCCCCTGCACTGGCGTGTCTCCACAGCAGATCCCCGCAGCCGCGAGGTGATCCGCAATGCATGCAAGGCTGTCGGCTCCATCAGCAGCACAGCCTTCGACATTCGCTTCAACCCTGACATCTTCTCGCCAGGCAAGTGCGCTAGAACAGGGCAGGATTAGGTGGTGCACACTTGGGGCCTTGGTGCCAGGGGCCCTCCACCCATCTGAGCACTGCTTCCCTCCCTCCCCCCAAATTGGCACCTGACTTTCCACTCCCAGCCTCCTTTCCTGCTGGGCTCAAGCTGCTCTTCCTTCCGCCCCAGGGGTTCGATTCCCTGAGTCCTGCCAGGAGGAAGTTCGGGACCAGAAGCAGCTGTTGAAAGATGCAGCTGCCTTCCTGCTCTCCTGCCAGATCCCCGGCTTGGTGAGGGAGGCAGCGGGGTCGGGGCGGACGGAGTGCCTTGAAGCGCTGTGGTGGGGACTGGGCTGCAGCTTTCGCAGGAGGGGCCCCCTGAGCCCCTTCAGGCCTACGAGGCAGGCAGGGCAGGAGCTGTCACCCCCCTCTCAGGTGGGCTCTGCTCCTCTGTGCCCCTGTGTGGTCGGTGGGCTTGAGACACAGCCCTGGCGAGGAGGTGGGGCGGGTGGGAGCTGGGGAAGCTAAGGCGGTTTCAGTCGTACTGTTGGCACGAGCTTTGTGCTTGAGCCCCTTAGACAATGGGGCGCTCTGTCCCTGCGAAGGCAGCGCTGTGGTCAGGTGGTGTGCTCGTCTCGGGGAGCTGAACCTGCTGTGTGGCTGCCCCTGTCCCCCGCCCTGTCGGGGCTCCCCAGCTCCACCCTGTATGGTGGGAGAGGAACCTGTGCCACCACTAGGCTCTTAGTTTATTATCTCAGCACCCCTGCCTCGCTCCGCCACCCAGCTTCCTTGGAAGGGGCCTGGGGGCCTCGGCGGTGGTGACTGCTCCATCCCCCTCCCGTGGGGGGTGGGGGCTGGGGGCAGGCCCACGGCCCTGCTGCTCTGTCTCCTTTCCCTTTCCTGACTGGAGGGAGGTTCCCTCCAGGTGCTGGGGTAGCGCACTCTTCTTCAGGGAGACTGGCGGGGAGGAGGGCAGAGGACACGGGGCCGGCGAGCCTGACCCGCTGCAGCCCGCAGGTGAAGGACTGCGCAGACCACGCGGTGCTGCCCATGGATGGGGCCACGCTGGCAGAGGTGATGCGCCAACGCGGCATTAACATGCGCTATCTGGGCAAGGTGCTTACCCTGGTGCTCCGGAGCCCGGCCCGCGACCAGCTGGACCACGTCTACGTGAGTGGCGTTCAGGACAGCCGCGAGGGTGGGCCGGGTGGGAGGCTGGGGCCGGCCATGACGCCGCCTTGAACCCATGCAGAAAATCGGCATTGGAGAGCTCATCACTCGCTCGGCCAAGCACATCTTCAAGACATACTTGCAGGTACCACCCGCACGCTCCCTCCCCCTGCTCCCAGCCTGGCAGCGTGAAGAGGTGTGAAGCTGTGAAGCGCTGAGCAGAGCCCTGGGTCAGGCCTGAGGGCTGATGCGACTTTGGTGTCACCTGCCTGCGCAGGGAGTTGAGCTCTCGGGCCTCTCAGCTGCCATCAGCCACTTCCTGAACTGCTTCCTGAGCTCCTACCCCAATCCTGTGGCCCACCTGCCTGCCGATGAGCTGGTCTCCAAGAAGAGGAACAAGAGGAGGAAAAACCGGCCCCCGGGGGCTGCGGATAACACGGCCTGGGCTGTCATGACCCCCCAGGAGCTCTGGAAGAACATCTGCCAGGAGGCGAAGAACTACTTCGACTTCAGCCTGGAGTGGTGCGGAGAGGGCGCGGGTGGGCGCGGCAGGGTGCGGGGACATGCTGGCTGCTGTGGCGCCAGGGCAGGGAGTGCTGGGCCTCAGTGCCCACTGACCCAGGCAGCATGTAGACCCTTCTACGCCACTGGCCCGTGGTCACCGGGCAGTGGAGAAGGAAAGGAAAGGGGAATCAGCTGTGGGTGGGGCACTTGTGTTGGGAAGTAGAAATGGGAAGCAGTAGTTCCAGGACTGATGGCTGGGGCAGGGGCTCCTGGAGATGGGTGTGTGGTGGGGAGCATCAGCTGGGAAAGGGGGCAGAGGAAAAGGGGCTCCTCAGGCCAACCCATCACGCCTCCCCTCCCCGCCCAGCGAGACCGTGGACCAGGCTGTGGAGACCTACGGCCTACAGAAAATCACGCTGCTGCGGGAGATCTCCCTGAAAACTGGCATCCAGGTGGGCAGCCTCTCCGCCTCCTGGCAAGACCCCAGGGCCACTGAGGGGAGGTGGGTTTCTAGCACAGGGCAGTCTCAGGACCCCGTGGGCAGAGAGGGTGAGGCTGGCCGCTTGGGGCTGGGGCTGGGGGTCTGGGCACAGCTCTGTCCCTCTGTCCCTCAGGTCCTACTGAAGGAGTACAGCTTCGACAGCCGCCACAAACCGGCCTTCACCGAGGAGGACGTGCTCAACATCTTCCCCGTGGTCAAGCACGTCAACCCTAAGGCCTCGGATGCTTTCCACTTCTTCCAGAGCGGGCAGGCCAAAGTGCAGCAGGGTGCGCAGCCTGCAGGGGCTGGTAGGGGCGGCCGTCCCCCGGCCCGGGCCTGACCTCGGGGTGCCTCTGCAGGCTTCCTGAAGGAGGGCTGCGAGCTCATCAACGAGGCCCTGAACCTGTTCAACAACGTGTACGGAGCCATGCACGTGGAGATCTGCGCCTGCTTGCGCCTCCTGGCCCGCCTCCACTACATCATGGGTGACTACGCAGAGGTGGGCCTTGAGCACCCTCTGGGCTGCGTCAGCCGAGGCCTTGGGGCCTCGCCGGGCATGGGGGCTGGTGAGCAAGGGAGCTGGTGCTCTGTTGTCGTCCCAGGCAGCCGGAAGTGGTAGTCCAGGCTTGTGGGGCCCGGCCCTGTCCAACAGAGGTTAGGACGCTAGCTCTTCCAGGGAGAGAGAGGGTTCTCTGTCTGGTCAGTTCCCCCGAGCCCAGTTCCACCCTTCAAGAACCGTGTCCTTGGGAAAGCTGAGCTGCCTGTGCCCGTCTGTGACGTGAGACGGGGCCAGACTCCCCCACCCGGGGATGGCGACGGAAGAAGTTCACAATACCTAAGACCTAGTATGACACTGTGCAGACTGCTGGGCAGGCCCCCCTGGTGGTTGTTTTTTTTTTGGAAGATTTTATTTCTCTCCCCTCCCCGCCCCCCGTTGTCTGTTCTCTGTGTCTATTCACTGCGTCTTCTTTGTCTGCTTCTGTTGTTGTCAGCAGCATGGGTATCTGTGTCTCTTTTCGTTGCGTCATCTTGTGTCAGCTCTTCTTGTGTGTGGCGCCATTCCTGGGCAGGCTGCACTTTCTTTCGCGCTGGGCGGCTCTCCTTATGGGTGCACTCCTTGCGTGTGGGGCTCCCCTATGCGGGGGACATCCCTGCATGGCACGGCACTCCTTGTGCGCATCAGCACTGCGCGTGGGCCAGCTCACACGGGTCAAGGAGGCCCCGGGGTTTGAACCGCGGGCCTCCCATGTGGTAGACGGACGCCCTAACCACTGCGCCAAAGTCCGCTTCCCAATCCCCCCTGGTTTTTTTTTTTTTTTTTTTTTTTTTTTTTTAAAGATTATTTATTTAATTTCCCCCCCTCCCCTGGTTGTCTGTTCTTGGTGTCTATTTGCTGCGTCTTGTTTCTTTGTCCGCTTCTGTTGTCGTCAGCGGCACGGGAAGTGTGGGCGGTGCCATTCCTGGGCAGGCTGCTCTTTCTTTTCACGCTGTCCCCCCTGGTTTTTAACCACTGTTGTGTTCTAGTGGTTTTCACTCTGCCTTCCTTGGCCCAGGTCTTCTAAGAGCCTGTGTCTGGGGTCAGGCGGGCTTTAGGCTCCCCACACCCTTTTTGTATTTTGTGTATATATATTTTTTCAATTCATATTTTGTGGGTTTTCTGGGTTTTTTTTTCAACCTAGATTTTGCTAGGAAAAAATGCCTTGAAAACAATATCTCCAAAAGGTTAACAGCTTCAAGACAGGGGTGTAGACTTCATGGTCACGGCAGCTAAACTGTGACCCTCTCTACTGCCTTTGTGCAAAGTAAAAGTAGAAAGACCAGCCTAGAGGTGCCGAGGCTGAGGACCCAGAGGTGAGCTGCGGATTGACCCTGCCTCCTCCCCCCACCCGGGTTGCCCCCAGGCGCTGAGTAACCAGCAGAAGGCGGTGCTGATGAGTGAGCGCGTGATGGGCATCGAGCACCCCAACACCATCCAGGAATACGTGAGTTGCCAGTCGGGGCCAGGGCCACCGGGGGCAGGGCCGGGACCCGGGACCCAGGCCCACCGGTCCTGACCTTGGCCCCGCCCTGGCAGATGCACCTGGCCCTGTACTGCTTCGCCAGCAGCCAGCTGTCCACAGCGCTGAGCCTGCTGTACCGTGCCCGCTACCTCATGCTGCTTGTGTTCGGGGAAGACCACCCCGAGATGGCACTGCTGGACGTGAGTGCCAGGGGAGGCGGCAGTGGGATGCCCCGAGTCGCAAGGCATCGGGAGTGACCAGGGCCCCCGACTGCCCCCAGAACAACATCGGGCTGGTGCTGCACGGAGTGATGGAGTATGAGCTGTCACTGCGCTTCCTGGAGAACGCACTGGCTGTCAGCACCAAGTACCACGGGCCTAAGTCCCTCAAGGTGGCCCTCAGGTGAGGCTGTGCTGAGGGTAGGAGTGGGGCTCTGAAGCTCTGGACTCAGGTGTGGAGCAGGGGTCCGGTGCTCTGTTTTCCATCTGGCTCCTGAGGACATTTCCATCAGCTTCCACCTCTTCTCTGAGTCCTGGGAGGGATTTAGAACTTGCTCCACCATACCTCCCCCACCCCCCAATCCTGGCCCCCAGTGCCCCAGCCCACTGTTTGCCTCCATGCCCCGTGTGCCCATGCTCCCTCACAGCCACCACCTCGTTGCCCGGGTCTATGAGAGCAAAGCCGAGTTCCGGTCAGCCCTGCAGCACGAGAAGGAAGGCTACACCATCTACAAGACCCAGGTGGGCGGGCTGGGCGCCCAGGGGGCAGGGCCTGCAGGGCGGGGTAGGAGAGGAGCCCTGACCCCTTCCTGCCTGTGCCACCTCACCCCTCCTAGCTGGGCGAGGACCACGAGAAGACCAAGGAGAGCTCTGAGTACCTCAAGTGCCTGACCCAGCAGGCCGTGGCCCTGCAGCGCACCATGAACGAGATCTACCGCAACGGCTCTCGGGCCAGCATCCCGCCCCTCAAGGTACAGCCCTGGGCGGGCCGAGCAGGCAGGGCCTGCCTCCCCAGCCCAGCCGCGCCGCCTCACCCGCTCCTTCCTGCCACGCCGCAGTTCACAGCCCCCAGCATGGCCAGCGTCTTGGAACAGCTCAACGTCATCAACGGCATCCTCTTCATTCCTCTCAGGTGAGCCTCCACCTGCATCCTGCCCCCACTTGGAAGTTACCCTTTAGCTTTTTGGCTTTTTGAATGTAACATATTGACATGGCTCAAAGCTGCTGAGAAGTGGCTTTGTGTGGTCGAGCAAATACAGATTTGTAGTACCTTTTTCCTGTTTTACTTGGGCATGAACAGAAGCATAACTTGCAGATAGGTGTTTTTTTTCCTTCTTTAGTCTTTCCGTATTGGTTCTTGAAGTGTGGGGCATGCCTTGTTCAGCTGGACCCTGAGTGGTTCTGGGGCTGCTGTTAAAAGCTGTGCAGCCTTCGGGAACCCCTAGGTTCTCCGACTCCTGTCTCCCAGGTGGGCAGTAGGACCGGCCAGCCAGGGACGTTAGGGTGTTCACAGGGCGCCCACAGTGCCCCCTGACCCACTGGGCTATGTTCAACCTGCTGTGGGAACAAAGCTGCTTTGAATTGGGCGTACCTGACCAGTGGGGCACAGGGCAGTAACCGAGGGCTGTGTCCAGGGTGCTCTGTCACCACTTGGGACCTTTGTGCTTTGTGGAGAGAAGCACTTGTTCCACAAATGGCTTTTGCTGATTAAAGTAGAGCCTGGTCTTGTCCCAAGTGTAAGTTGAACCATAGGACGGTGGGGGTCTGGGTCCACTCTGACCTCCCACCCTGCACTTTCTACTCAGCCAAAAAGACTTGGAGAATCTGAAAGCCGAGGTTGCACGGCGGCACCAGCTCCAGGAGGCCAGCAAAAGCCGGGATAAGGCTGAGGAGCCCATGGCAATGGAGCCTGAGCCAGCGGAGTCCCCGGAGGAGGTGGGATCCCAGCCCCAGGCTGCCAAGGACCCTTCTTCCTCGAGCTTGCAGGGCTAGAAAGGGAGAGACAGACGGACAGTCAGCTGCCCTGTTACCCAGTGATTCAGACCAGGAGAAGGGAGAATGCCCTGCAGATTGGGAGAAGAGACAAGGCCCTTTTCCTCTGTGTTTCCACCCCCATCCCCACCCCAGCATCCTCCTGGGACCCTGGCCTGGCTGGCCTGCCCACCCCCAATGATGTATTTGCACTGGTTCATTGAATATACAATGCAGAGGCCTAATGGAAGTCACAGAATGGAGTGTGTGGGCCGCGATTCCCAGCTGGGGGTAGGGCCCCCTCCCAAGTCCTCCATCTTCAAGCAGGTGTATGCAAGTGTGTCCATGCCCGCGAGTGTCCCAATTTGTCCTTCCTGACTTGTACATAGCCCCAAGTCCATTCCGAATGGATGACGTGTTGATGAGATTTCTCAGGTCATTTGTATGTTTGACATATGGCTGCTGCTTTTGCTGCCACTACCGTGGGTCCTGTCTGGCTTGAAGTCTAGGTTTTAAGCCACAGAGGGGTCTTTCCTGTGTCCTGGGATGGGGAGCCAGAGCTCTGTGGCAGGGCCAGAGGGTTGGGTGCACTTTAGCTTTTCGGCAAGATCAGAGCCACAGTGGCTTCACTAATCGTGTTTCGGGGCTGGCCTGGCTCGGGGGTGGGGGAGGGGTGCCTCAGGCAGCCCGGCACCCAGCCCCGACCTCGGCCGTGGGTGCCCACAGAAGGTGCTGCCACAGGCTCTGACTTGTCTCCCTCCCTGCGCCCCAGGTAGGGATGACCTTGATGACCTTGGGGGCTGCAGTCTGAATGTATCCTTCTCCTCGTTTTAACCTGAGCTGCCTAACGCACAGTGGGGTGGGGTGGGGTGAGGGCATGGGCGGACTGGGACTGAATCACAGATCCGGGAGGACGTCACCAGAGTGATTGTCTCCTGTTGGTGGAGCCCAGCTCCTTGCCTGGTCCCTGCTACACAAGCACCTTCTACAGAGTAGCTCTGGGGGCGGCAGGATGGGGGCGGCCCCCACAGGCCTCGGTTGCTCCTGCTCCTCTCCCTGCTTTAGCTGCTTCTCTGTGCCTGCTGATGGAACCCTGGCGGGTCTGAGAGGAGATTGCCACCCTTGGGTGCTTAGGGGAGCTATTCCTGGGCTAGGCCTCTGCTGGGGGCTTTGCAGAAAGCTGCTTGGGGGTATGGTCTGTCCAAATACCGTGTTTCAAAGCAGTGGGTATGAGCTTGGAAAAAAAGCATCCCCACAGCTGATCAAGAACTTTTTCTTGTTTTTAAACCATCACGTCTTCATTTCACATTGGAATAAAGTGAGTTTTTGAAACCTGCTGCCCTGGTCTCTCCTGTGTTTTGTTGCCATTCTCACTCCATAATAGGCATTGCCAGAAATGTTGCTAAGTTTAAAGTTGCGTCATCTTGTTGTGTCAGCTCTCTGTGTGCGGCACCATTCCTGGGCAAGCTGAACTTTCTTTTGCGCTGAGCGGTTCTCCTTATGGGGCGCACTCCTTGCGCGTGGGGCTCCCCTACACGGGGACACCCGTGTGGCAGAGCACTCCTTGCGCGCATCAGCACTGCACGTGGGCCAGTTCCATACGGGTCAAGGAGGCCCGGGGTTTGAACCGCGGACCTCCCATGTGGTAGACGGACACCCTATCCACTGGGCCAAGTTCGCTTCCACAAGATGGGAAATTGACTGTCACTAAGTTACATGAACCATATCCACCTATCGTCTTATTCCAATCCCTCACCATGGTCTTTCACGTTCCACTTTTAACTACTTTTCTTCTGTGCTGTATGGGTTTTTAAAAATAACTATTACAACCAAGTTAAGCTTAATGTTGTGTCTCCTGCCTCCACTTCCTGTCCTTCAAACTGTCATTGTTAAACATAATGAGCATGGACAGAACTGTTAAAACTTAATCAAGGAATTCCTATGGATCCTGAAGCTGAGAATAAGGTACCCTGATGTGGACTGAATAGTCCCTCACCCCTGCCTCCAGGGTCTAAACATACCAATCAGGAAGCACAGCCATCACCTCACTGCAGGCAGACCATCCTCAATTGGAAAGTGAAATGCCCCCCTAAAAAGCAGGCAAGTCTATGAATGAAAAAAAAGTCAGACAAAGCAGCAGGCCATTCAGGTCAATAACCCTGACTAAAGCCATTTCGAAGGGAGTGTTTCTAACAGCACAGTGTGGGCAACATTCTTACCCATTCCCAGCCCCCAGCCCACTTCTAACGACCATCTCACAATGAAGATGGTAGTGGGGTGGAGCATAATGGAAAGGGGCTCAGGAATGGGACAAGGAGGTCTTTCCTGCATTGTTATGAAACAATTTTAAGAAAATTTTATTTAAGATGTCAGAATGACCTCCTCCTTACACTGACACTAACAAGCATCCAAACAGCAGGAGTTTCTCCTCCTCTAATCTTTTGAAAGAGGGCCAGGTGACCAAGTAGGAATGAGGCTTTACAAAATGTCCCAAAAGAACAAATTGTGTGTCAATGCAAGGGTGAGAGAGATCTGAATTCGAACCCCAGGATCAGTGACTTGGCTGGCAAGAAGTTGAGTCACTTAGAACAGTGGTTCTAATTAAACCTATCAGAATTGCCTGAGGGCTTGTTAAAACCCAAGCCTGTTGCTCAATTAGATCTGAGGTGGGGCCCACGTATTTGCCTTCCTACGGATGCTGAGGCTGTTGGTCCCCAGACTACATTTTAGAGAATGTCCTAGAAACTTCTGCCATCGGCCAACAGTTGTGTTCACCAGACTAATCTAGAATTAAGGACAGGTACAGGGTAGCCACAAGCAGGACACAGTGCCACCCTTCCCCCAAGGCTTCCTACTTTCTAGTCCCTCAACACCAGAGAAGAGACACAACCACGAATTTTGGAAGGCTTGATGTGCCTGACAGCCACTCCACAGTCTTAACAGTTGACAGCACTTCAGCAGATTGTGATTGTAATAAAGCTAGAACCCTACCAGTAAGGAAAGTGGTTAGGCCCTCATCTGGATCTCCACCTACAAGGAAGAACCCTGCAAGGAAATAGGCTTCAAAAGAGCAAGAAACTAACTTCAAGTTACTTCATTGCTCTGGGCCCAGTTTCCCATCAGGGGTGTGATGGAGGTTCATCCCAATAAGAGATTAACTGGGCTGTGAGAAGAGCCACCAGATCATTCAGCATGTCCTTTACCCGTGAAAAGGACAGTAGACTTCAAGAATTCCCTAAACGTTAGCAGCCAGTGGATCCTAGCTGGGCAGTGGTATGGGGCACAAGAGGCAGGCAGATAGCCAAAGTGTATAAACCACAAAAATCACAGAGCTTTGGGGACAGAGGTGAACAATCTCTCCACTGGTAATTTCAACCAAAATCGGAAACATTAAGTATCTTTGTGAACCCTAGACCATTTGGTCAGAATAAAAACCTTATTCATTCCAGAACACGGGATAGAGACCCTCATCTCTAGGCTCTGACCACCAGGACAGGAGAGGGCCAAGTCGTCATTAAGGGGGTTATAGCAGGCTATTCCTTGTTTCTGCTCTTCAGTTCCAGCCTAGTCAGAGAAAGCTGCAGGGTAGGGGTGAGGCCTTAGGAAATCCAGTAGCTGTGGGCTGGTCTGCAAGTCCTTAGTGCAGTCCCGCTACCACTTCGCATTTTCATGTCCTCCTCACACTTCAAGGTGCTGAACATACCCCCCCACTTCCTCATCAGCCCTCAACTTAAGGTTTTTAATCTGTGCACAAGAAGACAAAGAGTCATCTAGTTTTATAGGCATTTAATAGTTTACCAATTGGTACAATAAGATTTTTTTAATATGCAGAAAACATGAATAAATTTTGTTTTACACAGTCTGAGAGCAACAAATCTTACTGTAAAACACAAGAGCAATATTATATACATTCCTTTACTGATTTTTTTTTTAAATTGTGTCAATATCTTCAGTTAACTCTTACAATCTGGGCAACTGTTTTCTCCAATTACCACCTCCACAACGTTCATACGAAATCAATGCTTGCCTTCACGTCAGCGTCAGGATCAACTTCTAACTCGAAGATTTTGTTTGTTTCTAACATCTTCAGAGTGAACTTTAGAGATGCCTGAAGGATAGGCAGGACAAGAAAGCAGCTACTTACATGATATAGTGGAAAGATAAAAAGGCCAGTTCAGTCCAGTCGTGACTTGTAAATCCATCTTGCCCCTCCCCCCACCCCACTGGAGGAAAAAAAAAACCACAAAAAGCAAAACCTTTTTCTCCAATTTTGTACATGTTGCTTCTCTACCAGGAGATTCTTCTTTGCATCATATAGATGAACACATTGGACTTATATACAGCTGGACAGAAAATGTAACCATTTTAAGTGCCTTTTCTTTCAACAGTATTTTTTTCAACTTCAGTTGCTTAGGGATTATCAAACTACCACCTTCAATGAAACAAAATAACCTTTACTTTTAAATAGTTTTTTAAAAATAATAATAATAATAAAAAAAACTATTTAACGAGTGATATTTCCTGGAAGTTCACAAAAAAACAGAAAAAGGCAAACAGGAGAGCAGGGCACTGACAGTAAGGAGACAGGGCTTGATGAATCTAGAGCCAAAGCTTCCAAAGACTACAGCAAGCACTCCACAGCCAGGACAACTGCTAACACTAGTGATTTTGAGAGCAGTGCTCTGGGCATGCCATTGGTCACACCACACAGAGATACAACAGAACGATCTTAAGTCTTAGTGCAAGATGCCATGTAAAACAGCAACTCTTCATCAAGCGATGACTAACCCACAGTTTGCATGGCTTGCACTTTTCAAGGGTGAAGCTAGGACTTCTTGGGCACGTTATATTAGGGTGGCACTGGAATGTCTATTGTTTTTACATGCAAAAGTCAACAATCATCTGAGGACGCAATTCTATCAGTGTTTCATTTCTTAAACAGCCAATCTGATTAAGAAAGTGACAAAGTAGCAGTGAACCTCTAAATCAATTAATAAAGACCTCTACTTACAATTCAAACCAGTAACCTCATAATTGTACTTATCCCAGGCAAGGCACAGGGTTAGACAGCAGACAGAGAAACAGAGTAAGAAAGATAGGGCATCAACAGGGCAGTGTCAAACAAGCAGGAAACTTTTGCAAATATGATTCCAGATGTGGATGGATGGTTCTCCCCCACCCGCTTTCTCATTATTCAAACAGGGCTTTTGACATTTGGATCCAGTTGAGGACCATCCCTGAGATTCAATGTTCGCTGCTTCTTAAATGGAGGATGTCTGGTAATTCAACTAAGCAGCAGGCTGTGGCAATCTCCCAAGTAAGGATAACTTTGCTTACAGAGTATTGCTTCTCCTCTGTCAAGAAAAGTCACTGTATGCTGCAGGGGAAGAAACCCAGAGGACAGCAGCTTTGTTTCCTCCTAAATCGGTACCATTTTTTTCCTTTTATTGTTCATATCTATGAATGATTTCTAGATGCTGTGGCTTACCCTTGATTGATTTGTGTTGCTAGATGCTAAAAATGAATTAAAAGACAAGACATTTATACACGTACAAACGAATGTTAAGATGCACCATTTCTATGTATTTATATTTCTCAAAATAGAACAGGAAATAGCAGCAAATGAGAACAAAGATATTTTCCAAAGCTTTTGTAGAAAAATCCAGTCAGAACAGCTAAAGGGAAAAAAAAAGACTCCTCATTATAAAGCAGGGTTCTGAGACAAAATTGTCCTGAAAGTTACTCTACAGTATTTAAGTAATTAGCTTAAGTTGTCATTTTTGTCCTCAAAATTAGCCATTAGTTCTCAAAACACTTCCCCTTCCAGAGAGATCTTTCTCAGAATTATTTAAAAACAAAAACCACAAGCTGGATATAAAGCTGCTTCTAGTAAATATATGGCCTATTCCTTGTACGTGTATCTACAGGACATTAACTCTCACCCTTTGTCCTTCTCAGGAACCAAATTTCCATTAAATACTAAACGGGACATTTAAAAAATCACTTATTATACAAACAAATAAAATGCAATATAGAATAAACTTATCTTTGTTAAGTTGTCATTGTTATTTCATTGTTTTGTTAACTTTTCAAATGATTTTCTTTAAAAGAAAAAACTTGGTTAGCTAAGCAATGGAGTTCTTTATTAATAATCTGCAATGGAATACTGCAACCTACTAGAAGTAACTTTGGATCAAAATATACATGATATCAGGATGTATACAACGCTGAATGGCCAAATTAGGGGGGGGGGGAAATATAACAGAAGTGATTTTCCTTTAGTTGGGAGAAACTCCCACAGAGTCAGTTTTTTGGGGGGGATCATAAAGGGTTTGTTTTAAAGCATGGTATTCCATAGCAAGATTTATTCTAATTAGCTTTTTTAACAATTGTGTTGATACACATTAATATCTAATTAGGTTTTAGCACTTCAAAAACCCAGAATCCAAGCTACAGTGGTTGTGTGAGATAAACATATACAGACTTATCCAGTTAGATAGGCCCATATACTTATAAACATTTATATATAAAAGAAATGTGAAAACAGTACATTTTTATGCACATTCCATTAAACCCTGTAATTTTTTTAAATGTGTAAGTTAAACACAGTTCAAACAGATATCATATTGAAAAACTGCCTTCTTTCTCCCACTCCCTTAAAATGCGCACATAAAACCCTCTCGATAGTTCTCTGTCATTATGTAATGCACATTGCACATCCCTAAAAAACATCAAAAACAGTGATTTATACCATGACTCTCAACAGGGAGATTAAATTCTACTTGGAAGTCACATCACTACACAGTCCAATAGTATGGAGAATACAGCTGGAAATATGCCTAGTGTGGAAAATAGAAGCTTACAGTACTACAGTGTTTGTAACCTGTTTACAAAGCATTGAGACCCAAATAAAATAAACGATTTGATATTAGCTGCTGAGATTTTTCTTGACATTTACAGTCATTTTCTTACATAAATTAATCACTAGCCTTTACGTGATAGGCTGCCAAAACAAATATATCCTATTGGTTTGGCAAATGTTGTCATGACAAAAATTCCATTGTGTAATCCCATTACATAGATGGTTGAGAAGATGTTGAATTGTAGCCTTATTATCTAACATCCTTAAAGAAGATTGATTAAGCACACTTAAGTGATGTTACATAGACACATATTTCAGAAAAAGCCCTAACCACCACCACCACTCTTCCCCAAATGAGGCCATCAAGTCAGGCACCAACAGATAGCAGAAAGAAAAACAAGAATTAATACTCCAACATAAAATGACACTGTCAACTATTATTCAGTTTAGTGCCCTAGTTCAATTTATTCAAACTTCCTCCTTCTTAGGCCCTGGTGTGACCAATGCCAGCCCAGGTTTTTAAACCCTATGGTACTTCTAGACAACGTATGTAAATTTACAGTATACAATTTGGATTCACCATGCATGAATACTTTGTGTGTAACATTTAATAAGCTCAATCTACATCCAGAATAATTTACATGAAAGGACAATATTTATTTAAACAGAGCTCAATGGGGGTAACCATGGTATCATCAGAGTGCATCCAGAGGAAAAAAGGGAGGAGGGGCCAAATGAGACTCAATCAACGGCACTCCCACACCTTTACTGTTTGATCTACACTGCCAGTAACCACATATGGTGCCGTCTTATGGAAATCTGGAAGAAAAAGAGAAGGCTTATTTTAAAATCAGATTGAGACAGATGTAATATTTAATAAGCCATAAAATAAGCAAGTCCAAGTGTAAGGAATATCTCTTTCTCTACACGACTCCCCCTACCCTCAGTCATGCCCCAGAAGGTATTACATTTACTCAGATAAGCTGAAGCTCAATGATTAAATCTTATACTAACACTCCAATAAAAATGCTCACTGTCATTCCAACTAGGATTGACTAAGCACTCAAATTTAACAATGGGTATATAACCTCAATGTATCTATCATTTATTGAACACTTACTATGTTTCAGGCTTAGTACTAATATTTTATATTCATGTTTAATCCTTATAACAAACCAGTGAAGAAGGCATTAGTGCCCTATTTTACTGAGGCTTATCTTCATCACTGGTCTATCCTACCCTTATGTACTGCATTTTACGGTACTATCTTAAACTCGACATTCAAGTCCAGTTGATACTGAGGATGTAATTCCAAGTATTCTAGTTCATGATAGAAAAATATTTGCCATAGAGAAAAAGGTAAGATTTCCTTTTGAGAAATTTACAAACAGGGGAGAAAAGATACCCGTCAAGAGTGTAAGTCTCGTAATTCTACTTTCTAAAGTCAAGGTTGTGCAATGGAGAAATGTTTTATTATAGGGCTGTTAGTGGAGACAGAATTAAGGAAAGAAGAATCTAAGACAAATGGTAGGAGTCAGAAAAATTTAACCTGCCTTCCCTATTCTGCCCTGAAAGCACACAGTGATTTCTTACCTGGAAAAGTCCACATGGTTATGACAAACTTTATGTCTGGCACTCCAAAATCTAACTGTTCGGACTTCATAACTTGTACATACCCAAGGAGGTAACAAAGTGTTCGTGCGCATTCAGAGTCTTCATGCATCGTTTGTTCTTATAATCCCATACACGTAGGGTCTTGTCATCAGCACAACTTAAAATAAACTTGCCCCCAGAATGGAACAGAACTCCACGTACCCAGTTATCATGACCCACCTTGAAAACAAAAAAGCAACTGATTTAGTAGTAGGATAAATTGTTTAAAATAGCATCCATGAAAATAATGATTTTGTTACTCAAAGCACACTGAAAATGTATACACCAAAAACATCAATGCCACGAAAGAAAAAATAAACAAATAAAAAGGCCAAGGAACTCTTCTGGGTTGAAGAAAATTAACAAGATTTGACCATTAAATGCAATATGTTACCCTTGACTGGATCCAGGACAGGGTTTTGCTGTTGTTTTTAAAATGTTATAAAGTATATTACTGGGGGACCATAGTTCACAACACTGAAATGTTTTTGTAACAAAAGCAAAGTTGGTACTTTCTAAAGGTTAAAAAAAAAAAGAAAGACTATTGGGTTTGGTTTTGTGAGATATATGATTAAGCACTTTCTCTACCCCCCTTTTTGTTCATTAATAAGGAGACTATGACTACGTCATTTAACTAAGCAGTGTTCATCTGTGTATCTTTCTGAACACTAGAGGAAGAAATGAGTTTGCAATTGGAATTAGATGAGAAAAAATATCTGAAAAAGAACTTTTTAGGAGTAATGTTTCCATAACTTACTGAGCTGTCCTTTTCTGTTCTTTTATTTTTGTGAATTTGAAATGAAGTTGTTAATAAAACAACAAAACAAACAAAATATATAACTTGGATAATTGAAGAAAATTTAAATATGGACTAAGTCAATGTTAAATTTCTTGAGTATGATAATTTTATTGTGGTTATATAGAATACCACCTTTGATTGTTGAGCAAAATGTACACACACACTGTTAACAACAGGTGATTCTAAGTGAAGGATATACAGGTGCTCACTATACCATTCTTGCTTTTTTTCCCCTACAGGTTTACATTTCTTAAAACAAAAGGCTAGGGGAAAAGTTTAACTAGAGGGAAAAGGCCTCAACAAGAAGTCAAGCCACACCAAGGTGAAACAATAAAGTATCGCAAGTATCACCCTTAAGTAGGAAAAGAGGAGCCAGAAACTTCCAGGGAATTCATGGTGACCTGTGCTGTTACAGAAGGAGAAAGAATGCTCTGATTTTAAATGTAATCATTTTTTCTAACAGCAACATAGTGTAACTGAACTCAGCTCAGAATACTATGAGTTTAATTTTTAAAAAGCTTTACTTTCCCTGTCCCCCTCCCCCTCCCTCCTGCCCTGCTAGTTTTTTTTGCTGTGTACATTTGCTGTATGATCTTCCTTATCTATTTCTCGTTTTTTGTCTTCTCATTTTCTCTCCTCTAGGATTCACCGGGATTTAATCCTGGGGACTTCTGATGTGGAGACAGGTTCCCTGTCAGCTGTACCACCTCAGTTTTGGCCTCTGCTGCACTTCACCTTGACTCTCCCCTTCATCTCTCTTTTGTTGCAGCATCATCTTGCTGTGTAACTCACTTGCACGGGCACTGGCTCACCGCACAGGCACTTAGCTTGCCACGTGGATACTTGTGCAGGCACTTGGCTTGCCACACGGGTACTCGGCTTGCCATGCGGGCACTTGCTTGGGCACTGAGCTCACCTCACAGGCACTCATGACTCATGCAGGCACTGGCTCACCATGCAGGCATGCTCTTCTCTTCTTTTTTTTCACCAGGAGGCCCCAGGAATCAAACCCAGCTCCTCCCATATGGTAGGTGGAAGCCCTATCACTTGAGCCACATAGGCTTCCTGAGTTTAATTTTTTAATCAAATCTTGGCGACACTTCCATGTGTCTCTCTCACATGCTAAAAAGAAACAATCACTTCAAGGTATGACTGGTACCTAAACAATCTCTAAACAAACATGAATGGCAAATTATAAAAACTGGTATTGAATTAATTTCCAAGATCTCCCTGGCACTTCCTTAAGCAAAAATGAATGATCATAATCTCTCACTATGACTTATATATCCTCAGACTGAAATCTAGGTGCTCCTAAAATGAAATTAAGAACTATTACTTTTGGAACGGCAAAATAAACTGGATCATATTAACAACCAGGTGATAGTTAAAAGGGTTCATACTGAAATTAAATACAAGGAGTGAATCCTGGGTTCAATCCCTGGTATCTCCTAAAATAAGAAAAAAACAGCTCTTCCTGGGGAGCAGATGTGGCTCGATGGTTGAGCGCCTGCTTCCCATGTACAAGGTTCTGGGTAGAATCCCCAGAAACTCCTAAAAAAAAATTAAATACAGTGAAATACAGCTTAAAAGCGTAATGAATCTATGCAAATACTGTCTCCTTTCCAAAAGAGATGTTACACAAATTTCAAAGATACAGTGAGCCAGTATCTCCCTCCAGCACTGTCTGGCTTTGTAGATCCTTTATATAACACATGACATTCTAGGGGAACAATTTTCATCACAATGGAATTATGAAAGTTTAAGAAAAAACATCTTATAAAAAAGTTATTTTAAAGCCATGAACAATTCAGGTTATTTATGAAGATATTACAAGGCATGTAATCCAAAAAGGTATAAACACAATGAAGATGTGAAAGAAGCAGTAAGATTATGCAAACTTACAAGGGTCATAAGGCACATGCCAGTACTGATGTCCCACATTTTAATAGTCTTGTCTCTGGATCCAGACAGCAAGAATGGCCCAGGCTTGCCACTTTTTTTAGTCTACAGAGAACATACAAAAATTTTCTCATGTAGGAAGTTAGGTGAAGACTTTAAAAGGATTTTTATGCCACAATAAAAAGGACCCTGAGGGCCCTAGGGATGTCTGAACACCACAGGTAAGCCACAGGCCACATGAAATCAACACCCCTTCAGCAGGCTCTATCTGGGAATATAAGACAAGCTATTTCCCCAATTATAACATAGTATACTTAGGTATAAATTCCCTAAATCATGATTTTTCTACTTCTTTTATTTGACATAATTTTCAATTTACTTGTTAAGTACATTTCTCAGAGACTTAAAGCCTTCAGATTGTTTCTATGCTGGAGGAGCCCCTAAACCAAGCCAATATGCGGCCAACTCCTACTCTCCAGTTCTTTGGGCCTGCCATAGACAACTAACAAAATGATGATGGACCAGCCCCACACCAAAAGGATTATTTTCAACTGCAAGCAAAGCAATTTCATTCCTCTGCCCCACAATATCCATGCCCCTTCTCAGCCTGAAGAAGTCAGAGTGGACATCGGACCAAATTTAAGCATTAAGAAATGAACAAAAATAAGGGGAAGGGTATAACTGCTGACTAAAGCAGATTTATAGTTATTTAATGTTGTTTTCTACTAAGTAACATGTAACACTGATATATATATATATATATATAAAAAAGACTGGTGTTATCCATTCCCTTGAATATTTGGTAGAACTTTTCCTGTATAGCCACTTGGACCTGGTCTTTTCTTGGAGGGGCATTTTCAACTACTAACTCAAGTTTCTTTAACAGTTATAGATATATGCAGGTTTTCTTTTCCTTTTTGTTATATATTTTTTGAGAAAATATATATTAAAATTTGTAGGCACACACACACACACAAAGATGATTTTTAAACTATTTAAATTCAGCCTTTATATGTCAGACAGCCAGAATCAAATTTCTAACTTATGGTAAATGGCCACCACCAGAGGGCAATAAAAAGAATTTGAAAATGTGTGGGCCAGCCAAAAAAAAAAAAGGTCATACAAACTTCATTAAGGAAAGAGAAGAAAAGATGAGGAAAAGAAGAAGAGGAGAAGACGGGGAGAGGAAGGGAGGAGAAGGAAGAGAAGAGGGATTTTCACCATTTATTAAAAAGTAATTTAAAAATTTGAATACTGAATTTCATTTCACTATAAATTTATCAATAAAGTAATTTTGGTCATTAAAGAAGGCTATTATTCTAAAAAATAATTTTAACCTGTCCCACAGGCTTTATTTTGCATCAGGATACTCTTATAACAGTGGTGTTTCTGATAAATATAAATGACCATTTGTGCACTTCAGAAGACCCCTCCCCCATCCACCTTGCACAAGTCAAGGGTCAGGTGGCAGCAATAATAATTACCAGTTAAAAAATATAAACACAGGGAAGCGGACTTGGCTCAATGGATGGGGCATCCGCCTACCACATGGGAGGTCTGTGGTTCAAACCCTGGGCCTCAGTGACCCATGTGGAGCTGGCCCATGCGCAGTGCTGATGCATGCAATGAGTGCTGTGCCACGCAGGGGTGTCCCCTGCGTAGGGGAACTCCATGTGCAAGGAGTGCGCCCCATAAGGAGAGCCACCCAGCGGGAAAGAAAGTGCAGCCTGCCCAAGAATGGCGCCACACACATGGAGCGCTGACACAAGATGATGCAACAAAAAGAAACACAGATTCCTGGTGCCACTGATAAGGACAGAAGTGGTCACAGAAGAACACACAGCAAATGGACACAGAGAGCAGACAACTGGGGGGGGGGAGGGGAAGGGAAGAGAAATAAATAAAAAATAAATCTTAAAATATATATAAACACATCTGCAGGTTGGAGAGAGTAAAGAGATTCAAAATTCAGAATTATGGGATGGAGATTTTTAAGTACATAAATGGCCCTGGAATTGAGAATCAGAGAAGTCTTAGTCTACGTTTTTGAGGTATCAGCAATAAAATCATGAAATAACATGTAAATCACACAGTACCTCAGATCCTGTTGCTTCAGAGATGGAAGAATATGAACTTTCTGGAGCCCAGGAAATGCATTCTACCACATGCTCGTGTTCTCGAAGCTCAGCCTTGCATTCCTTTGTTGCTACCACCCATACGCGCACTGTCTGGTCATTGGAACAGCTGGCTATCAGAGTGCCATCCTGATTCGGCCGCACCATACGTACCCATTCTCTGTGTCCTGTGAATGTCTTCACACAGTAGCTGTCAATAAAAGCAGTAATTTAATTGTGAGTGGCAATCATTGGAACACTTTCACAGAAGGGATTACAAAACTAGCTATGCACTGGGATGAAGAGAATAGCATCAAATTAAGAATACTTTACTAATCTGGGTAAAACTGGTAGATAAAAAGTTTCATTAAGAAAAACATGTGTAATTCTAAGTACAACTAAATCAGCCTAATAGGGGCCTAATAGGGGCATACCTGGACATTATTTACATTTTAATTTAAAGCCCCAGAGAGATTACTTAAAAGAAGACCATGGAGAAAATAAGCCATTACATGGAAATGGCTCTCAAGGATACAAAGTCTCTCTGTTCCTTTTCTGAAGATATTAAGAGATTGAAACTTAGTTTTAAAGCATATAATACAACTGACATAGTCATCATTCTGGGCTGAAATTACTGGAATACTTAGAAGACACATCTGTTTTTTAAATATATATTTACTAACACCTTTTCAACTAAACCTACTTACCCAGTTTGTACTTCCCACATTTTTATAGTTTTATCCCTTGAGGCAGAAACTATATGATCTCCATTGGGCATGATGGCTACTGAAGAAACATTGTGGTCATGGCCTAAAACATACAACACAGCAATATATTAAGTGATATACCACCAAAAGCATTTAAACCCATCATCCACTGTGGAATTTAAAATAGAGCAAGTTCTAAATATAATGGGTTTTATATAAATTTAGTAAGAAACTGGATTTACACAAAAAAGCTAAGAATTAGTAAATTAACAAAACAAACTACAATGTAATTAGTCAGCTCTATGTATTATTAAATTTCAACCTGTACAAACGTTTAAAAACAAAAGGAATCAACTTCATCAGCACCTGAATATATTCGTATGTTCTAGTGAATCTGAACATTTATATAGGAATACTGGAAAAAAATATAATTCCCTATGGTTGATATTCTAAGATATACATAGAAATAAGATCTACAAAGTCAAAAAGAATAGAAAAGAAAAATGGAGCTCTAGTATTTAAAAGAGTGGTTAAGAATTTTCTTTTCTTGTTGTTGATGTTCATGGCATTAAAAATGGATTATTGCATATACATTATTTATACTCCTAATTGGCAATCCTTTGCAGCAAAAGCCTCAGTCTTCACAAATGTATCTTTCAAGGAATATACCATGGTTGGAAAGACCTCTTTTTTCCCTTAAAAGCAAGAAGATACAGCCTACTTAAAGAGAAATAAATACTAGACTTTACAAAAGGTAATTGGTTAAGTTTTCCAATGCACTTAAGTTGAAGGAGGTAGGGGCAAAACACACACCCTTCAAATTATACCCTATATATAATCACATAGCTTACTCAAGTACTAACATCCCTGGATAATTTTTTTTTTTTAAAGTATTACCAAACATAGTATGTGTTCCTAATACACAATCTAAAATTCAAATCTCATCATGTTTAAAGGAAAAAAAAAAAAAAAAAACCAAAAGAGAAATTTCCTTATTTAGTGAGCACCTTCTTATGTCTCAGGTACTAAACCAAGATGATTTTCCCGCACAACTCTATCACCTAGGTATTATCACCTCTACTTTGCAGATGAAAGAAGTTAAAATTTTCTCATGTCACAAGTCAACAAGTAGGAATCTGAACCCAGATATATTCCAAGACCGTGTTCCTTCCACAAAGCAACACTGCCTCAGAAAATACTCTCCATGAGACCTGGAAAACAATCTCACAATGAGACTCTAATACATGTGCAACATTAGAAAGTGAGCAAGAACTCTGGGTTCCAGCCTTCACTCTCTCTAGACTATAGGTTTCCAACTAAGAAAAATAGAAAAACCAGTAACTTCATATTCCCTCTCTCTCAAAGACAGATAGATGTTCTGGCAGTTTTTCTTATTAAAAAAAAAAACACTGATGAAAACAAATCAGTCATTTTATACAAACCACGAAGAGATACTTAAAACTTCATAAAAGAAACAACTCTTAACTATTGTGGCTTATCCATGGACTATCTACACTCTCCACTGATACAGACAATTAAGAGCTGAATGTAGGGAACCTGCACACTGTTAGAAAACAACGTTCTCTCTGGAATGCCAAAGAAATCACTATTAAAATACCATCCATTACCCCTTACCATGCATGGTTCTGATGCATTCAAAGCCCTGAAAATCCCATAGCTTAATGGTCATATCTGCAGAACAGGAAGCCAGAAGCTTGCCACTGTGGTCAAATGAAATATCCTGTACAGAGTCTGTATGCCCCTTAAGAGTTCGTTCAAAATCTCCAGTCTCATAATCCCACACCTGTCAAGTGAAGAGAAAATTAGTTAACACCAACCATCACTCCTTTCTAGTTTCATATTTGCACTTGGCAGGCCAGTCTGGCACTTTATTGCCTAATTAACAGAGCAAGTGACAAAGCATAACTGTCATTAGAAATAACAAATCTTCATGTATAAATAGGTCCATAAAATATAATTTTTCTATAGCGAACACTATGTTGCAACTATTAAAAAAGATCTTCAGTATCACATTTATTAAGCATCTACCATATACTTAAGTATGCTAGTGGATAGGTATATAAAACCTGAACAAGATACAGTCCTTTTCCCAGTCTGGTAGCAGACAAAAGGTATGTAACTAAGTAACTTTTAATTTAAAAAAAAAAGTTAGGCATTTATATGTAGATATTAAGGGAACAAAAGAGGAAGTACTTAATTCTACTAGAGGAGCAAGTTCAGACAAACTAAGGGGCCAAGGAAAGACTTCATATGATATAATTGTCCATGAATAGCAAATTAACAAATGTGTAATTTTCTAATTAAAAAAAAAAAAAGAAATAACCTACATTTTGAAAGATAATTTTTCTAAAAGAAGAGAAATAACAATGAGCTTACAGTGTTTATCATGAAGAAACAGATCTTAAGAACATACTAAACTTTCATTCTCTGCTGGCCAAATGCTAGCCTGAAGTACAATCTTAAGCAACACACCCAAATTCCATGCTCTAAAGTCAAACTACTGATTCTACTCTTCTCATAACAAGTAAATTTACCTTTGGTTGGTTAAATCAATCAACTTAAGGAAACTTAGAAAATGCATTTTGAAAACTTGGAAGCAATCTAAACACCCAATATTAGGGGAATACTTTAATAACTATAAATATAAATAGCTAAATATAAATGTAAAATTCATTTCTATAAGGAACTAATGGCATGTACATAATGTCATATAAAAACATAAAAATTACGTACATCTGATCACAGCTATATAAAATATGTGCTTAAGAAAAATAATCTTCAAAAAATATTTAACAGAAAACTTACATATCCTTCCCAGTAAAAGCAAGTAATTTTTACCATTTAAATGTTCATGTATTTCTATATGGAAGCATTACTATGTATTTAATTTTGTGCATATTGTTTATCTTTAAGGGTTTCAGGGTTCATGTTACTATAAATAGCATTATTAAAATTTTCAATGGTTTATTGCTAGTTTATAGAAATATAACTGAATTTGTATATTGTATATCCTGTGATTCAGTCATAGTTCTAATAGTTTTTTTGTAGATTTTCTACATAGAAGATCATGTTTCTGCAAATAAAGACAATTTTATTTCTTTTTCTTTCTTACTGATCTGGAGAGGAACACCAGTACAAGGTCCTGGCCTTGGTTCCTGATCTTAGGGGGAAAGCATTCAGTTTTTCACCATAAAGTTTGGTGTTCACTATATATATATATATATATATTTTAAGATTTTTATTTATTTATCCCCACCCCCAAAACACACACCTGTTGTTTACACTTGCTGTGTCTGTTTGTCTTGTTTCTTTAGGAGGCATCAGGAACTGAACCTAAGACCTCTGATGTAGGAGGGAGACGCCTAATTGCTTGAGCCACTTCCACTCCTTGCTTTGTCATCTCATTATGTTTTTCTTCATGTCTCTTGTAGCATCATCTTGTTGCATCATCTTTCTGCGCTTGCCCATCGGGCCAGCTCACTGTCTTCTTTTGGAGGCACAAGGAACCAAACCAGGGACCTTCCATGTGGTAGGCAGGAGCTCAACAGCTTGAGCCACATCTGCTTTCCTGTATTTTTTTTTTTTAAGATTTACTTATTTATTTATTTATTTATCTATCCCCTCCCCTTGCTGCTTGCATGCTGTCTGCTCTCTCTGTCCATTTGCTGCACGCTCTTCTGTGTCTGCTTGTCTCCTTTTGTTGCATCACCTCACTGCACCGGCTTTCTGCGGGTGAGTGCTGTTGGCTCTCTGCGGGCATGGGCCAGCTTGCCCTCACAAGGAGGCTCTGGGAAGTGAACCCAGGGTCTCCCATATGGTAGACGGAGCCCAATCTGTTGAGCCACATTTGCTTCCCTCCCTGTATGTTTTTCATAGATACCTTTTACTAGGTCAAGGAAACTCTTTTCTATTTCTAGGATGTTAAGAGTTTTGTATCAGAAATTAATTCTAAATTTTGTAAAATGGTTTTACTCAATCTACTGAAATAACTTTTTTGTGTGTGTCGTTTTGTTGTTAATACAACACCACTTGGTGATTAATTACACTAACTCATTTTCAAAAGTGGAACATTTTCAGATAAAATCCTACTTGGTCATGACGTATTACTTAACCACTTTATGTACTGCTGGATTCAATTTGCTAATAGTTAATTTTACAACTATCTTCATGAGGTTATTTGTAGCTTTCTTTTCTTGTAATACCTTTGTTTTGTTTTGATATCTAAATGTTTCATTTTGACTCCAAAAGCTCATTATGAATATCTTACATACTGAAAAGAAATAAGGTGTGATCTTGAAGAATCATGAACTAAGTTTCAGTTAAGTTTCCTCCCATGCATTCATTAAAGGACACTGAAATCTTAGTGTTTATCAATTTCAAATGAGTCATAAGAATCACTTTCATTTTTCTTCACTTATTATTTACCTTTGTCTGATTATAAAAGTAATAAACACCCATGACAGAAAATCTATAATGTACTGATATAAAGGAAGCAAAAAATATACCTGTTATCCTACCAACACTACCAAAGGTGTTTTTTTTTTTCCTCAGGATCTTTTCTAAAGGAGCGACTGTGTATATTTCTTTCCTTTCTTTTTTTTGAAGATTTATTTATTTATTCCCGCCCTTCCTTGTTTGTGGTCGCTGTCTGCTCTGTGTCCATTTGCCGTGTGCTCTCTGTGTCTGCTCACCTTCTCTTTAGGATGTACCAGGAACCGAATCCAGGGCCTCCCATATGAAAGACAGGTGCTCAATCACCTGAGCCACCTCAGCTCCGTGTTTGTTGTGTCTCTTTGTCTTTCCTCTCTGTCTCTCTTGTTGCATCATCTTGTTACATCAGCTCACCAAGTCTGCCCACCACGTCAGCTCACCTTCTCCAGGAGGCACTGGGAACTGAACCTAGAACCTCCCATGTGGTAGGAGGAAGCCCAATCGCTTGAGCCACACTCACTTCTCATACTACTACTTATCATAAATAGTTGTTCATGCCACTAAAAACTCAGAAATATTATTTTTAAAGGCATTCCTTCTGTTAGCTAAATATTTTATTATTAAAGATAATATTAATTACAGCAAACATTTTTGAAAATTGAAAAAAAATCTGTCCTCATTTTGCAACACTTAGGTCAGACAGCAATGATGAATTATTATTGCATCAAAAAGTATAATCTTTTTAGCTCTTCATATACTCCGCTCAATTGTTTTTCCAAAAGACTGTCAAAAGTACTGAGAATGCCTACTCCATCAAACTCTTATCAGCACTAGGAATTCTCATATAAAAGTAAAAAATCTTGGCAGATTTGATATATAATTTTTGCATTTCTTCTGTTAATATTAGTGTGGCCAAAACTTTTTTGTCCATTAGCCACTGTTTTTTCCTTGAATTGTCTGTTCACTGTCCTTTGTTCATTTTCCTACTTATATTATTGTTTCCATATTTCTTCAAATACTTTATACATTAAAGTTGACACCTTTCACCTGCTTTATTAAACATATTTTTTCAGCTTTCTTTGTGGTTTGTTCTTTTTTAAATTCATTCTAAAGGACAATCAGAAATAACATTTCAAAACTTAAATGATGCAATTAAAAATACTGTCATGAAATTAAAAATACTGTCACAAACTGTTTCAAATATTTACCATTATTTTTCCTAAATTATTATAGTTCAAATGTAGATGAAACAGATATAATTGAAAAATTCTGTAACTTTCAATTGGTAAACACAATCCTCCTAATCTGTTTACCAATTTCACAAGATAAATTATTTAATGTAACAATTTTTATTTTTGTTATTAATAATGGCAATATTAGCTACAGTTTATTTAATTCTTACTATCTGCCAGGCATTGGAGTGTCACATACTTTATGGGCACATTATATCATTTTACCCTATGCAGTTATATAAATACTTTTAACATCTCTCCTACAACAAACGGGGAAACTGAAGCTCAAAGGTATCTTTGCTCAAGCACTTTGCCCAAGATAATCACAAAAAATTACCAAAAATTCTGTTGTATTCTCCTTTGAGTTTTAGAAGGTAGTTCTGGCCCAGTCATCACTTAGAAACAATCTAGTTTAACTACAACTGAAGAAAGAAAAAGCACAGAAGGGGAACAGAAACAGTTTTTCATTCCACAAAATATCCAAAGAGGCTATTATGAGGAAAAAGGCTTATGCATGAAAATGAAGGGAAGCAAATGTGGCTCGAGTGAATGGGCTTCTGCCTACTACATGGGAGGTCCCGTGTTCAATTCCTGTTGACTCCTGGAGGAGAGTTGGTGTGGTGAGCAGGCACAGCAAGCTGATGCAACAAAAAGAGACACAGAGGAAAGACAATGAAACTCAACAAACCAGGGAGCTGATGTAGCTCAGGTGATGAAGCACTTCTCTTCGACATGGGAGGTTCTGGGTTTGGTTCCTGGTGCCTCCTAAAGAGAAGGTGAGCAGACAGAGAGAGAGCACACAGCAAATGGACAAAGAGAGCAGACAGCAACTGCAAACAGCAAGGGGGGGGGAGTGGGTAAATAAATAAAACAAATCTTAAAAAAAAAAAGAAAGAAAGAAAAAATGAATAGAACACATTGTTTATGATAGCAGATGACTGGAAAGAACTCAACAAGTCCAAAGGAAAAGAACTTGTTAACCATGTTGAGAGAACTTTTTAATCCTAAAGACACAGCTATAAGTTTGAGTATTTCCTTAGTATGTGCCCAAACCTGTATTAAGCAGTTTCCATGAATTAACTCATTGAATCATCTCACCACCTTATGAGATACCTATTAATTATCTTCATTTTATAGGTATGGAAAGAAAAGCACAAAACATTTTAGAATATACCCATGATCACATTAATTACTAAGCGGTGGAATCAGAAAGTGAACCCAAGGCCTGTGCTCTTTACCACTAGCTACCCTATAATGCCTCTACATATAAATAAAATGATCAGTTTAAAAATCACTAAAAATGGTGTTTCACTAGAAACAAGAAAGGTATTTCTAAAACAAATCTAATAAAAAAGAAAAAATGATACATAATGCTTTTCATTAATGAAACAAACTTGTGTACATACCTAAATATGAAACATGGCAGGATTACAAATGAAATTTTTTAAATTTCCTTTTGTAATTTTAAAGTTGACTTGATACCTTTTAAAATGGCATATTTAGAGTTGTACTTATACTTTTATACCACCGCTGGAAAATCAAAATCCTTATTAAGACTGGGTTTTCAACCAATTCCAAGAATTTCTATTTCTACTTTCCCACCGACCTCATGAAAACAGCTACAGTTTTGTTTTTGTTTTTTTTTCTAAGTAGCCGGGTTAGGGGATTGAACCCACGACCCTTGTATGTGGGAAGCAGGCACTCAACCACTGAGCAACATCAGCAACCAGTTGTAGGTTTTTAGTACACAGCAATAAAAGATTATTGTGAAATCAGTAATTTAAACATATGTCTACATATGTTTAAAGGAAGAAATATAGTAATGTATCAGATATGTTAACTGCTATATCAGCAGTATGTCAGCATGTGACATACATGTGAATTTAAGACTACCTTTGAAATATTCTGATGCCCCACCACATGGGTGGTCAACCCACAGTATGAAGTCACTGATTTAAAAATTAAAGGAACCACATAAGGAAAACATAAAACAATATTTAAGCAGAAGAACTGGTTAAACACAATCATACCTGTATTTTCTTCTGGACTGCTGCTATGTGATATATATAATCTACCCACATTTTACTAGTTTTACCTCCACAAATGAAACTTGAAATCTGGAATTTAATTTTTGAAATAAGCCTTAGAAGAGAGAAACCTACCTAAACCTTTGAACTATCTTATTTATCTTTTTGTAGGTGATTTATACAACTATACAAGATTATTGTGTGGATCAAAGACAATTAAAAAAAAAACACAAACCCTTTCCTTCACCAGAAAATTGGTAAGAACAAGGTTAGAAAATGGAAAGCTGGGAAACGGACTTGGCCCAGTGGTTAGGGCGTCCGTCTACCACATGGGAGGTCCACGGTTCAAACCCGGGCCTCCTTGACCCGTGTGGAGCTGGCCCATGTGCACTGCTGATGCGCGCAAGGAGTGCCCTGTCACGCAGGGGTGTCCCCCGCGTAGGGGAGCCCCACGCGCAGGGGAGCCCCACACGCAAGGAGTGCACCCGTAAGGAGAGCCGCCCAGCGCGAAAGAAAGTGCAGCCTGTCCAGGAATGGCGCCGCCCACACTTCCTGTGCCGCTGACGACAACAGAAGTGGACAAAGAAACAAGACGCAGCAAATAGACTCAGAGAACAGACAACGGGGGGGGGGGGGGGGGGATTAAATAAATAAATAAATCTTTAAAAAAAAAAAAAGAAAATGGAAAGCTGAGGGTTAACTTGTGCAGAATTGGCTAAAAAAGTTGTGTGTTCATCTTTGAAAATGAATAGAAAAGGTGAAAGGACAAATATTTGTAACCAGCAGTGCTATTATATGGGTATTAACAGTGGTTAAAAGAGAAAGTCTAAGGTCATGTATATTACTAAAAAGAAAAGAAGCTAAATGTAACATGGGACTGTAAAGCATACTAAAACCTCATGTGAAATACGAATATGGGTAATAAGAAAACCTTTCTGATTAAAGATAAATCATTAAAATGTAATTCAAACCTGACAGAAAGACCTAGCTTGTAAAGCAAAAAGCTCCTATGTTCCCACACCCCTGGAAAAAACTGCTGCTTATTTTTGAATTAAAGCCAATATTAAATACATCAAGGGGCATTCAATGTAAAGGAACCCTCTTCTGAATCCTTTGGCAGAATATGTTTAATCCCTAAATTGCTAGTCTTGTAAAAAACAAAAAAAATTCACATTTTTTAAAATGTTACCTTTGCTTTTTAAAAGTAATGCACACAGAGAACCACCAGGAAGATGGTGGCAGAGTAAGAAGCTCCTAGAGTCAGCTCCTGCTACAGGGCGGTTAGCAAACACCCAGAGCTCTCTGGAGCTAGCTGAAGCACCTGTTTGCGGGGACCAGAAGAGCATCCTGCAGTGTCTTTGAGGGAGTGGAAGAAGACTGCCCATTTGCAGAGAAGACTCGTAAGTAGAGCGCTCCATGCCACCGAGGCCAGTGCCCATAATCCACCAGAGGCACAAGCCACCTCGGGAGCTGTTCCACGGCTGGAATAGAAAGCTCCACTTTCCCAAAATGGGGGAGGAAGAGACGGTTCGGCACCCATTTCAGCTATTGATGAGAAAATTCAGTGGGCTATAGTATAATCCTGAGAACAGCTAAAGTTTGAGCCTGTCCAAGTCAGAAAGAGGCCAAGAGCCGCCATCTTAACTCCGCACCTGGCATGATGGGAAGCGGGGCAGACTGAAAATCCCAATGCTGGTGGGGACTGGCTTCTTCCCATCCAGATCATATTACAGGTCTAGCCTAAGCCCCAGTGCCACCTCTAGCAGGGAGGAAGCTGCGGGGACCTACACCAGCCTCTCTAGGAAATTACCAGCCAAGTGGCGGAGGCCAGTGATCATCCTACTCTGGAGGTATGAGCAGTCCCAGGAGGTGTTCTGTGACAGGAATTGGAAGCTCCATTTCCCAGAAACAGGGGAGGAAGAGACGATTGGCTACCGATTTCAGCTAGTGATTGGTAGACTTGGCTGGCTAAGAAATAACCCTGGGAACAGGGGGGTGTGAACCAGTCCAAGTTGGAGAGAGGCCAGTAGCCACCATTCTGACTCTGCCCCCAGCCTGAGGGGCAGCAAGGCTGCCTGAAACTCTCAGTGTCGGCACCAAAGGAAACTCTCAGTTTCTTTTACCCAGATCAGCCTGCAGCCCGCCTAGGCTTCAGCCCTGCCTCTGGCTGGGAGGAGGCTGAGGAGCCCTGCACCAGCAGCCTATATAGGTAACTGCAAGTAACTTTGGCTGGCATAGACTGAAAATCAGAAGTCTACCAGAGCAACTGCAGTTATCTTGCTGCCCATACCTGCAGCTCCATCCCCACCCCAGGCAGGGGAGAAAGGGATATGAAGCTTCATCAGTCTCTCTGGGCAACTACAGTCTAGGCCTGCACATGGATTATTCCACATAGCTGTAATGCTGTTCCTACCCCTGGCAAAGGAGAAAGTTGGAAGAAGCTTCCTTGGTCCCTGGTGCAATGAAGGCAGCTTGAGCCTCCACAGCTTACAGCACCAACTACATGCTTGGCTCCTACTGCACAACCAGCAAGGGGGAAATGATAGGAAGCCCTAAACTAAAGAGAAAAACTGTACCCAGAATAACTGTTCTAGTAATCCAGATGCAAAGACACCAACAAAAAAATCACAATTCACACCAAGAAACAGGAAGCTCTGGCCCAGTTAAAGGAACAAGATAAGCCTCCAGATGACATAAAGGAGTTGACACAACTAATTATAGATGTTCAAACAAATCTCTTTAATAAATTCAATGAGATGGCTAAAGAGATTAAGGATATTAAGATGACACTGGATGAGCACAAAGAAAAATTTGAAAGCATATATAGAAAATAGCAGACCTTATGGGAATGAAAGGTGCAATAAATGAAACTAAAAAAAAAACATTAGAATCATACAATAGCAGATTTGAGGAGGCAGAAGAAAGAATTGGTGAGCTTGAAGAAATGGCCTCTGGAAGTGAACATACAAAAAAAAACAGATGAAGAAAACAATGGAAAAGATTCAACAAGGTCTCAGGGAACTAAATGACAGCAAAAGGCGTGCAAATATACGTGTCACGGGTGTCCCAGAAGGAGAAGAGAAGGGAAAAGGGGCAGAAGGAATGTTTAAAGAAATAATAGTAGAAAATTTCCCAACCCTGTTGAAGAACAGAGATATCCCTGTCCAAGAAGCACAACGTACTCCCATCTGAAAAAATCTGAATAGACCAACTCCAAGACACATACTCATCAGAATGTCAAAGGCCAAAGACAAAGAGAGAATTCTGAGAGCAGCAAGAGAAAAGCAATGCATAACATATAAGGGATATCCAATAAGATTAAGTGCTGATTTCTCACCAGAAACCATGGAGACAAGAAGACAGTGGTCTGATATATTTAAGATACTACAAGAGAAAAACTTCCACCCAAGAATCTTATATCCAGCAAGACAGTCTTTCAAAAATGAGGGGGAAATTAGAATATTCACAGATAAACAGAAATTGAGAGAATTTCTAAGCAAGAGACCAGAATTTTGGGAAATACTAAAGGGTGTGCTAGAGCCTGAAAAGAAAAGACAGTAGAGAGGAGCCTGGAAGAGAGTCTAGAAATGAAGATTTTTATCAATAAAAGTAACTAAAACTGTCAAAAGAGTGGTGAAAATAAAATGACAGATAAAACTCAAGTAGTCAGGAATAAACTTAACCAATGACGTATTCAGAAAACTGCAACTCAATGTTAAAATTAAAAAAGCCCTAAATAATTGGAAGAACATTCCATGCTCATGGACTGGAAGACCAAATATCATTAAGATGTCAATTCTACTCAAATTGATATACAGATTTAACACAATCCCGATAAAAATTCCACCAGCATTAAAGAAAAAAATAAAAAACCCAATCATTACATGTATTTGGAAGGGTAAGGAGTCCTGAATAGCCAGAAACATCACAAAAAGCAAAAGTGAACCCTCATCTCCAGACTTTAAATCATAATACCTACCTATAGTTGTAAAAACAATATGGTACTGGCCTAAAGACAGACACAGTAGACCAATGGAACCAAACTTATTGTTCAGAAACAGACCCTCACAGGTATGGTCAAGTGATTTTTGACTAGCCTGTCAAAGTCACACAGCTCGGGCAAAACAATCCATTCAACAAAAGGTGCTGAAACAATTGGACATCCATAGCTGAAAGAAGGAAAGAGGACCCCTATCTCACATCTTACCCAAAAGTTAACTCAAAATGGATCAAAAAACTAAAAATAAAAGCAAAAACCATAAAACTTTTAGAAGAAATTATTGGAAAATATTCAAGACTTAGTGGTAGGTGGTGGAGTCTTAAAGGAGATAAGGACTGAGTGGACTACTAATGTTTAATGTATGTAGAAGTTTTAATTAGCTTTACTGTAAAAGTGTGGGAATGTATAGAGTGGATGGTAACACACAGTCAGTTAACAGCTAGTTTATAAATGGGGATGTGACTGAAAATGGTAGTCTAGTTATGTAAATGCCAATTGACAGAATGTTTGAGAATAATCAATGGAACTGGATAGCACAGTAAACTAAGAGGTGGGTGAGAACTGTGGTTGATGGTACAGATGCCAGAGTGTCCTTTGTGAGCTAAATCAAATGTATATCACTACTGCAGGGTGAGGGGAATGTGGAGAAGCATGGGAAAAATACAGCTGGAGTGACCGACGGACTGTGATTAGTAGTAATAAAATAATATTCTTGCATCCATGTGAAAGATGTACTGTGTTGATACTGATGCAGTATGGAAAATGTGAGCCAAATGTACACTATGGACATGGTAACAATCAGATGATATTATTTTATCTGTAGCAAATGACACACCACATTGTGGTGAGCTGATGGAGGGGTGTTGTTTGGGAATTCTGCACGTGTGTATGATTGTTTCTTAAGTTTAGAACTTCTGTCACAAAAAATATATTTAAAAAATAATAATAGGGTGGGTTGGGGGAAAAACACACCAAATGTAAGATAAGGGCTATATTAGTAGTAAGATTTTGACAGTATTCTTTCACAGTTTGTTACAAACATCTCATGACAATGCAAGGTGCTGGTGGAGGTTTGATGTGTGGGACCCCTGTATGATGTAAGCATGTTCGCTTTTTAAGTTCACAACTTTTACTATACACTTAATTGTTTAAGTATGTTCATATATAAATGATATAAAGCTAATAACAATCAGATTGCTTAGGGGGAAACTACTTTGTTTAGTAGTAATATTTTGACAATGTTCTTTAATCATCAACTAAAAAGGTTTAAAACAAAGCAAGTTATTGGTGGTAGGGTGAGATATTATATATGTTTATTTGATGTTATATATGTTTGTTCTGTAAGTTGACAACTATTATTCACTTATTGTTTATGTATGAGTGATATATTTCAATTTCTAAAAAAAAGTAATGCACACACATTTTACATTTTCCAAAAATGAAAATTATTCAAGTACAAGGTAACCTATTACCCAACACTAAATTATTAACACTGTAATTTCTCAAATTCATCAGTGAACTTACTTGACAGTTTGCCTCTCAGGGGCTACAATGAAATTTTGACTTTTAAAGTTTACTACCAATCACTTACACATAGTGACAAAGAGCCTCTTATTTTCAGGATCTTTTTCTTTCATTCAGTTAGCTTTAAATCTGTTTTTAACAATTATCCTACTGCACATCTTTCAATTTTGAAAAAGACTACCTTAATTGTAGCATCCTCGGAAGCAGAAACCATAACACTGAACACAGGATGGAAAATGACTCGAGTGACTGGACTCCTATGACCACTCAATGCATATTTTTCTGGTGGACGGGGAATCCACTCTTTTGGGTCTCGTTTTTGACCAAGAGGTCCACCCGATGTAAATTCTTCTTTTGCTTCATTTAACTTTGATTCTAATTCCATAACCTTGGGAAGAAACACAAAGTTATTTACAGATAGATGCTATCACCAACAATAAAAGCATATCTGACATTTTAAAAAACTGCCTTGAGAAGCGGATTTGGCTCAACTGATAGAGCATCCGCCTACCACATAGGAGGTCCAGGGTTTAAACCTGTGTAATGAGCTGACCCACGCACAATGCTGATGTGTGCAAGGAGTGCCGTGTCACACAGGGGTGTCCCCCACATAGGGGAGCCCCACATGCAAAGAGCGCACCCCATAAGGAGAGCCGCCCCGCACGAAAAATGCGCAGCCTGCCCAGAAGTGGCACTGCACACATGGAGAGCTGATGTAGCAAGATGACACAACAAAAAGAGATTCCCAGCGCCACTGACCAGAATGCAAGTGGACAATGAAGAACACACAGTGACTGGACAGAGAATGCAGACAATGGGGGGGGGGGTGAATAAATTTTTAAAAAAAATCTTAAAAAAACAAAACAAAACAAAACCTGCCTTTATTTTGCACATACATATGCAGGATACTTGAAAAAAACATTCAGTAACTTGCAAAGCACTCATCAGATTTAATTGAAAATTATCTACATTATATTTTACCAACATATATCTTAGTGATGGACAAAACTAGTAACTGAGAAAAATTCAGTCTGTGTCGTAAATTTAACTGAGTGTTTTAAATTTATTTCTAGTCTCAGAGTCCTCTACTACTAGTTATAGAAGAGAAGTGAACTATCCTGGTCCCTTGTAAGACTGCTACTCTTAGTAAACTCTTTCCAAACTACAATTTACATTATGCATATTAATAAGAATATTCATAATAAAAGCTAATATTTATTGAGCATCTACTATGTGCTAAGCACTTTTCCAAGTGCTATATATAGATTTTTTTTTTTAAGCTTTATTTATTTCAACCTCCCCCCATGCCCCCCATTGTCTGCTCTCTGTGTCCATTTGCTGTGTGTTCTGTGTCTGCTCGTATTCTCTTTAGGCAGCTCTGGGAACCAATCGTGGGACCTTCCAGAGTGGGAGAGAGGTGATTACTTTCTTGCGCCACCTCAGCTCTTTTTCTGCTACATCTTCTTACTTTCTCTCCCTTGCGTCTCTTGTTGCGTCATCTTGCTACTCTAGCTCTCAGCGCCAGCCAGCACTTCTGCACGGGGCAGCTTTCCTGTGCTGGGCAGCATTCCCATGCAGGGGGGCACTCCTGTGCAGGGTGGCCTTACAGTGTGGGCCAGCACTCCGTGTGGGCCACCTCGCCACATGGGCCAGCTTGCTCTCACCAGAAGGCCCTGGGCATCGAACCCTGGACTTCCTAGATGGTAGAAAGGAGCCCAGTTGGTTGAGCCATATCCATTTCCCATTGCTATATATGGATTAACTCATATTATAACAATGTTATTTATTCCAACGTTGCCTACCAAAACCATACTTTTTTTTCTTTTCTTTTTTTTGAGGTACCAGGGCCAGGAACGGAACCCCAGACGTTGTATACATGGGAAGCTGGCATTCACCCACTGAGTAACACTGGCTCCCCCAAGTTGGCCTTCTCACTTGTTTGCTTGTTGTTTGTTTTTAGAAGGCACCAGAGACTGAACCCAGGACTTCCCATGTGGGATGTAGGAGCTTAACTATCTGAGCCACATTGGCTTCCACCATAAATTTTTAAGACTGGAGTATATTACCTTCACTTTACGGATAAAAAGAAAAGCCCAGAGCTGAAAATCACATGTCTAAGAGCACACTTCAGTGCTCTTTCCCAGTATCATGCTAGTTCCACCTAGTCTTCCCTTCTGAGTACAGTGAATTCTTTTGATATCAATTCCCTGAAGCCGCGGCTATGTAGATCCAACTTAGTCACTACCCCAGGTTATATGAGTTAGGCTCATGTAACAGCAATGATCTGTCTAGGTTAAAATTTTCATAATACATAGGAGATGTATTTTTATTTCTCTTTCCAAGATGAGATATAATTACTAATTGTAATGTAATAATTATGTTATATTAAATAATGTATGTTGTAATATTTTCAGAAAGTTTGGGGAGAACACAATAAAACTATTTATAAAGAAAAGACTGAGTTACCTTCTTTTGTAATCTAATAACAGATGTCCATTTTTTTTCCAAAAGACCAGCATACTTTTTATCTAATTCTTCATTCTAGAAAAAAAAGAGAACCATTTCAAAATGGCTCAACTACGATAGTACAAGCTATAAAGACTATTCATCCATAACCCCAAGCATTACTTAAAATCTAATTATACAAAAAATAAGAAGTGAAACCAAGTTCAATGCCAAGTAACCACAATAACAAATAACCAGACTTCTGAATAACTGAGTTTATGGTTCACTGATACTTGAGTAAAAGCAAATCATTAACTGTACTACAATATGGAATTCTTTTTAGAAATGCCTTATGCTTTAAATACACATACTAAAAAAATTATTAGCCTTGAAAATTGTACAATATACTAAGTAACACATAAAAAATAAAACATGAATACAATAAGAATAAAATCCAATCATTAACTACTATAAATTGTAAGAAAACAAACCCACAAACATACCATATCTAATTCAGCTTCCTTTTTAAAAACTGAATATGCCTCTTCATAGCCATTTGAACGAAGATAATCTGCTATAGCTCGATTTCTGAAAGAAAACAAATTCAAATGACTCTCAGCAAAATCTCATTTCTACTGTGAAGAAATATTTTACTGAAAACCTCAAAGGCCTTAAGGCACTATTTTAAGAGTGTTCGCTTCCAAGTCATACAAGTATTTCACCAAAAAAAAAAAAAACCCAAAGCTTCCAGACCATTTTAACCATGTCACAGTAACATTCATATTATTATATTACCCTGGAACTTTTAGTTTAAGTTTCTAAGGTGTATTGCTTACCTCACAAGCTGTGGGCACTCTGTGGATGACAATATGGCTTATATAATTAGACATAAATTTGTAACTGATAATTCTGCTAATGTTTACATTTAGCCTTCCCTTGCTCAAGCATGGGCAACTCGAATTTATTTTTCCAGATAAATGATTTGGTAATTTAATTAATAATTATTTTTATATTAGAGATAACTTTAAACCATGAAAGTGGGTGGGGGAAAAAAACCACATTTATAAGCTTATTATCCAAGGATGACACTCATTTAGAATTACAAAAGTCTGCAAGATTAGAGAAACTGAACTAGCAGATGCCTCTTCAGGCTCTCATATTCATTCAGAGAATGAAAGATCAGCTACCTCTTCCCTAGGGCAACCTATTCCAATGTCTCTCATTATTTTCTGATCCTTATATCCAACTTATTTACTTGGGATTTCCTTTAAAATTTTGAAAAACTACAATGTAAAAGTAAATATATTCACACAGTTAAACAAATTTTAGATACATAAATTAAAGTATTCCTTCCATTACTCACCCCCCAAATTCCATCCCTGAGGCAACCACTTTACAAGTGTTTTGTGTATTCAAAGATTTATTTATTTTATTTCTCTCCCTTTCTCCACCCCCCCCCCAGCAGTTGTCTGTTCTCTGTGTCTATTTGCTGCGTGTTCTTCTTTGTCCGCTTCTGTTGTTGTCAGTGGCACGGGAATCTGTGTTTCTTGTTGTTGTGTCATCTTGTTGTGTCAGCTCTCTGTGTGCGGCGCCATTCCTGGGCAGGCTGAACTTTCTTTCGTGCTGGGTGGCTCTCCTTATGGGGTGCACTCCTTGCGTGTGGGGCTCCCCTACGCGGGGTCACCCCTGCGTGGCAGGGCACTCCTTGCGTGCATCAGCACTGCGCGTGAGGCCAGCTCCACACAGGTCAAGGAGGCCCGGGGTTTGAACCACGGACCTCCCATGTGGTAGACGGATGCCCTAACCACTGGGCCAAGTCTGCTTCCCTGTTTCGTGTATTCAGAGATGATCTGCCCCACATATATTCAAGCCTGCATAGTCACTGGACTACTAGTTTTTAAAACAAATACACGTTAGACATGTCCTGTGTTTCTTTTTATTAAACGAGTTTACAAAATAATCATGCATAATACACAGGATTCCTATATACCACCCCATGACCAACATTTTGCAATGTTGTAAAATGTCTGTTAAAATTGGTAAAAGAACATCTGAATATTACTAACTGTAATCCATAACTTTCATTTCATTAGGTGTATTTTCCCCATAAACCACCCTATTAACACCATGTATTAGTATTGTATGTTTGTTATAGTTCATGAAAGAAATGTTCTCACATTTGTACCATTAACCACAGTCCATCACCCACCACAGGGTTCACTGAGTTACACAGTCCCATGCCTTGTACAAGTGATCCAAAGTATAAATTCAGTGGCTCTGTTTCTTATCAGAGTTGTGCTGTTATCCCCTCAGTCAATTTTATAATATTTTCATTACTTAAAAAGTCAATCCCCTACCCACCCCCCTTTACCCCCCTATTGTTGACCCCTGGCACTGATATAGTACCTTCAATGCCCCTGATGCAGAAGTATTTCACAATATTATTGTTAACTACAGTCCATAAGTTACATTAATTGCATTTTCCCCATGTATCACCATATTCTAAACACCTTGTAATAATGACATACATTTGTTCTAATTCACAGAAGAACAATCCTCTATTTGTACTATTATCCACAACTGTCATCCATCACCAAGCTGACCATGGTACATAATCCTAAGATTCTCCTCTAGCTTTCTTTCCACTGACATTTACATCCCTGGACTACCCTTTCGGCCACAATCACATTGATAAATCAGTGCTGTTAGTTATACTCACTATGTGTTAATCATCAACTCTATCCATTTCCAAGTATTTACAATCAACTTAATAATACAAACAATGGTATTCAGTGCAATCACATATTTGTTTATTCATTACTTTAGTCATTCTTAGAGCACTTTCATTATCCAATAATAATAATAAACAAAAAACAAAACTCATCTCTCCATCTGATTCCCCTGCTGTACAAAGCTATTCTTTTCCCTTCTCTCCAGTAATTTGTATTTATATTTTGTAAAAACCGTTACATACGCAATATTACCCATTTTCATGTTTTACATGAGGTTTTACATCTTATACAATCCCATGTTAGTTTTTAACCTTCCTTCTAGTAATATACATGACCTCAGACCTTCCCTTTCAACCACTGTCATACCCATATAATAGCTCTGCTAGTTACAAACACCATGATGCGCTTTCACTATTTCTATTCATTTCCAAAGATTTACAACCAACTTTTCTTACCAGTTCTGTAGATTAATCCTCAGCTTTCCATTTTTCACCTTCCATTACCTGGTGACCTGATGTCTAATTATTCCATGAGTTTACACAAGATTTTTTTTTTTTGAAGATTTCTATTATTTATTTCTCTCCCCTTCCCCTGCGTTGTTTGCTGTGTCCATTTGCTGTGTGTTCTTCTGCATCCGCTTGCATTATCCAGTGGCACCAGGAAACTGTCTCTTTTTTGTTGCATAATTTTGCTATGTCAGCTCTCCGTGTGTGTGGCGCCACACCTGGGAAGGCTGCATTTTTTCCACACTGAGTGGCTTTCCTTATGGGGCGCATTCCTTGCACATGGGGAACCCCTATGCAGGGGCGCCCCTGTGTGTGGCACTCCCTGAATGTGGCAGCCCGTGCTTGGACCAGCTTACCATTTGGGTCAGGAGATCCTGGGGATCAAACCTTGGACCCTCCATATGGTAGACAGACACTCCATCAGTTGAGCCACAGTCTGCTTCCCAGTTTACATAAGATATTTAGTTCATAATGGTGCAACCATGTAGTATTTGTCCGTGTCTGGCTTGCTTCACATACAGTCTAGATTTTAACACTGTGAGTTTACTCACTGTACCTAGTTCACATAAGTAAGCCAATATAATATTTATCCTTTTGTGTGTGGCTTATTTAACGCAACATAATGTCCTCAAGGTTCATCGATGTTGCCATATGCGCTCCAATTTCATTTCTTCTTACAGCTAAATAGTATTCCATTGAATGTACATACCACATTTTGTTTATCCAGTCATCAGTTGATAGACACTTGGGTTGTTTCCATCTTTTGGCAATTGTGAATACTACTGTGAACATCAGTGTGCACATCTGTTCACATCCTTGCTTTCAGTTCTTCAGAATATCTTTCTAGTAATGGGACTGCTGGATCATGTGGTAGTTGTATATTTAGCTTCCTGACTTACTGCCAAACTGTCTTCCACAGATGATGCACCATTTTACATTCCCACCAACGTGAAGAAGTATTCCTGTTTTTCCACATCCTCTCTAGCATGTACAGTTGTTGTTTTTTTAAATAAGCCATTCTATAGAGTGTGAAATGATATCTCACTGTGGTTTTGTTTTTTTTTAAAAAGATCAGCGGCACCGGGAATCTGTGTCTCTTTTTGTTGCATCATCTTGCTGCATCAGCTTTCTGTGTGTGTGGCGCCACTCCTGGGCAGGCTGCGCTTTCTTCGCACGGGGTGGCTCTCCTTGTGGGGCACACTCCTTGCACATGGGGCTACCCTATGTAGCGGACACCCCTGCATGGCACAGCACTCCTTGTGTGCATGAGCACTGCATGCTGGCCAGTTCACCACATGGGTCAGGAGGCCCTGGGTTTGAACCCTGGACCTACCAAATGGTAGGAGGATGATCTATCAGTTGAGCCAAATCCACTTCCCTCACTGTGGTTTTGATCTGCATTTCCCTAATAGTGATGATGAACCTTTTTTCATGTGCTTTTTGGTCACTTGTATTTACTCTTTGGAAAAATGTCTATTCAAGTCTTTTGCCCATTTTTAAATTAGGTTGCTTGTCCTTTTATCATTCAGTTGTATAATCTCTTTTTATAACAAGGAAGTCAAATCTTTATTGGATATTTGGTTTCCAAATACTTTCTCCCATTGAGTAGATTGCCTTTTTACCTATCTGGCAAAGTCATTTAAAGCACAAAAGTATTTAATTTTAAGGAGGTCCCACTTACCTAGTTTTTTCTTTTGTTGCTTATGCTATGCGTATAAGCCTGCATAGTCTTAGACTATTGGTTTTTAAAACACACACACACTAAACAATGTGATGTGCTTTCTTTTCTTTTATACCATAAACCCACTTAAACAATTTTAGCCATCATTTTTTACGAGGCAGATCTGCCTTTTTAAAAAATTGGTTGATACTGTAAAACTTTGTTCACATAATTTTTATGAAAAGATGTTAAATTTTTAACATTTCTGCAACATTTCACAATTTCATATGGCTTAACCCAACACCTTTATTTTTACAAGGTATGTAGCACACATGATTAACTAGAAAGATGCAGATAATTCTAAATGTGACAAAGGAACAACTCAGAAGAGTTTTACTTCACATTTATAAACTAACATTTTAAATCCAATTTTAAAAAATCACCATTCACTGTGTGATCTGATGTAACACCATCCTATTAGAGTACATTACCCCAATGTTATATATTGGCAGACTGATTTAGCTACTAAGTAGTTAAATAATTTAAGATAATTAATTCTAGCTATTTATTAAGTGGGGAAGAAACTGCCTAAGGTTAAGCTCAACAATCTCTCCTTTAACCAGAGTAGTTCCATTTTTTATGTCTTTCCATATATTGTATTTCATAATTTTTTTAAAAAATGGATTTGTACTACAAATTTTTTTTAAAGATTAATTTATTTCTCTGCCCCTCCCCCGTTGTCTGTTCTCTGTGTCTATTTGCTTTGTTTTTTTTGTCCACTTCTGTTGTTGTCTGCAGCACAGGAATCTGTGTTTCTTGTTGCTGCGTCATCTTGTTGTCAGCTCTCCGTGTGTGTGGCACCATTCCTGGGCAGGCTGCACTTTCTTTCGCGCTGGGCGGCTCT
Source organism: Dasypus novemcinctus (assembly GCF_030445035.2). Classification (NCBI taxonomy): domain Eukaryota; kingdom Metazoa; phylum Chordata; class Mammalia; order Cingulata; family Dasypodidae; genus Dasypus; species Dasypus novemcinctus. Next base: position 31,134,618 of record NC_080693.1, read on the forward strand.
TCTTATGGGGCACACTCCTTGTGCGTAGGGCTCCCCTACGCGGGGGACACCCCCGTGTGGCAGGGCACTCCTTACGTGCATCAGCACTGCATGTGGGCCAGCTCCACACGGGTCAAGGAGGCCCGGGATTTGAACCATGGACCTCCCGTGTGGTAGACGGATGCCCTAACCACTGGGCCAAGTCCACCGCCCCGGATTTGTACTGCAATTTTAAAACCCCTACACATAAATCCTTAAAAATCAGGTCTAACTCCGAAATTCACACTCTTGCCCAACCAGGAAACTTTACTATTTTGGCAACTGACTAGATGTGGAAGATGGGAAAAATAGTTGATTCACAAGTTTCTGGTGGACACTGGTAAATACTTGGATGGAATCACAGAAAAAGCAAGTTTCTTACAGAAAGAAAAGTTCAGTTTTAAGTCTTCTGTATTGGAAGAATTAAAAGCTATTTAAAGATAGAGGAACAGGAAATAATTGGATATGCAGGTCAGAAACTCAAGAGGGATCTCAGAGTAAAAAAGATTTGAGGATATTAGCATATAGATAGTGATTTAAACCATGTTAAGGGGTGAAAACACTTAGGAAAAAGGTATATAATGGGAAGAAAAAAGTAAAATAAAATGGAAATAACTGAAACCTGATCGATACCAATAATTAAGAAGTTGCCAGGGGTGAAGGACCCTAGAGTAAGAGAATCAAGAGAGATGTCGGCAAGCCAATGGAAAGTGAGTAGAAATGCCAGTGGACAACAACGACAAAGATCTGAGAGAGGTCAAATAAGATAGGCCAAAAAGTATGCAAGTATCTGGCTACTAAGAGGTTCCTGATGACCTTAGAAAGAGTTTCAGGACTTAAAAGCAATCTCAATATTCTATTCCACAATAAAGCTTCAAACAAGCACTGTACAATATTGGAGTTGGGGAGGAGGAGTGAGGTTTGTTTGCAAAGGAGGAAATAATCAGGGAAGGGTTCCCTTTTCAATGTAATAACACCAAAATGTTTTGTTAGGACAGGTGAGAATGTAGAAAAAGAGGAAGAGGTATCACATTAATAATGTCATAATACTGAACCAGCAAAGGGAAAGGGAAAGGTATATGTACAAAACTCCAGCCAAGGGAAGCGGACGCAGCTCAAGAGATAGAGCTTCCACCTACCATATGGGAGGACCTGGGTTCGATCCTTGGGGCCTCCTGGTGAAAAAGAAGAAGAGAAAGCATGCCTGCGCAAGTGCCTGCGCGAATGCCCATATGGTGAGCCAGTGTCCCACGCAAGTGAGTCATGCAGCAAAATGATAAGCCATCAAAAGAGAGACAAGAGGAGAATCACAAAAACAACAGGGCAGGAGGAGGAGAAGGGGGGAAAATAAACAAATAAATCTTTTTATTAAAAAAATTTTTCTTAAAAACAAAACAAAACAAAACAAAAACCTCCAGCCAATAAATCAGAATTGATATTTAAACAAGTCTGATACCACTAGGGATAGTTGTGCAACATACTGATAAACGTACAAACTCCCAGAAGAGCTCTAGACTCTTTTATTCCCGTATCAGATAAAATTTAGCCTCAGTCACGCTTTTAGCCAAATATCAGGTTAGTAAATGTGGACAGGAATAGGAAAAGGAAGTTGGGTCTACCTGGCCAGATAATTTTGGCATTACTACCCCTGCTTTCCCTCCTCTCAATACTTTTTTTTTTAAAGATTTATTTATTTATTTAATTCCCCCCCCCCCCCCCCCCCCGGTTGTCTGTTCTTGGTGTCTATTTGTTGCGTCTTGTTTCTTTGTCTGCTTTTGTTTCTTTGTCCGCTTCTGTTGTCGTCAGCGGCACAGGAAGTGTGGGCGGCGCCATTCCTGGGCAGGCTGCACTTTCTTTTCACGCTGGGCGGCTTTCCTCACGGGCGCACTCCTTGCGCATGGGGGCTCCCCCACGCGGGGGACACCCTTGCGTGGCACGGCACTCCTTGCGCGCATCAGCACTGCGCATGGCCAGCTCCACACGGGTCGAGGAGGCCCGGGGTTTGAACCGCGGACCTCCCATATGGTAGACGGACGCCCTAACCACTGGGCCAAAGTCCGTTTTCCTCCTCTCAATACTTAAGGAAATATTTGAATCCAGTGATGTGGAACCGCTCAGACAAAATGTATGACCATCACTTAAAGCAAAAAATAAGACTAAAGTATCTCTTGGTTCTACTAGCCTAAATGGTATTCCTAGGGTTTGCTGAACTAGAGCTGATTTTCATGAGTTTTTATTAAGGATGGAAGACCTTTGTCTCTTGAAACCAGTGAAGAAAATGGATCATAAACAAATGGGCATCAAAGTAAAAAGTGGAAAGCAACTAAAGGAGGAACAGTGTAGTGAAAGTCAAGCCAAAAAGAATAAAAATCCCTCAAAATCAAGTACTGCTCAAAATAAGCATCCCTGAAAGTTCCCTGATTAAACAGAGGTTCTATTTAAAAATTAAGGATAGTTTTACCTTCCTCTGAACAACAGAGTATACAATAATCTACACTGCTTTACAGATTTACATTTTAGAATGTATATGGGCCAAGTCATAATATTCGGTTATTGTTCCAGTACCGCCTGACAGTTTGCTTGTCTCTAGTCCCCTTCCTCACTCTCAAATACACTAACTGCATCCTAGCCCTTGGATGACCTCTAACCTCATGTAGAAAATACGAGTTTCTTGGCATATAACTTTCTTAACCTCCTTATTGTTATTTGTGGCACTGCCTTCTTTCTTCTATAAGGTGTCGTATGTTTAATACAACTTTCTAAAGACTATCAAATCTTTTATTTTTTATTTTGTCTTTATTTTTTAATGTAACATTCAAGAAATATGAGGTCCCCATATACCCCCCACCCCCCTCACCCCACTCCTCCCCCCATAACAACAACCTCCTCCATCATCACGAGACATTCATTGCACTTGGTGAATACATCTCTGAGCACCGCTGTACCTCATGGTCAATGGTCCATACCATAGCCCACACTCTCCCACAGTCCACCCAGTGGGCCATGGGAGGACATACAATGTCCAGTAACTGTCCCTGCAGCACCACCCAAGACAACTCCAACCCCCATATCAAATCTTTTATTTAAATGAAATGTAATATAGCACAATGAAAGAGCTTTGTATGAGTTCTAAATAAAGACATTGATGATCATATCTTAACCATCTTTACAGATGCCTACATTTCACTCTTAATAAACAAATGCTGAAATGTATATTTGAAATAATCAGCAATTTTCATAGTTTTGTCTCAAATTCACCAATGAAGTATGTATTTTTGTTAAGTAGTTTATTGTTTTGATAAGTCTAACATTAACAACAAGGAAAAATAGCAGTTCAGGATGTCAGATTATAATTTGTTATCTAGCATGATCAGGACATGATGCATTCTACTGAATGAAACATTTCAATGAAAAAACTTCCCAAAACCCACCTGGATCAAGACGGTGGAGTGAGATGCCTTCAAGACTTTGTCACTGAGGTGTGATGTGGAGGTATTTTCGGGACTTGGAGTTGTCCTGAATGATACTGCAGAGACAGATGCAGGACAGCATATATTCTGCCATAACCCACTGGATTGACTGGAGAAGAGTGTACACTACAATGTAAACTATAATCCATGTGGTGCAGCAGTGCTCCAAAATGTGTTCACCAAATGAATGAATGTGCCACAATGATGAAAGAGGTTGTTGATGTGGGAGGAGTGTGGGCTGGGGCTATATGGGGTATATGGGAACCTCTTATATATATATTAAGATTTATTTATTTCTCTCCCCTTCCCCCCACCCCCACTTGTCTGCTCTCTGTCCATTCACTGTGTGTTCCTCTGTGTCCACTTGCATTGCCAGGTGGCACCAGGAAACTGCATCTCTTTTTGTTGTTGTTGTTCTTGCATCATCTTGCTGTGTCAGCTCCCAGTGTGTGTGCGGCACCACTCCTGGGCGCCCCTTTTCACACAGGGCAGCTCTCCATGCGGGGCGCACTCCCTGCGCATGGGGCACCCCTATGCATGGGCGACACTACGTGGCACGGCACTCCTTGTGTGTGGCAGCACTGCACGTGGGCTGGCCCACCACACGGGTCAGGAGGCCCTGGGTATCAAACCCTGGACCCTTCATATGGTAGGCAGACACTGTATCAGCTGAGACACATCTGCTTCCCTCTGATACTTTGTAATGTAACATCTTTTGTGATCTATTTATCTTAAAAAATAAATTAAATAACACCAAAAAAAAAATAGCGGTAAAAGCAAAATATTGGATATCAGACTACCTTAAAATTATAATCTTTCCAGAATTATTTGGTAAATAAGATTGATAATATGCCATTATACTTCAATTTTGTCCTTACTTCCTGTTATTTCATTACAGATAGAGCAGGAGTATTTAAGTCGAAGATTGGAAAGGTATTTTTTTCCTTCCTTTTTTGTTGTTGTTGTTGGTTCTTGGTGTGCAAGGAAAGCTCTTATCATAACATTAACTGGATACAAGCTTAAGAAACAGAAGACTTTATAGAGTCTAAATTCCAGAGTTAACACACTAAAATATCCAAAATGAGTAAGATTACTGCGTTAGAAAAACCATCAATGAGAAAGATCAGACCTGAGACATTCTGGACAAAGATTTAAAAAAAAAAAAAAAAAAGGTCCAAATATGCTCAGAACTAAAGGAAAATGTAGACAAAGGACTGAAGGAAATCAGAAAAAAGATAGATGAATACAAACTTAGTTTCAATAGAGAAAAAGAAATTATGAAAAGGAACCAAACAGAGCTGGAGACCACAGCAATACAATAAAAAATTCCCCAGAGGGATTCAACAGCAGATTGGAGCTGGAAGAATCAGAGAACCTGAAGAAAAAACTACTGAACTCATACAGTTGGAGAAGCGGGAAGAAGAGAGAAGAAGAGAGCTTGAGGAACCTTTGCAACACCATCAATCATTCAATACAATATGCATGTGGGAAGCTCAGGAGAAGAAAGGGGCAGAGAGAATAGTCAAATAATGTCTAAAAATTTCCCAAATTTAATTAAAGACATGAAGATACACATCCAAGATGCTCAACAAACTCCATGCAGGATAAACCTAAATAGACCCAAAGTGTGACATAGGATATTAAAGATACAGAGAGAATTCTAAAAGTCTCAAAAAAGAAGCAATGTGTGACATATAAGACAAGATACCTTATAAGATACCTAGTAAGATTAAGTGTCAATTTCTCATCAGAAACCATGGAGACAAGAAGGCAGCAGGAAGACATATTTAAAATGCTGAAAGAAAAAAATTGCCAACCAATAATTCTTTTCTCTGTTCTCTGTATTCGTTTGCTGCATGTTCTTCTTTGTCTGCTTCTGTTGTTGTCAACGGCACGGGAATCTGTGTCTCATTTTGTTGCGTCATCTCGTTGTGTCAGCTGTCCGTGTGTGCGGTGCCATTCTTGGGCAGGCTGAACTTTCTTTCGCACTGGGTGGCTCTCCTTACGGGGCGCACTCCTTGTACGTGGGGCTCCCCTATGCAGGGGGCACCCCTGCATGGCACGGCACTCCCTGTTCGCATCAGCACTGCGCGTGGGCCAGCTCCACACGGGTCAAGGAGGCCTGGGGTTTGAACCGCAGACCTCCCATGTGGTAGGTGGACACCCTATCCAATGGGCCAAGTCTGCTTCCCCCAAAAATTCTATATTCAGCAAAACCGTCTTTCAAAAATGAGGGAGAGATTAACACATTCCCAGATAACCAAAAGCTGGGATGGTATATATGACCTTATGAAACCTTATTCTTGTAAAATGTAACTTAGGGGAAGTGGATGTGGCTCAAGAGATTTGGCTCCTGTCTACCATATGAGAGGTCCAGGGTTCTATTTATGGGGACTCCTGGCTGGCCCACACAGGGAGCTGGCCCAAGTAGAGAGCTGGCACAGCAAGATGACAAAACACAAGGAGAGACAGAGGAGAGACAATAAGAGACGCAGCAGACCAGGGAGATGAGGTACACAAGAACACACAGTAGGCAGCGGACTTGGTTCAGTGGTTAGGGCATCCGTCTACCACATGGGAGGTCCGCGGTTCAAACCCCGGGCCTCCTTGACCCGTGTGGAGCTGGCCCATGAGCAGTGTTGATGCGCGCAAGGAGTGCTGTGCCACGCAGGGGTGCCCCCCGTGTAGGGGAGCCCTACGTGTAAGGAGTGCACCCTGTAAGGAGAGCCACCCAGCGTGAAAGAAAGTGCAGCCTGCCCAGGAATGGTGCCGCACACATGGAGAGATGACACAAAAAGATGATGCAACAAAAAGAAACACAGATTCCCGTGCCGCTGACAACAACAGAAGCGGACAAAGAAGATGGAGCAAATAGACACAGAGAACAGACATCTGGGGTGGGGGGGAAGGGGAGAGGAATAAATAAATAAATAAATCTTTTAAAAAAAGAAAAAAAAAAAAAGAACACACAGCAAATGGACACAGAGCAGACAATGGGGGGCGAGGAGGAAGGAGGGAGATAAATCTTTTTTAAAAAGTCTTTAATAAAAAAGTTTATAAAAATACAGTGAAACTTAGCCTAATATTTTATTTTTTAAAAATTTTATTTATTTATCCCCCACCCACCCCTCCCAGTTGTTTGAAGTCGCTGTTTGCTCTCTGTGTCTGCTCATTTTCTCTTTAGGAGGCACCAGGAATCGAACATGGGACCTCTAATGTGGAAGAAAGGAGCTCAATCACCTGAGCCGCCTCAGCTCCCTGGTTTGTTTGGTCTCTCACTGTCTTTCCTCTTTTCATTTCTTTTGTTGTATCATTTTGTTCTGTCACCTTGCCATGCCTGCTTGCCGCACAGCTCACCTTCTCAGGAAGCATCAGGGACCAAACCCTGGACCTCCTATATGGTAGGCAGAAGTCCAATAGCCTGAGCCATATCCACTTCCCTTAGCCTAATATTTATTGCTAAAACCTTGTTACTCAAATGTGGTCTCTCTCTAAGCCAAATTCAGCAAATAAACTCATGCCTCCTCCAGCCCTCTGGTGACTCCTGGGGATAAGCCTTCCTGGCACTGAGAGATTATAAGCACCAACCAGTGATGAATTCAGAAAAAAAGACATTGACCAAAAGGGGGAAAAATTAAATATAGAAGAGTTTTTAGGGCTAAGAGATTTCAAAGTCAGTCAAGAGACCATTCCAGAGGTGACACTTTGCACATCTCAGGTGGATCTCACTAACTGCCAAAATAAAGCCTCAAACAGAGGTGAACCCAAGGGCTCTAGAGACATCTGAACACTATAGGCAAAGCACACAACCCCATGAAATTAGCATCCCATCAATGGGCCTTACCTTGGAATATATGATAACCTATTTCCCCACTCTAACAGTATTAGGCTCATTTAAAATGTCCATACACATGATTCTTCTACCTCTTTTATCTGAACCTATAATTAAATATATGTCCCAGAGACTTAAATCTTTGATCTGTTCGTATGCCAGTTGAGCCCTAAATCTCAGCAGATTTGCAGCCAACATCTACTCTCCAGTTCATCAGACTGGCTCAGGACAGCTAACAAATGATGATGACAGACAACCAGCATCCCCCAAAACAGAGAGTATCTACAACTGCAAGCAAAACAGTCCCTTTCATCTGCCCCATAAGATCTAAGCCCCTACTCAATCTGAAGCAGAGTGGACATCACTATCTCCAAACTCTCAAGGTGAAGAAATGAACAAACATAAGGGAGAAATGCAACCATGGACCAAAGAGACTTTTTTATTTGGGGGGGGTGGGGGGGGTACCAGGGATTGAACCCAGCACCTTGTACATGGGAAGCAGGCACTCAACCACTTGAGCTACATCTGCTCCCCAAAGTAGATTTATTATTATTGTAGTAACAGAAAAAGTTGTAGCACTGATATAGACAGTGGTTACCAAAGGCTCTGAGGAGAAGGAGAGGGAAAAATAGGTGGAACACAGGACATTTTTAGGCCATCGGAATTGCTGTGCATGATTTTGCAATGATACAGCCATTATAAAATTTGTGAAACCCTATAAAACTGTACAGTGAAAGTGTAAACCATAACACAAACTACAGGCCATCGTTAGTAGGAATGCTTCAATATTTGTTCATCAATTCTAACAAAATGTACCACACTATTGTAAGATGTTATTAATAAGGGAAGATGTGGGAGGGGGTGGGGGTGAGGTATATGAGAATCCCCTATATTTTCGATGTAACTTTTCTGTAATCTAAAACTTCTTTTTAAAAAAAGTAAAAAAAAGCACTGGCTACAAACAATGCTTTGAGAGATTGCAAAAAGAAAAAAAGAAATGTCTGGGGAAAAAACAATGATCCATTTTACTTGATATCAAATGTACAAAATATAACAGATTTGGGGTTATTATTTTTAAATGAAATTAATAAAATAATATATACAATGTTTAAAAAAAAAGAAGTGCTCAAATCTTAAACTAAGCTTTACAACTATTAGGATACTGTCATGATGCGATTATGCCTGTTTGCCTTCATACAACTAACTATTCACAATGTGATGATAATGTGCATGTATGCCAGTCATGTGATTTTTAAAGCAAAAAACTGCTTAAAACCATACAATGGGAAATGTAAGCTTCAAAAGACCTAGATTTGAGTCCCAAGTATACAACCCACTAACTGAACAGTAATTTAACTGTCTAGACTTCAGTTTCCCTGTATGTAGAACAGGGATCTCATCAGCTGCTTAAATACTAACATATTACCATTCAGCTATTAATTAATAAAACACATCTAAATGTTAATACCCAATAACAGTATAAGCTGGAGCTACCATTTTGGAAAACGACTTGGCAAAAGAATTAAGAGCCAAAATTATGTATATAAATTTTGAGACCTAGTCTTTTTTATTCCTGGGAGTTTGATTTAAAGATATAATCCTAAATCAGAAAAAAAAAAAAGAAAAAAAAATGTGCATATAGATACTACTAGAATAATTTAGAATGTAAAACTTGAAACCATATGAATATTTCAAAGGACAGTTAAATAGAGAATATGTGGTAACATAGAAAATATTTATGAAAATGCTGAGGAGGGGGAAAAAGATATAAAATTTTTATATACTCCATGATTACAAACATGGAATGGGGGAACACATATACACAGAAAAAAGGAAGTAAATAAAAAGTTCAACTTTACTAATAATCAAATAATTTAAAAACTAAAACAGGAAAAATAAGTTACTGATATTTTGGAAATTATTTTGAACCAATCACTTAATCTTTCTTTTATTAATTATTAATTTTAATAGTTTTCAATAAATTCTTTTGGGTTTTCTAGACAACCATATCTCATGGAAACATCTGCCATCTCTTTTCAATGTTTAAACCTGTATTTGGTTTCCTTGATTAAATGAATTGATCAGTACATTTGGAACAATGTTATATAATCGTAGGGATCACAGGCAAATTGTTCTTGATTTTAATTATGTCATTAAATAGAATGCAAGATGGTGATATTAGATTTTATTGAGTTTTACCTGACGACGTTTTGATGTAAAATGAGATAAAAAAATTTTTGCCTTTGAATATGTTGAATTACATGAAAATCTTCTAATAATATTGAATCATCCCCTCTATTCCAGGAATGCAGCCAACTTAATCAGTCTTTGTTTCATATTCTTTTATATTCTATTTGTTAATACATTATCTACAATTTCTGCTTCTGTTTACTAATGAGACTGGTTTACACTTAAATTAGTTTTTGATTCAGGGGTATGCTAGCTGGGATGTTTTCCTTCTTTCTCTAATCCCTAGAATTGTTTTGTTCTTTTATTATTAAGATTCTCTTCTTCATCATCTTCTTCTTCTTCCTCCTCTCCCCTTACCCCTCCCCCTGCCTGCTGTTTTTGCTGTGTGTGTTTGCTATGTGTTCTATATCTATTTCTCTTCTCTTTTCATCTTTCTTCTCTAGGATCCTGGGGACCTCTGATGTGGAAGGAGGTTCCCTGTTAACTGCGGTCTCTGCTGTGCTTCATCTTTACTCTCTCTTTCATCTCTCTCTTGCTGCATCAACATCTTGCTATGTGGCTCACACTTCTACAAGGTACTCTCATGTTTAAAGATGAGGAAAATTTCCCCCAATTATCAAATTTATACTTTTATGCTCAAAATCTACTAACAGGAGGGGAAGCGGACTTGGCCCAGTGGATAGGGTGTCCACCTACCACATGGGCCTCCTTGACCCGTGTGGGGCTGGCCCATGCGCAATGCTAATGCGTGCAAGGAGTGCCATGCCACGCAGGGGTCTTCCCTGCGTAGGGGAGGCCCACGCGCAAGGAGTGCGCCCCGTAAGGAGAGCTGCCCAACGCAAAAGAAAGTCTAGTCTGCCCAAGAATGGCACCGCATACACAGAGAGTTGACACAAGATGACACAATAAAAAGAAAACACAGATTCCTGGTGTCGCTGATAAGGGATAGAAGTGGCCACAGAACAACACGCAGTGAATGGACACAGAGAGCAGACAACTGGGGGGGGCACGGGAAGGGGAGAGAAATAAAAAATAATAATAATAAATCTTTAAAAAAAAAATCTACTAATAGGTACCATTTAATACTGGGAGGATCTAGAAACTGAGTTCTAATCCAGTCTCTCTCATTTGATTTCAGTCCCAGTTTCTAAGAATTGCGTGTTTCTCTAAGATATAGTCTAGAAAGTGGAATTATTAAAATACCAATAATTTCAAATTTCAATTTTAACAAATGTTGCCAAAATGTCCTCCCAGAAGATGATTACAATTTTAGCCTCCTAACTATGTACACAGACCATACTCTCTGGACTGCCTATTTCTCTACAAATTATCCTACACTAATTTAAAAAAATAAACTTTTAAATAATCACATTAGCTTTTACAGTAATTCATCTCAAAGTAACTGACTTTTTACTATCTAAAAATCCTTAAATGTGCTAAATCATGTTTTATATATGATAGCATCTCCCTTGCCAGTTATCTGTAGTTCTGATACTGTTCTTCAATATATTTTACAGGTCTATGTCATGTACAAAAATGAAAGAGTACCCTCTCTATTTTTAAAACGTGAAACAAAACAAAGTGTAGTGATTCAAACATCTCTTTAGTCACAATCACCCTTTTGTACTGTTATTGTCATTTAGCCAATATTTATCCACCTTGTCCACAGAATATTTCACTTTCCTGAAAACCAAGCATACTGAGTGTACAGAACTCATCTTATTCTAAATTAGTAAATTGTCCTAAAAGTAAAATAACAGAGTTGCCCTGGGAAAAAGTAGGAACCTAAATGATTTTTAAGAAAAACAATTTATATTAAAGGAGATACGGTCTGACCTAGCTTGTTCTTTGTAAATCCAGGCTGGGTCAGTAATAACTTAAAGAGGAATTTAACTCAAGATTAAAAAAGACAAACTCACTTGCAAATGTCTTCTCTTCTTCTTATAAATAAATATCATTCTGTCAATAATCAGGGATACAGCCCCCCAGGGACAGGAACCTGAATTCATGTAAAGCAGACAGATAATCTATTATCTACTTTACCTTTCTGAGGTTTTAATTCTCTGACAAAGGTTCATTTTGGCCTTCACAGTCTAACAAACCTCCTTAACAAAGAACTGCTGAGCAACTATAATTTTGGTCATCCAACTGTATAACAATACCACTAAACTGGTACCCTTAGACTCTGTTAATAGCAATATAAACCAAAGTAATCACTTCTAAAAACAATCTGACCATACAAACTTATGAACTTTCAAATTTCTGTACCTCTGCTTGTGCCTTCCCCTTGAACAGTAATAAATACCCTTCTTTTCAGAGCCTGGTCCATCTAAATGCTAAGAATCCCACTCACTGTAACCAATATTTCCTCTGTACTCCTATGACCTTTAATACTTACAGTTCTATACATTTATCTTCCTTACCACAGGTATTAAACTTCTTGAGAGTAGGAGACAATGTACAATATTTCCTTTATCCTAAGAAGGACATCTCTCACATTTTACTGCTTATGAAATCTAGGTGCCTCTTATAAACTATTTAGATATTTAAACCAGTAGTAATATCAGCTTTTGGTAGTATGAAGAAATATCACAATAATAGTTGGAGGCTTTAGGACACCATTTTCAGTAAGTGATGAAACATGTGGGCGGAAGATCAACAAGAAAACAGAGGATCTGAACAACACTATAAACCAGTTGTACTTAAGATGAATATACAGAACAATGCACCAAATAGTAGTACAAACATTTTTCTCAAGTGCATGGATCATTCTACAGGACAGACCACATGTAAGTCATAAATTAAGTCCCAATAAAAAGAATGAAGCCATAAAAGTATCTTTTCCAACCACAATGGAACAAAGGGGTAAATATATAACAAAGAGAAAACTGGAAAATTTACAAATATGTGGAAATTAAACACTGTACCTTTAAACAACCAATGCATCAAAGAAGAAATCACAAGGGAAATTAGAAAATACCCACAGACGAATAAAAATGAAAACACAACATACTAAATTTATGGGATACAAAAAAGGCAATGCTCAGAACGAAATTTATAGCTGAAAATCCCAGCATTAAAAAAGTAGATAAATCAATAAGCTAATTTCACACCTGAAGGAACTAGGAGTAATCTAAACCCAAAGTTAGCAGAAAAAAGAAAACAGTAATGATTAGAGCAGAGATAAATGAAATAGAGAATAATCTACAGAATCATTGAAACAAAAAATTGATTATTTGAAAAGATCATCAAAATTGACAAATTTTTAGCCAAACTGAAGGAAAAGAGAAGACCCACATAACTAAAATCAGGAACAAAAGTGGAGATGTTACTACTAACCTTGAAGAATTAAAAAGGATTATAAGAGAATAAACTATGAACAATTGTACACCAACAAATTAGATAATCTAGATGAAATGGACAAATTCACAGAAATATACAAATGATCTGAACTAACTTAAGATAAGATAGAAAATATCAACATAACTATAACAATTCAAGACTGCTATTCAAAAATTTACCAATAAAGAAAAGAGCAGGACTGGAAGACTTCACTTCTGAATTTTATGAAACATATAAAAAAGAATTGACACCAATACTTCTCAAACTATTGCAAATAACTTAATAGGAGGGAATACTTCCTATTTCATTCTATGATGAAGCATTACCCTGACACTAAATGAGAAAAAGACAGCAAGAGAAAATAAAACTACAGACCAATTTTCCTTATGTGTATAGATGCAAAACCTTTAATAATATTAGCAAATCGAATCCAACAGCATATTAAAAGCATTATATGCCATGACCTACTGCGATATATTACAGGAATGCAAGGGTGGTTCAACATACAAAAATCAATTAATGTAATATACCACATTAACATAATGAAGGGAGAAAAGCACATGATCATCTCAATTGATGCAGAAAAGGTGTTTGACAAAATCAAACAGCATTTCTTGGTTAAAAACACTTAGAAAACCAGGAATATAAGGAAACTTTCTCAACATGATAAAGAGCATTTATGAAATGAAAAGTACTAATGATAGCCTTTGTTAACAAAGGATATGAAGAAATAGGTTCTTTTAGACACTGGTGGTGGGAGTATAAACTTACCATTTCTTTAAAAATTAGTATGGCATTATCTTTTCATGTTAAAACATGCACATACACATATACACACATAAAACTGTGTTTCTTTGTGTACCTATCTCTGGGTAGATACACAGAAAAAGGCCTAAAAGGACACACACTAAACTATGTTGTCTCTGCTGCCTCTGAAGAAAAGAATGACATGGAATAAAGGTGGAACAAAAGAGATTTGTGGCTATACTATTTCAATATTTATTAAGCTAAAGTATTTACTTTTTTGTGTAAATAAAAGTAAAAACGTTAATGATTTTGTGTGTTTGAGAAACATTCCACTGCTGTGTCTTTTCTTTTAAAAAAGAAAACTATATATAATTAATATTCTCTGGCATCATAATAAGCAGAGGAGAAATTTTAAGTCATCCTGATGTTTCTTTGTTCTTTTTTTTTTTTTAAGATTTATTTATTTTATTTAACGCCCCCCCCCTTGTCTGTTCTCTGTGTCTATTTGCTGCGTCTTGTTTCTTTGTCCGCTTCTATTGTCATCAGCGCATGGGAAGTGTGGGCGGCGCCATTCCTGGGCAGGCTGCACTTTCTTTTGTGCTGGACGGCTCTCCTCGTGGGCCTCGTGGGCGCACTCCTTGCACGTGGAGCTCCCCTATGCAGGGGACACCCCTGCGTGGGGCAGCACTCCTTGCGCGCACCAGCACTGCACGTGGGCCAGCTCCACACGGAGCAAGGAGGCCCAGGTCTGAACCGCGGACCTCCCATGTGGTAGACAGACGCCCTAACCACTGGGCCAAGTCCGTTTCCCCTCTTTGGTCTTTTCTGCCTAGGTGTCAATAGTATTCTTCCTCTTATCTTTGTGTTCATTAAGCTGTATTTTGTGGAACTCATCTGGAATCAGTTTTTTGTTCTGTGTTGTTTACAATATTATGGTGTACTTTTTTCCGCTGCAGATTTGGTTTTTATTTTAGAGTCATTCTCTTTTATTATATTTAGATATATACCATGTCTTTTTGGACTCCTTTATGTTTTTAGTTTTATATTACCTTTGATTTGAGTAGAGAGTTATTTACCCATAATTTTCTGTTGCTTCCTGGGTTTATTCTTCATATCTAAAAATACAGGATGACCCCCTCCCATTTTTTTTTAAAGATTTATTTTGTATTTATTCCCCCCCCACCCCCGCCAGTTGTCTGCTCTCTGTGTCCATTAGCTGTGTGTTCTTTTGTGTCCGACTCTATTTTTGTCAGTGGCACGGGAATCTGTGTCTCTTTTTGTTGCATCATCTTGCTTTGTCAGTTCTCCGTGTGTGCAGCGCCATTCCTGGGCAGGCTGGACTTTCTTTCACACTGGGCGGCTCTCCTTACGGGGTGCACGCCTTGTGCGTGGGGCTCGCCTACGTGGGGGACACCCTTGCGCACATCAGCACTGCGCATTGGCCAGCTCACCACACAGGTCAGGAGGCCCTGGGTTTGAACCTTGGACCTTCCATGTGGTAGGCGGGTGCCCTATTCATTGGGCCAAATCCACTTTCCCCCACCCCACCCCACCCATTTTACTTGCTTTGCTTCTTTTCCCCTTTCCCTCTTTAAAAAAATAAGTTACAAGGTCTCTTGCATCCTTCCTTATCTTAATCATCTTTGGAATCAATTTTGTTCATGGGAAAGAAGAATGAGCTGGAAGTCTGGAATCGATCTGGCTTAGATACCTTTTCACAATATTAATGCTGTCCTCTGCCCTGAGTTTTGTTGCTTCTTAGCTTCCAAGGTCTCCAGAATGAGTCTGATATTCCTAAAGTAAACTCAAAATTTTTAGGAGGTAATTTATTACCTCTGTACAGCTAATTCTGGCCAGCATCTGTAGAGAAAATTTTCTTTGCTCTTCACTCTCTTTTTGCCCTTAAATCCTGCTATAGCTATAGACTTTTTTTTTCTTTTATTGGAGGTACCAGGGCCAGAGATTGAAACCAGAACCTTGAATGTGGGAAGCCAGCACTCAGCTCAATCACTGAGCCACACTTGCAACCCTGAGTTGGTTTTTTCGTTTGTTTTGCTTGTTGTTTGCTTTTTGTTTTTAGGAGGCATCGGGAACTGAATGTGGGACCTCCATTGTGGGATGCAGGCAATCAACTGCTGAGCCACATCTGCTCCTGAGCTATAAACTTTCTATGCCTGGACCTTAATCTTGTTATTAATCTCCACTGTTTCCCGCTCCCCCTGCCCCCCACTTTCTGGCATGCTACTGATTATATAACATATCCTTTTATACCCGCCTGAAGGACTCCCTCTGCCATTTCTTATAGGGTAGATCTTTTAGTATTTAATTACCTTATCTTTTGTTTATTCATAATTGTCTTAATTTCTCTTTCATTCTTAAAGGATAATATTGCCAGATATATAATTCTTTCAAGAACTTTAAATATGTTATCATGCTGCTTTCTGACCACCATCATTTCTGTTGAGAAACTGGCTGTTAATTATATTGAGGATTCCTCATACACAACAAATCACTTCTCTCTTGCTGCTTCTTTCTGGGACTCCTATAATGATTATGTTGTATGCTTGATAGTGTCAGGCTCCGTTCAGTTTCCTTCATTCTTTTTTCTGTCTGCTACTCATATTAAATAATTTCAATTTTCTTGCCTTTATGTTCGCTAACCCTTTCTTCTGCTTGTTCAAATTTGCTGGTTGAATCCCCCTCTGGTGAGTTCTTCATTTCAATTTTTGTACCTTTCAGCTGCAAAATTTGGTTCCTTTTAAAAATTTGTATCTTTTTTATTTTGTTCAAACAACATTTTCCTAATCTGCTGTTATTCTCTGTCCATGGTTTCCGTGAGCTCACTGAACAAATTTAAAGACAGCTAGCTGATTTAATATCTTTGACTAGCAGTTTCAATGTATGAGCTTCCTCAGGGATGGTATTTGTCGAATTCATTTTACCCTGCAAATGGGCCACACTTTCCTGTTTCTTTTTGTATTTTGTAATTTTTGTTGTTGTTGAGAACTGGACATGTTGCAAATTATATTTTAACTATGGAAATCTAAATTTCCACTCCATTGGGATTGCCAGTTTTTTGCTTGTTCAAGGCTGGAGCCATGCATATGTGACTTTCCAAACTTATTTTTGCCCCTAAAATGGAAAGGAAAGGGGGAAAAGCACTGTCTCTTTAAGATTCCTATGCCACTTGTGCCTGAGAGGGTTGAAACAATGGTCACCCAGCAATCAAAAGCAGGAATCAATAATCAGAGCACACATCCCTAAGTTTTTGGAGGACAAGGTCCTTACTGCCCACCCTGGTACTAGATCAAAATGCACTAGGAGTGTGGTTATCAGTTCCTATGTGTGGCTGCCATGTGGTTGGGGTATAAGGGTTGGTAGCCACTGCTATGGATATTTGCCAAAATTCACCAGCCTCTTCATCTACCTCTTTCCTGGACACTGCACACTAAATTCCTACTCAAGTCAAAATGGTTTACTTGGATAGTTTCTGTCAGTTTAATGCTGTTTATTTGGTGGAAGGACCAATTCCTAGAGCTTCCTACCCTACCATGTTCCCATAATCCTTCTTATTCTTTTTTCTTGTACTGAATACTCAGTTAATTTTTTGTCTTTTGTTTTCTGAGGATGCACTAAAGACTATAAAATTTTTTGTTTATGTTAACTAGATCTACAGGTTTTTGTTATGAACATTCTATTATTGATTTCTTCAGTTTCTAAGATTCATTCATTTTGATCTGATTCCAAAGTACTTTTTAAATATATTTTAAAATTTCCACTTGGTTAGATTTTTCCTTTGCTATTAATTTTTGCTGCATTATGGTCAGTGGTGATGATTTATGCTTTTTGGATTTGAGATCTTCTTTGTAACTTATGCATGGTAATTTTTAAAAATATATTTATACTTCTGAGTAGGAAAAGTGTGTGACCTAAGAATTTTATTTTTGTCATTCATTTACAGAAACAAGAGAAAATTATTCTTTAGCATGCAAAGACTCATAGAAGAACACTTATGAGCTCATCTTAAAAAAGCTCCTAATGACAAAATCCAGTCAACCAACATAGCCATCAAAATAAGGATACAATAATTGGAAATCTACAGCACAAAAGAATTAGAAGTGATCATCAAATCAAACAGAGTGCAAATATTATCAACCAAGACAATATAAAAATACAATTTCTTCATTTTTCATTGGGGGGGCCCTGACAATTGATAAAATTTGACAAACCAAGAAACAGAGATCTAAATTTGTATTTTAAAAGGTTGAACTAACATGAGATAATACCCTTTCCAAATTCATAGAAAAGGGAGGAGGGTGACAAAAAATACTAAAAACAGGTATAAAATATAATTTGAATAAATTTAAGAAAAAAAGAGGTTTATATAATTATTGTAAACACACGAAAAAATATATGAAATACATACAATACAGAGGTAATGGCAGTCAACCTTAGGAAGGTGGGATTTAGGAGTCTGAGGACAGGAATGCTTATATTTCTCCTTTTTTTTCCCCCTTTATTAGCGAAATTATGGCTCTGTTTGCCATTCTTTTTTTTTCAAAGGTACCTGGAGCCAGGGATTGATCCTGGGACCTCGTATGTGGGAAGCCGGTACTCAGTCACTTGACCCACATCTGCTCCCTTTACTTGCTTTTAGTAATACAATTCTGTTTAATGAATAGTGAATTTAAATTAGGAAACTAGTTTCTATTTCTACTACTGCTCATAAAACTATAATTTAAATTTATACCACCCTCAGTTTATCTATAAAATAAAGATATTTATTATATCAGTATCAATGCTTTAATGTTATTATGTCTGAATGCCCTAGAGTAACAAGAACGAAGAAGACAGGCAATATAATCTGCTAAAGTGAATCACAATCAGTAATACTGCTCAAATTATGTTTCAAGTTAAAAATCTATTCTCATTTCCACTAAAAATTACGTAAAAAATTTTTACAAGCTAATTATTGCAATCCACCTTAAAAGAAATGCTAAAATGTTATGAAGTCCAGTTGAGTGCTAAAACTTTTTATCCTACTTCCAAGAGATACATCAACATTTGTTCCTTCTCTTCATAGTAAATATGTATTTACAATGTTTTCAATATATCACAGCACCTTTAAAAAAAGTTTTCATTTTATTTCCTTACTGAAAATTGGAAGACAAATAAATTTATTTTCCAAATTTATATTAAAATTTGTAAGACATTTTTTTTCCACTCAACTCATCAGTGGATGTTAAACCTGAGGGGGAGATACTGGTAAGAAAAAAGATTGTTTGTAAGGTCTTAAAAGTGTCTCCCCATTTATTTGCTGTAAGGGAAATTAACTATCGTGGAAAAATCAGACTTTTTATTGAGGGATCAAAATTAACACTGCCAAAGAGGGCAGATGGGCATCAGGTGCCTCTAGAAGACCCTGAAAAAAATACAAAATTGCTTATGTCACAGTCTAGCCCAGTATGTATAACTTGAATCCAATAATGAGAAAACACCCAACAACGAGTAACATTAAAAAAAAACCGAAAACTATATTCTTAAACAAATATGTCATAAAAAAACAAAGAAAGGTTAAAGAGTATTCTAAATTAAATGAAATTGAAGAGACATGACAACTATATGTAATATCTGATTCTGGCGCTGGAGGGGAAGTGAATGCCATACAGGACTTTATTAGGTCAACTGACAAAGTTGGAATATGGGAGGCAGATTAAATAAAAGTATTGGGTCAGTGTTAAATGTATTGAAATTGCTAATTCTACTGTGGTTATAGAGAAGAATATTTTTATTCTTAGGAACTACATACTGAAAAGATCTGCAATGTATGCAACTTACTCTTAACGGTTCTAGGTAAAAATATATGAGTATTCTTTATACTACTCTTGCAACTTTTCCATAAGTTTGAAATTAATTCCAAATAAAAAATTTAAAAAAGCCAAAGGAAACAAAAAACAAATATCTAGAACATGAAGCTAAATTTTCCGCCCATACTCTTCACCTACAAAAATAGAATGTAATAAAACAGCAGTAGTCAATCAAGCCATTTCACTCCTGTATCATTAACGTATTTGCATTAACTAACATAATAGCCACTCCAATAAAGTTCAAATCCAGTTACTGGATGATAAAAGATAAAAATAAAAGAGGCAAAGGAGAGGCATTAGTAATAACTGAAATAAAAAGGTTTATCATTTTTCTAACACATGGGTTCCAGACAAAAAAATTTTTTTAAAGCTTCTAAGCACCTATCTTCCTCCTATTCAACATAATACATTCAAAAGACAAACTTAGAATAAAACATATCTCAACTAATTTGTTTGTTTTACTTTAAACTTACACATGATAAAGATGCAAGGGTAAATAACTATGCCAAAGTTAAGACCCAATTTTAAAATAAGATCAAACTGCCCACACCAATATTTAAACAGTAGTAACAAAAATAATCTTAGAATGGATCTCCTAAAGCTGTATTTTAATTTACTTCTTTGTACCTTATAAGAGAGAATTTTATTTTAAAGTACAAAACAGAGAAACTTACAGTTCATCTCGTTGTCTCTGGGACAGCACCATTTTGGCTGTAATGTCAAGCTTATGTGATATAGTGGTATCTCCCTCTTTTGGGAAATAAAAAAGCTTGCAATCCCTGTATTTATAATTAAATATGCCACTAAGTGGCTCCCACGCAGGAAAAAATGATTCTTTGATCAGTGACTCCAACCAGTAACCAGGAGATAGTCAACAAGTAAGGTTCATTCCACCTAAGGAGAAAGAAAGAAAAAAGATTATTTCTTTCTTTCACTTAAAATTTAAACTGTCATTGAAGAACACACTTGTAAGGATAAGGCTTACTGTAATGCTAATACAATTATTATTCGATGGTACTTTCAATATACTGTAAAAATAAATTAATGCCAAATTACATAGTATTCTGCATATTTTAATAGTCTACTGAACCACATCAATACTATTTTAAATTTAACAAGTTTACCCACTCCCAACCAAATCACTTGTCAGATATATGGATACCAATTTTATTAAATTTCAATTAACATATAGCTTCTCTAGGACTATAATTCTTCCTTAAAAACAAAAATCAAATTTTCTAATTGATAAAAAGGCATAATTTGAAAGAAGTGAAATAGATAAGGATTTCATAAATTGTACAAAAGTCAAACAGAGCCAACTACAAGTGAATTAACTCTAACATTTTCCTGTCATGGGAGCCTACAACAGACTTAGAAGAGCTGCTATTATTTATAATGTAAGCAACTACTTAGTAGTCTCATGCTCCCTTAACCAAGAATCCAATATTATTTCAATTTCGCACACCTTATAACTAAGCATGTGTTTTAAAACCAAGAAACTGAAGAGAGTACACTAGATTATATGTGCTCACAAAGTGATCTTTACTAACCTAGTTTTTGGACAATATTAATTAACAGCATTTCAAAAGCCTTTATACTTGAAAAGCTGTAAAACCTATTTCTATACAATATTAAAAAGGTACTGTGATCAACTCAATGAGAGGAAATAAGGCAAAAAAAGATAAAAATCAAGGATTATTTCTTAAAGAATCATTCAAGTCTCCTACTCTACAACAAAAAGTTTAGTTTATCTTATTGCATCATGCAAAAATAGCTAGACAGTATTTCCACTAGATTTAGGAACTATTTCTGAGATAGTCTTACTTAAAATGTGCACTATTAGTATATACTCACAGAAATACGCTATCATCTTCCAAATGAAATTAATGCATAATGAAGGGCCCCATGGGACCGCATATCAAGAGACACATGGACAGAGGAAAACAAGGACCATTTCTTTAGGGCCTTTCTCATGTTATGCCAGGCACTATTCTAAGCAGTAAAGATACACTGGTGAATAAGCCAGCTAACGAAGAAAAAAGAGCACAAAACCTTGATTTCAAGTATGAGCCATGAGTCAAAAAGTCAGAGCTCAGATACTCCCAAAGGCAACTGCTGATTTCAATGGGTATCTTTTCCCCATTGAATAATTCTAGTAACTATAAGCAGTGATTCACCTTATGTTCCTTAATAATTCACCTTATCAACAACCTGGACCCCAGGTTATTAAAAATGATAGTTGAAAGTCTTACCACTCTACAAATCCCAAGAAATATGAAAAAAGTTAGTAATAAATAGCAGATTAAAACCATATACCACAAGTCAAGCCAGAAAACCATCTCTTTTGGTTCGGGGATTGAACCCAGGACTTAGTATCTGGGAAGCTGGTGCCCAACCACTGAGCCACATGGCTTTCCTGAGATGGTCTTTTTTTTTCCCATTTGTTTTGCTTGTTGCTTTTTTTTTTTTTTTTAAGATTTATTCCCCCCCACCACCACTCATTGTTGTCTGCTCTCTCTGTCCATTCGCTGTGAGTTCTTCTGCCTGTATTCTCATTAGGTGGCTCCAGGAACCAGTCCTGGGACCTTCCAGAGCGGGAGAGACGCGATCATTCTCTTGTGCCACCTCAGTTCCCTGTTCTGCTACGTCTCTTATTGCCTCTCCTCTGTTGTCTCTTTTTGTTGCGCCATCTTGCTGCGCCAGCTCTCCGTGTCAGCCAGCACTCCTGCGCAGGGTGGCAATCCTGCGCCGGGCAGCACTCCCACATGGGATGGCACTCCACGTGGGACAGCTCACCACATGGGCCAGCTTGCCTTCACCAGGAGGCACTGGGCATAGAACCCTGGTCCTACTATATGGTAGATGGGAGCCCAATTGCCTAAGTCACATCCGTTTCCCTGTTGCTTTTGTGTGTGTGTTTTTCCCAGGAGGCTCTGGGAACAGAAACCAAGACTTCCCATGTGGGAGGTGGGCACGCAACTGCTTGAGCCACATCCACTCTCTCTCTTTTGTATTTAACTCCCAACTACTTAAGCCTCACCTTTTGTGGTCTTGTCACCAAGCCAAAACATCCAGGGACTCTCAAACACTCTCACAAAAGTCACAGTAGGGTAAGGAATATCTGAACTGTCTACAGGCTTAATTCACTGGTGAAGAATTAATCACATAAATCAAAACGAAAGAGAAGCATGGCAAAAAAAAAACACCAACCTTCTTTAATCAAGAAAAACTTCCACTATATTATGTATCTTACAGGGCCCAATTTAATTATGGAGAGACTTATTACTCTAGCCCAAAAAGCAAATCAATGTACAAGAATATCCACAGAACTGGAATACCAGGATTATCTAAGAGGGATATAAATCAAGACATAAATAAATCAATGAATGTACATCCATATACCAAACAAATTAATTTATTCATTTATTCACTCAACAAACATATACAGAACATTTACTACATGCCAGACTTAATGGCAAGAAAAACTCACAAAGTTACAGTCTACTGGAAGAGTCAGTCAAGAAACATGCAATTAAAACAATGTGAACAGTGTGACAACTGTTACATTATAAAGGGTGGTGATGACTCAGAATGAAGTTGAGGAGGTAAGCAGGGGCTGGATCACAAAACAAGCTACAAGAGGGGTAATGGGAGCCATTAGATAAATTTCTTAGAAAAGTAAGGAAATGGTTTAACAACAGAAACCAGATTTTTTTTAAACAACCACTCTCACTTATATGTGAAGACTGGACTATAAAGACTGTAAAGGAAGGGACCAGTTAGGAGGCTTACAGTAATGCAGATGATAGAATATGGGACTCTACACTGGTATAGCAACAATAAAAGAAGAGAATTAGATGGTTTTAAATTATTAACCAGGCAAATCTTGCAGAATTGGTGCCTAGATGTAGGCAGCAAGTGAGTGAAAGAGAAAGGCCAAAGAGTCGGGGATAATTTCCATAGATTTCTGGCTTAGAACTAAGTTAAAAAGGTGTGTGAAGGGAGAAGTGAACTTGGCCCAATGGATAGGGCGTCCGCCTACCACATGTGAGGTCCACAATTCAAACCCCCGGCTTCCTTGACCCGTGTGGAGCTGGCCCACACACAGTGCTGATGCATGCAAGGAGAGCCCTGCCATGCAGGGGTGTCCCCCGCGTAGGGGAGCCCCACGCGCAAGGAGTGCGCCCGATAAGGAGAGCCGCCCAGGGTGAAAGAAAGTGCAGCCTGCCCAGGAATGGCGCTGCCCACAGGGAGAGCAGACACAACAAGATGAGGCAACAAAAAGAAACACAGATTCCCAGTGCTATTGATAAGAATAGAAGCAGTCACAGAAGAACAAACAGCGAATGGACACAGAGCAGACAACTGGGGTGGGGATGGGGGGAGAGAAATAAAAAAAAAAAAACTTTAAAAAAAAAAGGTGTGTGAGGATTGAGAAAATATTATCAATTTCATTCCATTTTTGAGAACTTAATTCAAAGTTTCCTGTGAGATTTTCAGGAGGGAGTTGTATAAATAAGTCAGTTCTGTAGAGAACCGGCCCCCAGAAAAAAAGGATGGATTGGTAGTAAGCAGCTTAGAAATGGTAAATGAAGCATAGCAATGGATAAGATGACCCATGGAGAATGTGTAGAGCAAGATGAGCGGAAGGCTTGGGCTAGAGCCAGGTAGAACACCACCAACACTTAAAGGACAGGGGGGCAGAAGACCTTCCAAAACTGAGTCTGAGAGGAAACAAAGGTAAATGTAAAAACAATACAGATACCAAGAAGTTATTATTTTTCTCAACCTAGTGAGGGAGCATGCTTTAATGCTGATGAAATAGTGAAAATTTTATAGGTACCCAAAACTAAGATAAACATTGATACAATACTATTAAAAATTTACAGGTGGAGTAAATTTTTATGATGTCTGGGATTTGCTTCAAAATAATTTGGCACAGTAAGGAGTAGATGAAGGAATATATATAAAACAAGATTAGGCTTGTGTCAATAACTGTTGAAGCTGGGTAATGGGTACATGAGGGTTCATTACATTATTTTCTAATTTTGTTTGTCTTTGACATTTTTCATAAAAAAATAAATAAAATAAAATTGTGTGGGTTATTATTAAATTTTTTTAAAGATTTATTTTTTATTTCTTTCTTTCCCCCACCCCATTGTCCACTCTCTGTGTCCATTCCCTGTGTGTTCCTCTGCGTTCGCTTGGATTCCCATCAGTGGCACCGGGAATCTGTGTCTCTTCTTTTTTTGTGTCATCTTACTGCATCAGGTCTCCCTGTGTGCGGCACCACATCTGGGCAGGCTGTGCTTTCTTTGCGCAGGGTGGCTCTCCTTATGGGGCACACTCCTTCTGCATGGGGCTCCCCTAAGTGACGGACACCCCCGCATGGCACGGCACACCTTGCGCGCATCAGCAATACAAGTGGGCCAGCCCACCACACTGGACAGGAGGCCCTGGGTTTGCACCCTGGACCTCCCACGTGGTACGTGGACGCTCTATCTGTTGAGCCAAATCCGCTTCGCATCATTAATTTTTAATCAGTAGAGTAAGGACACAAGGGGGGAAGAACAAAAAGGAACGGAATCTAGATAGATGTCAAAGTCTTAAACATAAAGAGGATCACCTCTTCCTCCTGTCAGAAAGAAAAAAGAAAAAGATGCCAATGCCCTTTTTGTATTTCTGAAAATCAGGAAATGAGGTCACTTGCTGAGGAGGAGGAGAAAGGAAAAAGGTATTAAGAGGCCTGAAATAACTGCTCTGAAGAATGAGAAAGATAAAAATGAACAGGATGAACAGGAAGGGCATTTCTGAGTTTGAAAATCATGCATTTGTAGTGGCACCAATCTACAAAGATGTGTTGATTTTTATTTAGCAGGTATGGACAGTTTGGCTGCAGACACAGAAAAAGCACACATTTAGAAAAGCTAGGGTTGGGGTGAGGGCTGCAAGATATATGTGCTAAAAGCATGACGAGAAGAGTTGAAATGGTGGATCAAAGAGTCTAAGCTGTGTAGTGTAGAAAAGTAAAAACAGGAGGGGCAAAGAAAGAGAGAGAAATGAAGGAAGTAGACGTTGCTGTCCTGGGAAAGCAAGTGGAAAGCATATTCAGAATGAAATGATCAAATTCAAGATTTCCCTATTTAATTTTTTATTATAACTGGTTAAGTAAATGATGATGTACAGTAAAGAAACAATGGAAGTAATGAGCAAAAAATGTATATTAAGGAAAAAGATGTGAATTCAAGTCTGTAATCAACTGTTTAACCCCAAACTCACCTAACTTTTCTGGGCCATTTCTATAATCTGAAGAATAGACAGACATCTAAGGTTCCTTTAAACCTATATTCTTTCATCTAGCAATTTCCTAATATTCATTCATTCATTTATTTATTTGCTATCAGAAAGCAAAACACATGATTAAGTTTATGTTAAGGCTATATTACTATACAGAGTGTGTATTTCTCAGCAGATTTACCTCTTAACCTTTTAGGTTGATTTAATATTTAAACACATAATTGCAGCATATTACATGAAAGCAGAAATAAATGAATCTCAAATGGAAGCAAAAGAGAATGTTCAGAATTAAGATTATGCAATGAAGAATTTATATTTATAACCAACAACAAAAATAAACCAAGTCATATTTTCATATTGTATGGTGGAGGAATTCTTAACTTTTCAGGTAAGAGATGGGGGGGGTCACTGGATTCCTTTGGAAATATGATTCATTGGGTTCAATACCTCACCACAGTGAACAAGGTAAAAATTAAAAAGGAAAAGAGAAAGGAAAGAAGGGAATATTAAAAAAATAATTTTATAAAACAGGCTGCTGAATAAATTAATATAAATTTTCCCATTTTAAGTGTCTACATGTTAAAAAAAGGTTTCACACTTATCAATGAAATCTTTAGAAAAAGTATTTTTTAGTAATCTATCTCACACATTGGTCCCTGCCATCTATTTTATAATATGGAATCTGGAGGAAATAATACAAAAAATATATTAAAGGATGTATATGAGGGAAAACATCAATGCCTAATTATAAATGAACAGTGGGACATTAACTAAACATGAAAATCATCAGGTTTACCATTAGATGTAGAAATAAGAGTTTAATGGAACCACAGAAGACCTACACAATAATTAAATGATTACCAATAGTTCCTGCCTCACAAAATTGTCACTTGACAAAGATTTAAAGAGCTAAATAACATTTTCCAGAAACAGCAGCAAGGCAAGGCAGAAGTAAAGTCAATCAACAATTAACTAGTACCTTCTCAGACTAATTTTCAAAAGTTAAATAAAATCTGTTAAAGGAACTTTTCCAACATGCCAATGTTTTTAGAACAGAAGTTCCAAAAACTAGACTTTTTCTCAAAACCACTAATAGGACAGAAGATAGTTTATTAAGTTTTATGACTGCTCAGACTATATATACTGAAGGTCGAGCCTCACCCAAATTAAAATAGCAGAGAGAGAGAAACTTCAGGACTCCATGCCCCTTCCACACACAACAACCAACAAGAACTAGAGGAAACATCTTTCTCGACATTCCAGAAAAACAGTTAAAGGACTGCAGTAAGAAAGTGAGCACTAAGAACAAAAGAAAAAATAAGGAAAAAATAAAAAATAAAGTGAGCACTGAAATAAGAAAAAGGTAACTTCAAAACAGTAGGATCCCTATCCCTTCACAGACTTGGCACACAATCAGTCCACATTCCTAGTGCAGGTCCCTGATCTTGGTTCTGGACAGAGTAGATTAGACCTTGTGTACATACTGGGAGCATGTATGCCTGGCTCAATAGTTCTGGCAGTCCAAGGGACTGAACCAAGATTCTTTTCACAGGCTTGCCTTCCCAGAACTTGCTCTGTGTATAGAAGGCAGCTCCCAGAGCTCTCCTATAGAACACTGTAGAAGAGAAGTCAAGTGGATGCCTAAGGCAAGGAAACATTCACACCTGTATAAGACAGGAATTCCTAGGGCCACACACTCATGTCCAAGACAACATGCATGTACAGAAAAGATCAGGGAGTCCCTACGTTTTGGCCTGGAGCTATTCTCTAAATTCATAGCATGGATAATTTCCGAAGGAGAAACCTCACACATGTCAATCTGAAAAGACTGGGAAAGGTGTTTTCTTTTCTCTCCCCTCTTCTTTTTTGCTGTTGTTGGTTCCTAGCATTGAAGGAAAGCTCCGTCACAACAATAACTGGATAGAAGTTTAAGTTACAGATGCCTGAGGACCTGAATTTCAATGACAACACTTTAAAATATCAAAATGTCCAGGTTTCAACAAAAGGTTACAAAACACAGAAAGAAACGGAAAATAACAGCCCAGGCAAAAGAGATTAAAGCACTGAAAGCCATAGATGAGGAAGATCAGAATTGGAACATTCTGGAACCTTTCTTTTTTGAAAAAAGAAGACCTTAAAAAATGGTCCTAACTATGCTCAAAGAGCCAAAGGAAAATATGGACAAAAAACTAAAATGAAAAAATGAACACAAAGAGGATATCAATAGAAATGGAAATTATGAAAAGTACCCAATAGTGCTGAAGACCACTGTTACAGAAATTTTAAAATTCCCTATAGAAGTTCAACAGCAAATTGGGGCTGGCAGAAGAAAGATTCAGTGAACTTGAAGATAACACAATTGAAATCATCCAGTCTGAGAAGTAGACACAGGAAAGAATGAAGAAAAATAAACAAAGTCTGAGTAACCTGTGGGAAGCGCAGAATTAGAAGAGAGAAAGGGTAATGAGAATAGTCAAAGATACAATGGCTGAAAACTTTCCAAATTTAATGAAAGACATGAAGATACACATTAAAGATGCCCAATAAACAGGATAATTCCAAACAGACCCACACTGTTACATGATAATCAAACTGTCAAAATGCCAAAAAGAGAGAATTCTGAAAGCCACAGAGGAAGCAATGTGTCATGTGTAAGGGAGCCTCAGTAAAATTAAGTGCCAATTTCTCATCAGAACCATGGAGGCAAGAAGGCAGTGGGAGGATATATTTAAAGTGTTGAAAGCAAAAACCTGACAAATAAGAAATCAATATCCAGCAAAACAGTCTCTTAAAAATGAATGAATGAATAAGACATTCCAGATAAGCAAAAGCTGAGGGATTTTATTATACTAGACCAGCCCTAGAAGAGATGCTAAAGAGAATTATTGCAGATTGAAAAGAGTAGACGGCCACATGAAGATATAAATATCTCTGGTAAGGGTAACATGGTAAATATAAATGTCAGGACTTCAGTATTTTTGGCTTGTAACTTTACTTTTTACTTTCTACTGGATCTAAACGTACATACATCGCTCTTGATATTTCCAATGTTTCTGGGGTTTTTCTACCACTTAACCCAATTACCTTTCTGTAGATTTTATATGCAATCCACTAAAGAAAAGAAAGCTTATCTTTTTAAAAAGGTGGTAGGAAAGAATGAAAAACTATTTTGTCTGTAATGTGATGAATTAGGATCTCAATTTGTGTCAGGGAAGTAAGTTACTTTGCTATAGTTACGTTGGCTCTCTCCGTAAAGATTTTTTAAAAAGCAGACTGAGGTTTAAATTGCACAGATAACCAGGATCCAACAGAAAAGAGACATAAGATTTGTTTACTCAACTTTACATACTATAATGTTCCTATCTAATATTGTTTTTTAGATAATAAAAAATCAAACCAAGGTTTTACAGTAAAGTCACAAAGAATTAGAATTATTCTTTCTAAGATACAAAAAGTCAGATGGAATTTATTGAGTAGTATTTATAAAAATATGGGAGGGAGCACACCTGTGGGGCATACTGCAAAAAATTCAGGATTCCAGTTCCATTACTTAAAAGCTGTATTCACGTTGCCTTTGTTAAGCCTCAGTTTCATTAAGCCTGAGTTTCCCTTAATTGTAAAATGGACTTAAATTTACCTCACAAGGTTTAGTGAAGACTAACTAGGATAATGATGTGAAGAAATTTTATAAGCTCAGGAGTGCCAGACATGCTACCTATTGCCATCAGTTCTGAACTTTTAAGTCCATTTTCAAAATCCCAGCTAATGCACAATTAATACCAGCAATGAAGCTGTCTTATAAAAGTCCCTGAAAAAAAAAAAAATCCTTGAAATTGGCCTAATTTTTGACACTGTTTTTCCCCCATAAAGTATAGTAAAGAATGAGTATGATCTTCTGGGTAGTGTCATATGGCTGCCTTTCTGCAAAATCTGACAAATGAAAACTGAAGCAACTGTCTCCCAAAACATGATCTTGCCATCTGGGAGGGGGGAAAATCATAATATTCACGGCACTGTCTTCCCCACCCCCTACCACTCTCAATTTGTTTGCATCATTCAAATCATTCGGATTTCCATTTAACAATCCAAAAATATATACACACATGAATTCTGATTTGCACAGGCCTCACAGTATAGGGTAGAAAGAGGAGCATTCACTCATCATTTCAATAATTAGTACTGCCAATTCATCATCTCATCTGATGCTACTTATCATGGGATGAGTCATGATACCAAGTTACAAATTTCTCTGATTCTCAATATTTGACTTTGGCTATAATTCCATCTAAAAACAATGTATAAAACTGCATCTTTAATTCCATACTGAAAGGCAGTCAAATAATAATAAAAGAGAAAACTTACCTATCAATTTCATTGGATATTCTGAAAAATACCCCAGTCTACAGTTTAAATCGGTGAGATTACACAGAACAAAATACTTCCTGAGAGAAACGTCATTTCCTTAGCTCTTATGATTTCCTCACTTTCCCACCTACAGAAATAAGCTTCTTGAATTCTGAAACTCTTTTTTTAAAATATCCGTGCATTTTTTAAGCTTTTTTCCCCCAGAAACTGTTTTCTAATAAAAATTAAAAGATTGCTAAATTAGCCAAAATATTAATCATATATTCATGCATTATCTTGTGCTCAGTGTGGTCTAATTAAGTATGAGAAAAGTTAAATTTTCCCCACACTCTCAATTTGAAAATATCTAAAGTTTTAAATCAAATAGCAAGGTTTTAATGTCTAATTGTTCTTATTCTGCTTCAGCTTGGAGGCCCATGATTCACTTGGATCTGCTACTGGCAGACAATAACAAAAACAAAAAAAGGCTAGGCTCATTAGTATGGTAAAATTATTGAGAGATAGATTGAACTTAAGAATAGTTCTCTAAAAAAGTAAATTTCTTCCAACAGCTTCATCGTTTTTTCACATTTCTATTAGTTACAGCTAACCCCCATAACTCATTTTACAACATTTAAGTCCATCCAAAATTCATATGCTACTAAAAATATTTTTCATTTTTCAATAAACTTGGACTAAGTAAGATAATCACTTTTTAAAGTGAGAATCATTTTACTCATGTCAAGTCTAATAACCCTAATAATAAAGGCAAGTGTAGCACAAAAATATTCCATGGCTTTAGATTCTGAATCTAAAGAAACAAAATAGAAATAGTTTTTCGGCTGTGAAATCAATCAGACTTAGCCTTAACACAATGTAAATCATATCCAGCAATCCATTTCCCTTTTAAATCAATCAGCAGAATACTAAGATCTATATTATGAGATGTTCTCAATTATACCCCCAGTAATGTCAGAGTAACTTAGGGCCCTTTATTATTATAGACTTAGCCTGTCACTATACCCTACTGGAATAAATACTCTTCACTCACCATACTGCTTAAACTCTACTCTTTGGGTACCCTCCAGGCAAAGTAATGCCTTCAGGGATGATCAAAAGTAAAGAATTACTTCACACCTTTCAACAAACAAGAGCACTGTCCAAAGGATAATGAGGTGCAAAACAGATAATGTGCAAAATAGATAAGGACTTCTCCCAGGTCTGAAGGTATTAGAAAACTCATCCTATCCAGTTTCAACACCTTCCAACCCCACTGGGAGAGAGTGATATTCACTGCCATTACAACTTGCAAGCATCATCTCACTACAGCCCATCATTCCTCTCTTCCCTTTTCTCCCCTTGTTTCTCCTTTCTTCCCCTATCTACTCATTACTTCTTGGCTTTCCTTTATGGATGTTAATTAGGATGCATGTTATTCCAATAACACATCCATCAATCATATGTCGAGATGTAGCCTTTACTTCTTCCCCGTTGTGTTCATTTGCTGATTGGTATTCAAAGACTGCCTCTTCATTGCAAAACAAAACAAAACAAAAAAAATAAAAAGACAAAAAAAGGTTTTCTTCCTCTTCCTTGACCTTCAAGCATGAAGTCATTTTGAACACCTGAAAGTTGAAACTAAATTCTGACTTGCTTAGATTTTGCTGTATATAGCTTTTCAGTGCTTTTCATCTTAGACCAGTTTTTTCTTTATGATACAATTGTTTATGCCTACCTACAAAAAATGGAAGGTAATGTGGAAAAAAACAACAAAATTTGTTATTTTAATAAGGTTTTAAGGATTGTGGGTACTTTTAAATTTACTTCATTGCTAAAGTATACTTAAATAAATGAAAACAAGAGGAAAAGAGCTACAATTTGTATGGTTATTGCATAAAAATACAGCCTGATAAGCAGATGGATAAAA
Organism: Dasypus novemcinctus; assembly: GCF_030445035.2. Lineage (NCBI taxonomy): Eukaryota > Metazoa > Chordata > Mammalia > Cingulata > Dasypodidae > Dasypus > Dasypus novemcinctus. The sequence continues at coordinate 31,166,652 of NC_080693.1, forward strand.
CTAAATGGTTCTGGAAAGTAAACTATTCATTTGTTCTAAAAATGCTGAGTTTCCTATGATTGTGTCCTATTCTATTATTTCCAGATTCACTGGGATTTTCTGATGCCAAATTGAAGACTACTAAATTATACTACTTGCTCTCTAACGTAACTTCTGACTTGGACTCTACTATTTTATTTGAGAAACATCAAAAGAGATATCGTTCACCAAACTGAGACTGCTGACCTCTGGAAATTTACATAAATTTAATCAGTGATTCTTTAGGTTGGGAAACAGAACAGTAAATATTACACATATTTTTTCAAACTGAATTTGCTAAAATAGATGAAAAAGGAAATCTACCTATGATTCTTAGCTGGGAATGTGTATCAGAATCACCTGAAGAACTTCTGAAAATAATCATGGCTAGGCCCCACCCTGAGATTCTAGAGAATCCTGAGATTCTGGAGAAGCCCCTGAATTTATAAAATTTCTCTAGGAGATTCTGATATACAGCCTCAGGACAGAACCATACACTCAATAGTATAAACTACAATTAGTACTAAATGATCAAAAGCAAAATTGCAAAGAACAAGAAATCAAATCAGTGTTAGAAAATGTTACCTGGGCTCCAAAAACAGGATCAAATTGGGAGGCCAAGTCAGTCAAATTTAAATGGTAATTGCAACAAATGTCACTCAAATTCAAGGAAATATTTACAAAATCCCACAGATTAGATATTATAGTATAAGTAACAGGAAAAAGAGTTCACCTCACATTGATTATATTCCTTCATTTAAGTTGAGCTTAAAAACTTCAGAAGTATCCTTCAATAAGAAAACATGGTCTGCTTGTTCATTAATTACATAACTATTCAGTCTTCCTGGTATGTTTTGAATAACTAATAAAGACACATTCTTTTGCATCTACATTAACTTTGTTGCTTTGTATCTTGACTGTGTCCTTTCTCCTTTACATCTAGACCAGGGATCAGCAAACTTCTTCTATAAAAGGCAGATAATAAATATTTAAGAATTTGCAGGCCTTTTGGGTTCTGTAGTAACTGTTCAATTTTACCACTGAAGTGAGAAAGCAACAATAAACAATACATAAAGAAACAGGTGTGGATCTGTTCCAATAAAACTTTATGGACACTGAAATTTGAATTGATCTCATGCCATTATTATTTTTTAAAAGTACCGGGGCTAGGGATTTAAGCCAGGACCTCAAACGTGGGAAGTTGGTGTTCAACCACTGAACTACACTGGCTCCCCAAATTGGTTTATTCATTCATTTGTTGTTTGTTTTGTTTTTAGGAGGTACCAGGGATCAAACCCCAGATCTCATGTGGGAAGCAGGCGTTCAACTGCTTGGGCTATATCCACTCCCCTCATGTAATTTTTTACAAGTCTCAAAATTTTATTCTTTTGGTTTATCCCCCAATCATTCACAAGTGTAATAAGAACCATTCCTGGGTGGCGAACCTGGCCCAGTGGTTAGGGCTTCCTTCTACCACATGGGAGGTCCACAGTTCAAACCCTGGGCCTCCTTGACCCGTGTGGGGCTGGCCCATGTGCAATGCTGATGTGTGCAAGGAGTGCTATGCCACGCAGGGGTGTCCCCCGCGTAGGGGAGCCCCATGTGCAAGGAATGCACCCCGTAAGGAGAGCCGCCCAGTGCGAAAGAAAGTGCAGCCTGCCCAGGAATGGTACCGCACACACAAGAGAGCTGACACAACAAAAAGAAACACAGATTCCCGTGCCACTGACAACAACAGAAGCGGACAAAGAAGATGCAGCAAACAGACACAGAGAACAGACAATGGGGGGGGGTGTAAATAAATAAATAAATCTAAAAAAAAAAAAAAAGAACCATTCCTAGGTATCAGACAGTACAAAAACAGGTTGTGAGCAGGATTTGCCTACTGGTCATAGTTAACAGGTCTCTCATCAAGACAACTGAATTAAGTTATCTGCTAGAGCCTACTTTTAATAACAGTATTATTTCATAGGGTTGTTGTGTGGATTAAATGAGTTAATACATGTAAAATGTTAAGAACAGTGCCTGGCACACAGTAGTGCTATATGGTTTTTTGGCTTTTTAAAGATTTATTTAGGAAACGGACTTGGTCCAGTGGTTAGGGCATCCGTCTATCACATGGGAGGTCCACGGTTCAAACCCCGGGCCTCCTTGACCTGTGTGGACCTGGACTATGTGCAGTGCTGATGTGCACAAGGAGTGCCCTGCCATGCAGGGGTGTCCCCCACGTAGGGGACCCCCACGCGCAAGGAGTGCGCCCCATAAGGAGAGCCAGCCAGCGTGAAAGAAAGTGCAGCCTGCCTAAGAATGGCGCCACCCACACGGAGAGCTGACACAACATGACAACATGACGCAACAAAAAGAGACAGAGATTCCCGTGCCACTGACAACAACAGAAGAGGACAAACAAGACAGAGAAAACAGACACAGAGAAGAGACAACCAGGGCTGGGGGGAAGGGGAGAGAAATACATTTTTTTTAAAAAATATTTATTTATTTATTTCTCCCCCTCCCTCCATTGTCTGCTCTCTGTGGGTTCTTCACAGAGAACAACAGACTTGTATTCTCATTAGGAGGCTCCAGGAACTGATCCTGGGACCTTCCAGAGTGGGAGAGAGGCAATCATTCTCTTGCGCCACCTCGGCAACCTGGTCTGTTGCATCTCTTATTGTCTCTCCTCTGTGTCTCTTTTTGTGTCATCTTGCTCTGTCAGCTCTCTGTATGGGCCAGCACTCTGCATGGGCCAGGCTGCCTTCACAAGGAGGTCCTTGGTATTGAACCTGGGACCTCCTATATGGTAGACAGGAGCTCGACTGCTTAAGGCACATCCGTTTCCCTGCTATTTGGTTTTGTTAACACACGTAATGCTTTCAAGTGTTTCTATATAACTCCTCCTTTCAGTACCCCCTGACTTTTTTACTCTTTTTGTATAACCCTATAATAATGAAATGCTTTGCCTAAAATGTGATTGTTATAAACAAGGAAAGATCCCCTATTGCTGAAGTAGGAAAAGGAACCAATTATGATACATTAACTTTTCCTAGAAACTAACTTTCCAGCTCTCTTTCTCAAAAATCCAAAGTAAATTTATCCACTTGCAATTCAGCCATAGCAAGTATTCCAACAATTTGAATATCAGTCAAAAACACTACCTACGGCCTCTGAGGAATATATAAAGATTCTTTTTTTTTTTTATTTCTCTCCCCCCCTCCCACCCCAATTGTCTGCTCTCTGTGCCCATTTTGCTGCGTGTTCTTCTTTGTCTGCTTCTGTTGTTGTCAGCAGCATGGGAAACTGTGTTTCTTTTTATTGCGTCATCTTGCTGTGTCAGCTCTCCCTGGGCCATCCCTGGGCAGCTGAACCTTCTTTCATGCTGGGCGGCTCTCCTTACGGGGCACACGCCTTGCACGTGGGGCTCCCCTATGCGGGGACACCCCTGAGTGGCAGGGCACTCCTTGCACGCATCACCACTGCGCGTGGGTCAGCTGCACACGGGTCAGATGCACACGGGTCAAGGAGGCCCGGGGTTTGAACCAAAAACTTCCCATGTGGTAGACGGACGCCCTAACCACTGGGCTAACTCTGCTTCCCTAAAGATTCTTAATTTTCAACAACTAATGCAAATCCACTTAAGAACTTATCTGGGGAAATGGATGTGGGTCAAGCAGTTGGGCTCCCATTTGCCATATAGGAGGTACAGGGTTTGATGCCCAGGGCCTCCTGGTGAAGGCAAACTGGCCTGTGCATGGAGCTGGCCCACACGGAGTATCAGCCACCATGGGAGTACTGCCCCGCACAGGAATGTGGAGAGCTGGAGAAGCAAGATCACACACAAGAAACACAGAGGAGAGACAATAAGAAGACACAGCAGAACAGGGAGCTGAGGAGGCACAAGAGAATGACTCTCTCTCTCCCACTCCAGAATGCCCCAGGATCAGTTCCCTGATCCAACTAATGAGAATACAAGCAGACACAGAAAGAACACACAGTGACTAGACAAAGAGAGCAGATTTCGGGGAGGTGGACAAATAAATTAAAAAAAACAAAACAAAAAAAACCCACTTATCTGCAAGTGCATCACTACATTATGACCAAGAAACAGCTTAAAAATTCAAATTTACAATATTTTTCCTTTTAGGTATGTAGTCTACTTAATTAGCCACAGAAAATTAGCATCTCTCATCCTTGCCTGGCTGGCCTGAAACTAAAGTGAGAGTGAAGGAATGAAAGGCAAAAATAAAGCCATTTTTTTCCTGAAAAGTATAATGGGGCAGAATTCCACATTTCCAAGTCTTCATCATTAGAATGTATTATATTTTGGGGACAAGCCCATCATGTACCTGTCTGGCAATTTTCCATTCTCGAAAAAGATTCAGCCTGAAAACAGGCCATCACCACTTCTCTGAAGTCTTTCTTGACCAGCCCACTCCCCGTGTAAGAGGTAGGCACGCTCTTGTTTAGTCTCACTGTGCCATGAACATATAATCCTAATAACTACCATTTACTGAGGGCCATCACATGCCAGTCTCCTATTTGAATTGTTTAATTCTTCACCACCCAGCAAGAAAACAAATATCCCCATTTAACAGATGGGGAAACACATTCACTGAGGTTAGGTCCAAGGTCAAACAGCTAGGGCCAGGATTCAAAGTTTGTTTTTGACTCCCACACCATTGGTTTCAAACAGTAAGAATGAGGAGACAGAGGAGGCTATGTGCGCAGGATTGTTTTGAATCTGTTTATATATTGGACTTCTGCCTAAAAGTTTTTTGGGGAAAAGGTTCCACTGTTAAAATAAATTTGAAAAATCACTGATTCTTGGGAGCAGATGTGGTTAAAGCCTTTCAGTTCCCACCTCCCACACGGGAGGTCCCAGGTTCAGTTCCCAGTGCCTCCTAAAAAAGCAAAAACAAAAGAGAAAACCAACTCAGGAGAGCCGATGTGGCTCAGTGGCTGAGCACCAGCTTCCCACATACAAGGTCTGGGTTCAAACCCCAGCCCCTGGTACCTAAAAAAAAAGAAATCACTGACTCTATACTTTGCTGCCTCCTACATTCTTTATAATTGTACACATGCAATCTCCAGTACCAGACTGATCTCCTTAGGGACAAACATTGAACTGGATTCAATCCGAATCTCTAGTACTAAGCACGGTTGTCTGGCATTCAACAAATGTTTGTAGGAAATCAAGCACAGTATCCCTAATTAATGAACTGTATTTCCATGGCTTTCTATAGCCTTTTAGAGTTAATAAGAATCTTTTATAAGAATCCAAGCTGAACTTTTAAAAATGTTTTCCAAAAAGGGTACATAAAGTCAACTTTCAAAGCATCACTGTAGTAAAATACTATCCAAATAATGTCAAAACAGTATTGGCAAAAAGTAATAATCATGTCTAAATTTTTGTTTTAAATGTCACACTGAAATACTATCAGGGTTGAGCCATATAAAATCACCAATAATGGCAATTACATAGGCTCAACCTAAACCTTAGCAATGGTATTTAGCATTAGCAAAGCTCTCAGCAGCTCACATAAGTAGCAGAACTTGAGGGTTTTATTTACCATTCTAACATAGTTTTGACAAAAAAAATTAAGCAAACACAGAATAACTCTCTCCTCTATGATTTCATAGTACTTTATACATCCAGATATTTAACACTTCTCACACCGCACTGTAATTATCTGCTCTGATGCTGTATCTCCCGAACACTCCTCCAAAGCAATCTTGACATATTCCCTGGCTCCCTCCTTTATCTCTACCAAATATCACAATAATTAACACAGTTGTACCCCCAGTGATTCTAGACTGTAAGTGTTATAGAAAAACTAAGATAGAAATTTACTGTGTTCTTAGAAATAAAGAAGTATTTTATCACTTTATCCTTCGTCCTTTTCTTTTAAAATTCCACATAACCAGGGAGTAGATGTGGCTCAAATGGTTGAGTACCTGCTTCCCACATGGGAGGTCCTGGGTTCAGTTTCCCAGTGCCTCCTAAAATCAATCAATCAATCAATCAATCAATCAATCATACGTACGTACATACATACATACAATGGCAAACAAATGAAAAAAAACAACTCAGGGGAGCCAATGTGGCTTAGTGGTTGAGTGCCAGCTTCCCACTTATGCGGTCCCAGGTTCAATCCCTGGCCCGAGTACCTTAAAAAAATAAAAAATAAAAAAATAAAAACAAAAAATTCCACCTAACCAAATTCTTAAATCCGTACAATTGAGATACACCAAAATCCAGCTGCTTGGGGCTGGTTTCAGAGTAATTTTTCACTTCTTTTCTTTTTTTTAAAGATTAAACATTTATCAGAGACGGTATGCCAATTATTAGACCCTGTTAAAAAAAAAATCAAACGGCTATTCCAACTTTATATTAAAAGCTTAAAAACTGGGAAGCAGATGTGGCTCAAGTGATAAGGCCTACACCTACCATATGGGAGGACCTGGGTATGATCCCTGGGGCCTCCTGGTGAAAAAGAAGAGAAGGCATGCCTGCACGGCAAGCCAGTGTCCGCATGGCAAGCCAAGTGCATGAGCGGTAAGCGAAGTGCCCACATGGTGAGCTGAGTGTCCATGCGGTGAGCTGAGTGTCCATGTGGGTACCCACACAGTGAGCCAAGTGCCCATGTGTTGAGCCAAGTACCCACATGGTGAGCCGAGTCCCCACATGGTGAGCCAGGGCTTGTGCAAGTACAAGTGTGGCAAAGCCAAGTGCCCACATGGTGAGCCAGTGCCGGCGTGGCGAGCTAAATGCCCGCACAAGTGAGTCACGCAGCAAGATGATGACACAACAAAAGAGAGACGAAGAGGAGAGTCAAAGTGAAATGCAGCAGAGACCAGGAACTGAGGTGGCACAACTAACAGGGAACCACTCTCCACAGGAGAGGTCCCCAGGATCAAATCCCAGTGAATCCTAGAGGAGAAAGACAATAAAAGACAAAAGAGAAATAGACACAGAAGATCCCATAGTGAATGGACATAGCAAAACAGCAGGGAGGGGGAGGGGAAGGAAAAATAAATCAGTCTTAAAAAAAAAAAAAGCTTAAAAACTAAAGACCATTTTACCTTCTAACATCATGCATATTACTTTTCTGGTTTCTCCTTAAAATTGCTACATTTTCACATTTTCAAAAGAGAAGTCAAGGCAAAGTAACAACAAAAATCCAGAGTCTTCAGCAGAAGCACAGAAAGTTTGAGTTTTGAGTGTTGGTTCTTTTTTTCTTATGATTTGAATAACTGACTTTATTTAAACATCAGCCAGGTTCCATACCCCTAGCTGTGCTCTCTAGGGACCAGAGTTAATATAAATTACTATAGTGTATCAGTTTGGGATGCAAATGGTTGCAAGTAACAGAAAATCCTATGTTAGAGTCTTATATTAATGAAAGAACTGTTTTTCCTTTGCAACAAGAAGTTCATGGGTAGATACTCTAGGGACAGTATGGCAGATCATTGATGCCACCAAGATCCCAGGCTCTTTCCATGCTTGTGTTTCTCTACCTTCAGCCTTCATTCTCAAGCCTGGTATCTCATGGTTGCAAGATGGCTGTTGCATCTCCAGGCCTCTCACCTATGTTACAGGCAGGAAGGAGAAGGAAATGTGAAAAGATGAAGAGCTTTTCTTTACCAAACCTTTAACTTCTTACACAAGAGGGCAAGTCCTCTCCAGGGCTTGGGTAAGCCAATCAACATTATCTGCTATATATGATTTTATTGAAACCTCATTTTAATACTTTAAGGTAGATAATCATCTTTTTCTGCTTTATAGATGAGGAAACTTAGACTTAAAGAACTTAAATAACTTGCCCAAGGTCTCACTGTATATGGCAGAGCTAAGAATAACAATTACATTTTTCTACCTATATTTCATCATTGTACACAAAGTACTCTCATCCATTTTTTCTTTGAGTCTCACAAAACTCTGTGAGATGGGCAAGACAGGTAATAGAATTACCCCCATTTTGAAGAGGAGTATGAGACCCAGTTTTGTAAATAATGACTTGCCCAAGGCACTGAGTTGGCAGGTTACAGAGCACATGTTCCAGCTCAGTCTACTGTCCTGTCTTCCTGACCCCATTGGCTGCTGTAGTCAAGGAATCACCTGGTTCATCTAGGGAGGTGGACACACAAAAAGAAAAGGTAAGGATGGACTTCATGTACTGAGGTTTTATATGGGCCCAGCTTTTGTGGCTTTCCTGCTGTTTTCCTTGTGGGGAGTGTATCAGGGACTGTGAAATGAGGAGCCACCACTGGGTCTTGTGAGGAGTCCTGACAGGGACATGGCCAACACTGCCTTTATCTCCCAGGTGATGCGTTTTGTTTGTTTTTTATGATTATTATTGAAATAATGAGAGTGCTCTAAGGACTGAAGAGATGAATGCACAAATATATATGATTACATCAACTACCACCGATTGTATACTTTGGATGCATTTATGCTTTATTTATATGTATCAATAAAATTTTTTTAAAAAACTATACTGAATAAAGCCACGTGTGTGTGTGTGTATATATACATAATTTTTAAAATCCAGTGTCTTAAGATAAAGAAAAACCTTGTTAATACTTCCAAGCATACAAACAATAATACAGGGCATAAATGTTCGGCAATTTTTTAAAGCACAAGGTAATGGTGAATATTAATAAAGACAGCCTAAAAGAATTCTGACACTGCAATTCTTGAGTAAAAGAACAACTTTCATAACTACTGTCCTGGAGATAACGTAAAAGATAGATCAGAAGGGAAAAAAAAACACTAGATAGACTACATGTTGACTGGGGCCTTGACTAGGACTGGAATGAGATGATGAAAGAACTTTATGGTCAAACTGCAATTATGCAAAGGTGGAATGGGGTTGGGGGTTACAGCCCACTACTTACTCCTGGTCTTGAAGCTGTCCTTCTCTAGAGTATGAGCTTGGTCAAAGAGGCAAATTCCCTATTATTTACATTAAAGGGCAACTACCCAAGTGTTAGGACAACCCAAACGGAAAGCTTGCATGGTATCAGTCAAATGAACTGACTGTTAGTTATTACCCACAACAAAGTTTGCATCCACTGAGACTCATAACTGAGAAATAACTATATTCTCAGTGTCAATTTTTCAATTTATTTACTGAGGATTTACCAGGTACCCGGTTTTCAAACCAAACAATATTTATATCCCATGTACCTCACCACAAAAATTATGTGCCTTATCTATGGAAAGTTTCATGGGACATAAAAGCAATGTTAAGAGGGGTCCATAAAAAACTTATAATATAGTTGAAGTCATGAGCTATACATATTCATTCACTGAACATCTATTCCATTAGGCTCTGTGTTATGAGGTTGTAAGAGAAATAAAAATGAGTAAAATGCAATCTAACCTTCAATGAATACACAATCTAGTTAGAGTGAGTTGGGAAGGTGGGAATGGGAAAGGAGGTAATATGAGCTGAATAAAACATGAGCTAAGGATTGACCAAGTCAGCATTTTAAACTGAAAGACCAAAAAAGAAGGTGAAAATGGTTGGCAATTTTTTGAAAGAAGATTTAGAAGAAGGAAAAATATATTGAATATAACACAAGAACAAAATATCCAAATGCAAAATTATTTTAAGTAGTTGGAAAATACAGTACTGCTGAAAAGTTGAGGCCAAAGATGGCAAACTGAGAAGTACACAGGGCAGACATCAGTAAAAAAAATGCACAATGGTTCTGACTCCGAATTCAAAAGATTCAGCAGAAGGAACAAGATAAAGAACTATATATAGTTCCAGTAGTTGAAGAAAATACCTTGTTTTTAAATAAAGGAGAGTTAAGCACATCTGAAGAGAGAAGGAACCGAGCCATACATTAGACAGTTTGCTTCTTCAGGGGAAAGACCCTATCTATTACAAATATGAATAAAAATAATAGCTTACATATAATCTATCCTGAAAACTACCACCATGAGTCATGATACATGGGAATGATCTGCTGAAGCAATTAATTTCCAGCAGCATAAAATAGGGATGTGTCTGCCCCTCCTCCCTGTTTATGATTTTGTCACTTCTAGATGCTCTAGAAGAACACTATTCTGTCCACCTTCAAACCACTGAGAAGAGAAAGGCAAGGATATAGGTTCTAAATTATTTTCTAAGGAGAAAATCTACAGGCACTCCAGCAATTCTATTCAGGTAAAAATAGATTTTTCACACAAAAAAAATTATTAGTAAATTCTACATATGAAATGTACATATTTGACATTTGGAACATCCACAATTTGGGTACTTGCCAAGGAGTATCAATACATATCTCAACACATATTAAAAGGCTGGGCTGCCAACACTTGCTATTTTTCAATTTTTAATAGCCATTCTATGCAGCAGACTTGGCCCAGTGGTTAGGGCGTCCGTCTACCACATGGGAGGTCCGCGGCTCAAACCTCGGGCCTCAAACCTCGGGCCTCCCTGACCCGTGTGAGCTGGCCCATGCACAGTGCTGATGCGCGCAAGGAGTGCCGTACCACGCAGGGGTGTCCCCCGCGTAGGGGAGCCCCACACGCAAGAAGTGCGCCCTGTAAGGAGAGCCGCCCAGCGCGAAAGAAAGTGCAGCCTGCCCAGGAATGGTGCCGCACACATGGAGAGCTGACACAACAAGATGACGCAACCAAGAGAAACACAGATTCCCGTGCCACTGACGACAACAGAAGCTGACAAAGATGACGCAGCAAATAGACACAGAGAACAGACAACTGGGGGTGGGGGGGGGGGGTTGGGGAGAGAAATAAATAAAAAATAAAAAATAAATCTTAAAAAAAAAATAGCGGGAAACGGACTTGGCCCAGTGGTTAGGGCGTCCGTCTACCACATGGGAGGTCCGCGGTTCAAACCCCGGGCCTCCTTGACCCGTGTGGAGCCGGCCCATGCGCAGTGCTGATGCGCACAAGGAGTGCCCTGACACGTAGGGGTGTCCCCCGCGTAGGGGAGCCCCATGCACAAGGAGTGCACCCGTAAGGAGAGCCGCCCAGCCCGAAAGAAAGTGCAGCCTGCCCAGGAATGGCGCCGCCCACACTTCCCATGCCGCTGACGACAACAGAAGCAGACAAAGAAACAAGACGCAGCAAATAGACATAGAGAACAGACAACTGGGGAAGCGGGGGGGGGGGGGATTAAATAAATAAATAAATCTTTTTTTTTTTAAAAAAATAGCCATTCTAATGGGTGTGTGGTATTATCTCACTGTGGTTTCGATCTGCATTTCCCTGAAGACTAATAATGTTGACCATCTTTTCAAACGTTTATTGGCCACTTGTATTATCTTCTCTGGAGAATATCTATTCAAGCCCTTTGCCCACTTTTGTTGTTTTCATTTTTTAAATTTTTTATTAGTTTTTGCCCATTTTCAAATTAGGTGGTCTTTTTGTTATTGAGTTATAGGAGTTCTTTATATATCCTGGATATTAAACCTTTGTCAGATATATGATTTCCAAACATTTTCTCCCACTTTGTAGGTTGGCTTTTCACTTTCTTGACGTGTTCTTTAAGCACAAACTCAAAAGAATTTTGGTTCAAGTCCAATTTTTTCTTTTGCTGCTTGTGTTTTTGGTCTGATAAGGAAGAATTCTCTGTTGATCCATTTTGAGTTAAATTTTTTATAGGGCGTAAGGCAGGGGTCCAAATTCATTCTTTTGCATGTAGATATCCAGTTCTCCCAGCATGATTTGAAGAGACTATTCTTTCCCCAATGAACGGACTTCGCACTCTGTCAAAAATCCACAGGCAAGGGAAGCAAACATGGCTCAGCTGATTAGAGCGTCTGCCTACCACATGGGAGGGTCTAGAGTTCGATACCCTAGGCCTCCTGACCTGTGTGATGAGCTGGCCCACGCACAGAGCTGCAACACACAAGGAGTGCGCCCTGCAAAGAAAGCTGCCCCGCATTAAAAAAGCACAGCCCGCCCAGGACTGGCGCCACACACACACAGAACTGACGCAGCATGATGACGAGAGCAAAAGAGACGCAGTTTCCTGGAGCCACCGAGGGTACAAACGGACAGAGAAGAACACACAGCAAGTCTACACAGAAAGCAGACACGGGGGTGGGGGGGAGGAATAAATAAAATAAATCTTAAAAAAAATAAAATCAATGGGCCAAGTGAACAGGTTTCCTATCTTTTTGGTCTTAGACCACACTGTGGGACAGCCCTCACAGCTACATGCATAAAAATGCTGAGATCACAAACTCATATCTACAAAGAACAATGTAAATAATACTGAATGAAGCAGGCAGTACTGCAATCTTTCCAACATGACCTACTGTGCTTGCATATGAAGCAAATTAAAATATTCTTCACTTCCAGAGAAATATGTTCTCTTCTACTTCTCTTGAATATTGCTTCTGTCTAGCTATACTCTTCATTTTTGATAGTAGCATCAATGGAGAAGTATTTATCCACTATGAACAACGGTGCAAAGGCAATGATAAATAGCAACAGGGAGTGGTAGGAACTTGTTTCACTAAAAGGCATCAGCTGTGACTCAGCTTGGCCCAACTACCGCCATGGGAAAATGTGGACTCCATTATCGTCAGAGTTCCTGCTGCTTCTTTTTTAGAAGAATCCAAAAATATATTTTATGTATAATTGCTGATTTTTAAATGTTGACTCAAAAAAATAATTCTTTTAACTATACAAGGCCAAAAGACATATATTTACAGACTGAGTTAGGCCTGCAGGCTGCCAATGAGGTAGGTACTGAATGAAAACAGCTTGTTTGGATAGTTAGAAATGGAAGAAAAATGAAACACGGCTCAGGAATTTATGGTCTAAAAAAATGCAAGCAATACTATCCATTCTGTTCACTCAAATCAAAGCATAAAAACTACTAAATACCAAATATTTTCTCTAATTATGAATTCTACAATGCCAAATTGTAGAATTGTAGAAACAAAACAAATTATATATCATCTTATCTGCAGAGAATGAAGCATTGTCTGTTGTAATGAAATTTGAAAAAACCTAAATGCTCACACTTCTGTAGTTTAGATATAAACTATAGTATAATTATATATAAGAAACTACACAACACTTAATAAACTAGATGTATCAAGCAAAACATGTAACAATACATCTAGAAAACATGTTAGATAAAAAAACAAGTTGTAGAATAATATACAGTATAGCATTCATGTAAATTTTAACAGTTCACAAAGCATTATTATACACTGTTTAAAAGTATATACACAAGGGAAGTGGACATGGCTCAACTGATAGAGCACCCGTCTACCATATGGAGGGTCCAGGATTCAATCCCCAGGGCCTCCTGACCCATGTGGTAAGCCGGTCCACGCACAGTGCTGCTGCCACGTGCAAGGAATGCCATGCCATGTACAGGCGTCCCCGTGTAGGGGTCCCCCATGCGCAAGGAGTGTGCCCCACAAGGTGAGCCACCCTGTATGAAAAAAGCACAGCCTGCCCAGGAGTGGCGCCGCACACACAGAGAGCTGAATGGCAAGATGA